>NC_081356.1:122037388-122371555 GCF_030684315.1 Stegostoma tigrinum | reverse complement strand
TCCGTCTACCGTGCGGAGCCTTGTCAAAGACTTTACTAAAATACTCAACTTACTTTGTCTTATAAAATGGAATGAGAACAGTATGCATGCAAACAGAAATCTGATTCTCATTTAAACATGAAATGTCACAGAGTTTAGCACTGAACTGTTCTAATGCAGATGTCAGTCAGAGCCTAACAAGTGGAGTGAGGCAAGGCGAATGAACCAAACCAGTTCATGAGTAAAGTGTGTGCTCACCCATGTACAGGAACTGGTTTCATGCCCAGAGACCCCTGAAGAGTATAATGTTTGCATGTATTTCATCGATCAATCACTCATCTTATGCACATTTTTGATTATGCTAATGATGCAGTGAAATATAAAATTAAATATGGATACAGGCCTAACCAGTTCATATTGGCATTTACTTTAGGTGAAAATGGTCTTAATCATACGTACCCATCTTGTCCTTTCCTTTCAGAGCATTTCCTCATTCTCACATATCCAATCTAGTCTTAAATGTCAAAATAATTTCTGCCTCAACTGCTAACCTCGATTTCACAGGTAATCTCCAAAAAGTTTCCAATTCCATTCATTGTAGCTGCTGAATACTAAGCAACACAGGACTTGGACACTCGGTGGTGCGAACTTGAGGTGTCAAGATAACAAAGTGTGAAGCTGGATGAACACAGCAGGCCAAGCAGCATCTCAGGAGCTCAAGATGCTGCTTGGCCTGCTGTGTTCATCCAGCTTCACACTTTGTTATCTTGGATTCTCCAGCATCTGCAGTTCCCATTATCTCCGATCTTGAGGTGTGTTGCTGAACAGAGACCTTTTGAGTGCAAGTATATTGTTCCTTAGAGGTGGAGTCAACAAGTAAATAGGTTGGTGGAGAGGGCATTTGGTTTGCATGCCTTTATTGGTCAGTGCATGGAGGACAGGAGTTGGGGGGGGGGGATGTCATATTGCATTGGACAGGTATTTGGCCACTTTGAGAATTGGATGCAAATCTGGTGTCCTTGCTTTCGGAAGGATGTTGTGAAACTAGAAAGGGTTCAGAAAAGATTTACAAGGACATTGCCAGGTTTGGAGGGCTTGGGCCATTGGGAGAGGCCGAATAGGCTGATGCTATTTTCCCTGGAGAGTTGGAAGCTGAGGGGTGGCGTCATAGAAGTTTATTAAGTCATGAGGGGCATGGATAGGGTAACCAGGCAAGGTTGGTTCCCCAGGCTGGGGGAGTACAAAATTAGAGGGCATAGGTTTAAAGTGAGAGGGGAAAGATCTAAAATGAACCTAAGAGGCAACTTTTTCACGAAGAGGATGGTGCATGCATGGAGTGAGCTGCCAGGGGAAGTGGTGGAGACTGCACAAGTACAACTTTTAAAAGGCATCTGCATAGGAATATGAATAAGAGGGTTTGGAGGGATATGGTTCAAATGCTGGCAAATGGGTCTAGATTTATAAAGGATATCTGGTGGACATGGACGAGTTGGACCAAAGGGTCTGTTTCCGTGCTGTATATCTCTCAGATATCACACACATCCATAATCAGAACGGAGGCCTGGCGTTGCAAAGCAGCTGTCTTGTTAGGCTAGGTCAGGTTTCTGCACTATTTTTATTGCTTTCTCTTTGTTCTCCTGCCTGTGCTATTGAAGTGGTTAATTTAGGGTCCATCGAAAGTGGGAAAATTGCAGAATGATGCAGCACAGAAGATGGCCATTTGGCCCATCAGGCAAGCACATGCAGGATTCTTTACTAACCACTGAGTCTTGAACTATTTTGTTTCAATCTAGCCTGTCATTATGTTTTCACTTAAAAATATTGTCATCATACATTTGCATCTTTCTCAGTCGCAAATACTCTGAGACAATTAACTACAGACTCAACATTTGTAAATCTGTCATTCAAACGTTACCTGTATCTATTATAAAAGTATCCAGATTTACTATCTATTTGTAGTTAAATAGATATGTTACAGATCTGGTAGATGTGTGGACTTCTAAACTTTTTAATACAAGTTATATATATATTAATATATATATACATATGCAAATTGAATCACAGGTGTTCTGAGAATCTTTACATAGAACATAGAACATAAAACATAGAACAATACAGCACAGAACAGGCCGTTTGGCCCTTGATGTTGCGCCGACCTGTGAATTAATCTAAGCCCCTCCCCCTACACTATCCCATCATCATCGATATGCTTATCCAAGTACTGTTTAAATGCCCCTAATGTGGCTGAGTTAACTACATTGGCAGGCAGGGCGTTCCACGCCCTTACCACTCTCTGAGTAAAGAAACTGCCTCTGACATCTGTCTTAAATCTATCACCCTTCAATTTGTAGCTATGCCCCCTTGTACAAGCTGAAGTCATCATCCTCAGAAATAGACTCTCGCTGTCCACCCTATCTAATCTTCTGATCATCTTGTGTGTCTCTATTAAATCCCCTCTTAGCCTCCTTCACTCAATGAGAACAGACCCAAGCCCCTCAGCCTTTCTCCATAGGGCCTTCATTCTGGACCAGGCAACATCCTGGTAAATCTCCTCTGCACCTTCTCCAATGCTTCCACATCCTTCCTGTAATGGGGTGTCCAGAACTGCATGCAGTATTCCAAGTGAGGCTGCACTAGTGTTTTGTACAGTTGCAGCATGACATCACAGCTCCAGAACTCAATCCCTCTACCAATAAAACCTAACACACCGTAAGCCTTCTCAACATCACTATCAACCTGGGTGGCAACTTTCAGGATCTATTACATGGACACCAAGATCCCTCTGTGCATCCACACTACAAAGAATCTTTCCATTGACCCGGTATACTGCCTTCCTATTATTCCTCCCAAAGTGAATCACCTCACATTTATCCGTATTAAACTCCATTTGCTGCCTTTCGGCCCAATTCTGCAGTTTATCCAAATCTCCCTGCAACCTGCAACATTCTTCCATACTGTCCACCACTCCACCGACTTTAGTGTCACCTGAAAACTTACTAACCCACCCACGTATGCCTACGTCCAAGTCACTTATAAAAATGACAAACAGCAGTGGTCCCAAAACAGATCCCTGAGGCACACCACTAGTAACCGGCCTCCAGGCTGAATATTTTCCAACAATCACCACTCGTTGCCTTCTTACAGAAAACCAGTTTCTAATCCAAACTGCTAAATCTCCCTCAATCCCATGCCTCTGTATTTTCTCCAATAGCCTACCATGTGGAACCTTATCAAAGGCTACAGTCTGGAGGCAGGCCATTTGGCCTATTGGGTTCACGCCAACCCTCTGAACAGCATCCCATCCAGACCCATCCGCCCTCCTGGTCCCCTAAAACGCGACATTTCCCATGGCTAATCCATCTAACCTGCAAGTCCCTGGACATTATGAGAAATTAAGCATGGCCAATCCACCTAAGGTACACATCTTTGGGTCAAAGCACCCAGAGGAAACCACACAGACATAGGGACAATGTCTGTGTGGGCTTTGCACAGTTGCCTGAAAGTGGAACTGAACCCAGTTCCCTGGTGCTGTGTGGCAGTAGTGCTAGCCACTGAGCCACCGTGCCACTCTCAGGGAAGAAAGCCTACAGTGCTGACCCAAACTAATCTATGCTGGGGGAATGGGACAGGCTAACTAATTCTTAAAAAGAGCTGGTAAGGACTGGAGTCAATTGGCTTTATTCCATGCTGTAAACCATTCTATGACTTCAGGTGAATCCAGTCTCACACCCCAGTACAGTGGACACACAACATTCTTCAGAAGTAGCCTAAACATTGCTGTGAACAATTGTACACACTATGGATTACAGTCTGAATATGCCCATAAACAGGCAGACAGGATAGGACCTCATAGCCAGCAGCCATTTGAAGTGTACAACTGTGATATCCACATTCCTCTGTGATAGAAGTGCAGTGCTTCTGTCATCATTTTGTCTAAAGTGCAAATAGAGCTTAGGTTTTCAAGTCTCAAGACGTGGGAACAGGGCGAGGCCATTCTGCCCCTCAAGTATGTTCCTCCATTCAATACAATCATGACTGGCCTATGGCCTAACTTGGTATATTGGCCCTTGGCCCAAACTTTAAAACTTTGTCCAGCAAAAAAAGAATCCACCCCATGTTTAAAACGAACTGCTAATGAATTAGAAACAAAGCAGTGTTTGTAAAGGTTAATATGTTGATAAACTCAAGCTCTCTAGAACATGATAGAGCTGTATCAGTGGAATGATGGACACAATGAACTGAACTTGTAACCAACTCTTTTTTTGCCTCTACGCTGTTGATGGACAGCCTTGTTCAAAATGAGTGCTATCCAGGATTCCAGAAATGAAAAATTCATTTGAAAAAATGCTCAGCATGAACTCAAAATGTCCAATGTTTACACTCAGTGGTTGATGTTCAGCCTTTTAGATCAAATACAGGACAAAACCTTTCTAGATCTGTACGCAGAACATAAAATGTCAGACTAAGCAGACATCATGGAACTTAGATTGTTGAACTTCAAAGTCAGGGAGAAACACTTTTCCAAATATCAAATGAAGTGGATGGAGTGCATGAAACGCAAGAGTGCGCACAATGCGTAGCAAGAACAGATTCATGGACCGAATGGTCTTGATTAACTGCAATCACCACAAATATCACAATCTTCCCCAGCTTGTAGATTCAAGTGAATACGCAAAAACACATGCATGCAGTTTGATGAAGTAGCAAGAGACAGCTTATTTATTCAAATATAGGAACATCAAAACAGAAGTAGGCCAGTCAAGTCTGTTCTGCCATTCAATGCGATTACATATAGAACATAGAACATTACAGCACAGTACAGGCCCTTCGGCCCTCGACGTTGTGCCGACCTGTCATACTGATCTCAAGCCCATCTAACCTATACTATTCCATGTACGTCCATGTGCTTGTCCAATGATGGCTTAAATGTACCTAAAGTTGGCGAATCTACTACCGTTGCAGGCAAAGCGTTCCATTCCCTTACTACTCTCTGAGTAAAGAAACTACCTCTGACATCTGTTCTATATCTTTCACCCCTCAATTTAAAGCTATGCCCCCTCGTGCTCGCTGTCACCATCCTAGGAAAAAGGCTTTCCCTATCCACCCTATCTAACCCTATCTAAGGCTGATCAGTGGCCTGTCTCCATACCCCTTAAATATTTGCTTAAAATAAATGATCTATCCCAGATATAAAACTAATAACTGATCGACCATCAACTGCTGTTTGTGGAAGAGAATTCCAAACCTTTACCACCCTTCGTGTGTAGAAATGCCTGCTAATATCTTTCCCTAACAGTCTGGTCCATATTTTTAGACTTCGCCCACAGTTCAAGCCTTCCCAACTAATGGAAATTGTTTATTCTTGTCTATCCTGTATTTTCCTGTTATTATCTTGAAGATTTTGATCAGATCACCCCTTAACATTCTAAAATTTAGAGAAAGCAAGCCTAATTTGTGTAACCTTTCCTAATCACATGACTCCTGAAGTACAGGCATCATTCTTTTAAATTTTCATTGATTAGGAATAGCCAAAATGGCTTTGTGCGTGGGAAATCGTGTCTCACTAACCTGTCTGAGTTTTTGAAGAAGTAACAAAGAGGACTGATGAGGAGAGAGTAGGGGATGTGATCTTTATGGACTTCAGTAAGATGTTCAACAAAGTCCCTTATAGTAGATGGTTTAGCAAGGTTAGATCACATGGAATAGAGGGAGAACTAACCATTTAGATACAGGACTGGCCCAAAGGTAGAAGATAGAGGGTGGTGGTAGAGGGTGGCTTTTCAGACTGCAGGCATGCGACCAGCGATGCACCACAAGGGTCAGTGCTGGGTCCACTGCTTTTCATCATTTATATAAATGATTTGGATGTGAACATAGGAGGTATGGTTAGTATGTTCGCCGAAGACACCAAAATTAGAAATGTAGTGAATAGCAAAGAAGGTTACCTCAGAGCACAATGGGACATGGATCAGATGGGTCAACAGGCCAAGGAGTGGGAGATGGGAGTTTAACTTAGATAAATATGAAGTGCTGCATTTTGAAAAGGCAAATCAGGGCAGGTCTTAACCACCGAACAATCAGACCTTTAGTGCAGTTTCATAGTTCCGAGAAAGTGGAATCGCAGGGAGACTGGACAGTGAAGAAGGTGTTTGGTTTGCTTGCCTTTATTAGTGTTAGTCAGTGCATTGAACATAGGAGTTGGGAGGTCATGTTGAGGTCAAACAGGACATTGGTTAGGCCACTTTTGGAACACTGCTTGCAATTCTAGCCACCCTGCTACAGAAAGGATTTGTGATTTTCAAAAAAGATTTCAAGAACGTTGCCAGGGTTGGAGGGGTTGAGGTATAGGGAGAGGCTAAATAGGCTCGAGCTATTTTCCCTGGAGCCTTGGAGGCTAAGGTGTGACCTTATAGAGGTTTATAAAGTCATGAGGGGCTTGGATAGGGTGAATCAACAAGGTCTTTTTCATGGGGTGGGGGAATCTAAAACTAGAGTGTATAGGTTTTAAGGTGAGAGGGAAAGATTTAAAAGGGGCCTAGGGGGCAACATTTTCATTCAAAGCATGGTGCATGTATGGAATCAGCTGCCAGAGGAAGTGGTAGAAACTGTAACAATTACAACATTTAAAGGCATCTGGATGGTTTTATGAATAGGAATGGTTTCGAAGGATTTGGGCCTAATATTGGCAAATGAAATTAAATTAATTCAGATATCTGGTTAGCATGGGTGAGTTGGATCGAAGGGTCTGTTTCCATGCTGTACATCTCTATGACTCTATGACTGCAAGTCTCTTTCTCTCATAGTTAGTTGTCCTATAACACCATAGTTGCATTCTTGTGTGACCTCGCACTACAGAAAATCATGCTATGGAAAATTGTGTTACAGGGAAATTGCTATATCTGGATGGCAGAAAGTTCGGACTATCCAAACAGTATCCACTATTCATCAATCACATTGCAGCAATTTCTGTTTTTGATCATTATTTATGCATTAGTTTTAAGATTTTGTACCTCTTTGCACTCTTTCGCTATTTTAAATTCATGTGTTCCAAGCATCAGAAGTTACTACAGAAATGCTCAGCACTTGAAGTAATTTTCAAAACCAAAGCACACCAACATACGTCAGTCTAAATGAGAGCTCTACAGGGCATGAAATATATAATATGTCAGTCACAAAAGACTGACATCAAATGGTCTCATTCACATAAGTCAACAATGAATTACCTTAAGATCCTCATTATCTTGATTGAAAACTACAAAGGTTAATAAAAGAATAGAAGTGACAAGAAGAGGCACTATTTCCAAGTGAAGGAAACCTGAGGAAACTGGTCAGAACATAACAGACAGCAACAGATTTAATTGACCTGGAGATAGCAAGAACTGCAGATGCTAGAGTCAGAGATAACATAGCGTAAAGCTGAAGGAACACAGCAGATAAGCAGCATCAGAGGAGCAGGCAAGTTGACGTTTCCGGTCGGGACCTTTCATCAGAAATGGGGAGGTGGGGGGAAGGGAACACTGAAATAAATAAAGAGAGAAGGGGTGGAGCTGGGCAAGGTAGGTGGGATGGTGTTAGGTGAGTGCAGGTAGGCAGTGATAGGGGTTGGTCAGTGGGATGGGTGGGGTGGAGTCTACCTGCATTCACCTATCACCATCCCACATACCATTTCCTCTATCTCTATTCATTTCCTAGCTACCGTCTCCCTCCGTACTTCCAAAGAAGGGTCCCCACTGGAAACATCAACTTCCCTGCTCCTCTGATGCTGCCTAGCCTACTGTGTTCCTCCAGCTCCACATGAAGTTGAGTGCTGCCCTTAAGAAACCAATCAGAGACTGATCTCACACTACTTGAAACAGAGGTCAATTATACATGACCCAAACCAATCAGTGACTTATCACACATTACCAAAACAATCAGAGACTAGCCATTCGTTACCTAAGCCAATCAGTGATTGATCAGACGTTACTTAAACCACTCAAAACTAAGCAAGCATCACCTCGGCGAATTAGTGACAGACTAGACAGTATCTAAACCAATCAGAGGCTAAATCATACACTGTCTGAACCAGACAGAAGCTGGTAACACACATTCCCAACTCACATTTTTGAAAATCAGACATAATGCTGTGTTACTTCCCCACCTTACAAGCAGAAACTGAAGCATGTGGATTCAGTGCAGAAAGTCGTACAATGCAGCTCTGTGGTAATACATGAGGTCCTCTATGACTGCTTGGAGTTGGTGGACTGGTCCATATTCGAGAGCTCAGTGACCAATCTAAATGAGTGTGCCATTACTGTCACAGACTAAGTGAGTAGGGGACAGCATGCCTAAGAAGTTAATTGAGTGTTCTTTAAATGGAAACCATTGGATTAACCAGGAGATCCACTCCTTACTGAATTCCAGGTCTAAGACATTCAAGTCCGGTAACCCTGACCTCCACAGAAAACCGAGGCGCAATCTTCGCAAATCCACCAAGTGGCAATACCTGACTAAACTAGAGAGTTAGAGTAACAACACAAATGATGTGGCTTGTGGCAAGGCTTACACGGCATAATAGGCTACAAAGCAAAGTCAAGTAGAATTGCTGAAAACAGTACATCCTTCCTGGTGAGTTCAATGCATTTGATGCTTGTTTTGAACAGAAGATCAGCAAAATGATGTACCTTGCACCACAGTCTCAGGTGCACCTGTACTCATGGCCAGCACCACAAACATCTGATCGGCTTTCTTGAGAGTGAATCCACGGAAAGCAAGAGGTCCAGATGGAGTCTCCCAACCATGCACTCAGTGGACTAGTTTGCAGGAGTATTCACAAACATCTTTAACAGTCCCTTGCTACGATCGTAGGTTCCAGCCTGCTTTACAAGGACCAATATCATACCGATGCAAAACAAAAATTAGGCAGCGTGCTTCAATGATTACTGCTTGGTGACAACCATCATGATGGAATGTTTCAAGAGGCCAGTAATGCCACACATGAACTCCAGCTTCCCACATTTTCTGGATCCATTATAATTCACCTACTGTCACAACAGGTCCAGATGCCATTTCTGAAGAAGGGTCCCGACTTGAAACATCAGCTTTCCTGCTCCTCTGATGCTGCCTGGCCTGCTGTGTCCCTCCAGATCCACACTGTGTTATCTCAGACTCCAGCATCACCAGTTCTTACTATCTCAGATGCAATCTCCCTGCCTTAAGCTCATCCCTGGAACATTTGGTTCACAAAGACACCTACATCACACTGCTATTTATTGACGTTAGATCCGCCTTCAACACCTTAACTCCAACGAAATCCATGTCCAAATTCCAAGACCTAGGATTCTGTGCCCCGTTCTGCAACTGGATCCTTGACTTCCTGACCCACAGTAAAGATAGGCAGCAGGGCCTTCTCCACTTAATCTTCAACACCGATGCCCCACAAGGCTGCGTACTCAACCCCTTACTATACTCTGCTACACTGATAACTGTGTGGCCAAATTCAGCTCTAACTCTATTTACGAGTTTGCTGATGGGTAAACTGTAGCGGGTTTAATCTTAAGCAATGATGAGAGAGAGTACAGGAAAGATATAGACAGCTGATTGGAATGGAGTAATGACAATAATCTCTCTCTCGATGTCAGCAAAATGAAAGAGCTGGCATTTGATAAAAACCGAAAGAACTGTGGATGCTGTGAATCAGGAACAAAAACAAATTTTCTGAAAAATCTCAGCAGGCCTGGCAGTATCGGTGAAGGAAAAAAAAACAGTTAACGTTTCGGGTCCGGTTCCAAGGAAGTGTCACCAGACCCGAAATGTTAACTCTGTTTTTACCTTCACAGGTGCTGCCAGGCCTGCTGAGCTTTTCCAGCAACTTTGTTTTTGAGCTGGTATTTGACTTCATGAAATGGAGTGGAGAACATGCCCCATATGCATGAATGGTACTGAGGAGGAGTTGGCTAGGATCTTCATGGTCCTGGGAGTGAAGATCACCAACAATCTGCCCTTGTCTCTCCATGTCGATGCTACAGTTAAGAAAGCTCACCAACGTGTCTCCTTCTTCAGGGGACTAAGGAAATTTGACTTATCAATAAAGGCTCTGTTCAATTTTTATCGATGCACTATAGAAAGCATCCAGATACATCAGAGCTTGGTATGGGAACTGGTCTTCCCAAGATTGCAAGAAGCTGCAGAGAGTTGTAAACACAGCCCAGTTCATCATGCAAGCCAGTCTTTCATCCACTGACTTCAGCAAAACTTCCTGCTGCCTTGGGGAAGCAGCCAACATTATGAAAGAACCCTCCCACTTGGTTATATTCCCCTTTACCCTCTTCCATTGGACATGAGATACAAAAGCTTGAAAATACGTACAAACAGATTTAAGAACAGCTTTTTTCCAACTGTTATCAGACTTACAAATAAACTCTTGTATATTAGAGTTGATCTTTCTCTGCTTTTTTGTCTGTTTCTACAATGCTATATTCTGCATTCTGTTCTATTACCCTGGTGTACTTAAGGAAGGTACAATTGGCCTGGGATAGCTCACAAAGCAATACTTTTCACTATAGTTTGGTACATGTTATGATAAAGAAATCAAATAAAATAAAATCAAACCTAAAACAAACAGATACTGGTCACACAATACCTGAACAAAGCAGAGACTGAAATTGTAGAAATGCTCACCAAACCAATGAGTTGTTTGCAAATGTTTAGTCATCCTGCCAGGTACCAGCATCAGTGTGCGTCTGGTGAAGCGTTGGTGTTCTGCCCATTTTTTATTTACATCCTCAGTTTGTTGGGGTGTTTGGTAGAACTTCTGGTTCTGTTTCTCAGTGGTTTGTACACAGAGTCTAATTCAATGCGTTGTTGGAGTTCTGAGATAACAGGAACTTCAGATGCTGGAGAATCCAAGGTAACAAAGTGTGGGGCTGGATGAACACAGCAGGCCAAGCAGCATCTCGGGAGCACAAAAGCTGACATTTTGGGCCGAGACTCTTCATCAGAGAGGCGTATGGGGACAGGGTTCTGAAATAAATGGGGAGAGGGGGAGGCAGACCGAAGATAGACAGAGGAGAAGATAAGTGGAGAAGACAGTGTAGGTGGGGAGTTGGGGAGGGGATAGGTCAGTCCGGGGAGGACGGACAGGTCAAGGAGGCAGGATGAGGTTAGTAGGTAGGAAATGGAGGTGCGGCTTGAGGTGGGAGGAGGGGATAGGTGAGAGGAAGAACAGGTTAGGGAAGCGGGGACGAGCTGGGCTGGTTTTGGGATGCAGTGGGGGGAGGGGGGGAGCTGGGCTGGTTTTGGGATGCAGGTTGGGAAGGGGAGATTTTGAAGCTTGTGTAGTCCACATTGATACCGTTAGGCTGCAGGGTTCCCAAGCGGAATATGAGTTGCTGTTCCTGCAACCTTTGGGTGGCATCATTGTGGCACTGAAGGAGGCCCAGGATGGACATGTCGGCTAAGGAATGGGAGGGGGAGTTAAAATGGTTCGTGACTGGGAGGTGCAGTTGTTTATTGCGAACCGAGTGGAAGTGTTCTGCAAAGCGGTCCCCAAGCCTCCGCTTGGTTTCCCAAGATAAAACCTTCCCCTGCAACTGCAGGAAGTGCTACACTTACCCCCACACCTCCTCCCTCACCCCCATCCCAGGCCCCAAGATGACTTTCCATATCAAGCAGATGTTCACCTGCAAATCTGCCAATGTGGTATACTGTATTCGCTGTACCCGTTGTGCGATTATAGATGTGTTGCCCCAAATAGGGACACACCAGGGAAGTCCTGGGAATCTATTATTCCACCCAGAACTCCATCAACAAACACATTGAATTAGACTCTGTATGCAAACCACTGAGAAACAGAACTGGCAGTGGTACCAAACGCCCCAACAAACTGAGGTGTTGAAGGGTCTAGGCCCGAAATGTCAGCTTTTCTGCTCCAAAGATGCTGTTTGGCCTGCTGTGTTCATCCAGCTCCACACTTGTTATCTCTCTCAAATAAATAATAAGCTGGACAAAACAATAACGCTTCAACGGAGGTGCATTGACGGTGTTACCGAGAAGGGTAATGAAACATCTGCAAACAAATCCACTGGCTTGGTGAGCATATCTACAACGCCATCCACAACCTGAGTGACAAATCTTCTCAAACATTCCAACCAGAGACGGTTTGTACATTACCTGAACGAATCCAAATCATAGCACATAACCTGAACAAATCAAAGATGGGTGACATATTACTTGAACCAAGGGAGACTGTTCACCTATTTCCTGAATGAATCCAAGACTAATCAAATACTATTTGAGCCAGGGGCTGATCACATGCCAAATGAACCAGTCTGAAAATGGTCAAACACAACATAAACCAATCAATGAGAGATAATGGGAACTGCAGATGCTGGAGAATCCAAGATAATAAAATGTGAGGCTGGATGAACACAGCAGGCCAAGCAGCATCTCAGGAGCACAAAAGCTGACGTTTCGGGCCTAGACCCTTCATCAGAGAGGGGGATGGGGAGAGGGAACTGGAATAAATAGGGAGAGAGGGGGAGGCGGACCGAAGATGGAGAGTAAAGAAGATAGGTGGAGAGAGTATAGGTGGGGAGGTAGGGAGGGGATAGGTCAGTCCAGGGAAGACGGACAGGTCAAGGAGGTGGGATGAGGTTAGTAGGTAGATGGGGGTGCGGCTTGGGGTGGGAGCAAGGGATGGGTGAGAGGAAGAACCGGTTAGGAAGGCAGAGGCAGGTTGGACTGGTTTTGGGATGCAGTGGGTGGGGGGTAAGAGCTGGGCTGGTTGTGTGGTGCAGTGGGGGGAGGGGACGAACTGGGCTGGTTTAGGGATGCAGTTGGGGAAGGGGAGATTTTGAAACTGGTGAAGTCCACATTGATACCATTAGGCTGCAGGGTTCCCAGGCGGAACATGAGTTGCTGTTCCTGCAACCTTCGGGTGGCATCATTGTGGCACTGCAGGAGGCCCATGATTGACATGTCATCTAAAGAATGGGAGGGGGAGTGGAAATGGTTTGTGACTGGGAGGTGCAGTTGTTTGTTGCGAACTGAGCGGAGGTGTTCTGCAAAGCGGTCTCCAAGCCTCCGCTTGGTTTCCCCAATGTAGAGGAAGCCACACCACGTACAGTGGATGCAGTATACCACATTGGCAGATGTGCAGGTGAACCTCTGCTTAATGTGGAATGTCATCTTGGGGCCTGGGATAGGAGTGAGGGAGGAGGTGTGGGGGCAAGTGTAGCATTTCCTGCGGTTGCAGGGGAAGGTGCTGGGTGTGGTGGGGTTGGAGGGCAGTGTGGAGCGAACAAGGGAGTCATGGAGAGAGTTGTCTCTCCGGAAAGCAGACAGGGGTGGGGATGGAAAAATGTCTTGGGTGGTGGGGTCGGATTGTAAATGGCGGAAGTGTCGGAGGATGATGCGTTGTATCCGGAGGTTGGTAGGGTGGTGTGTGAGAACGAGGGGGATCCTCTTTGGGCGGTTGTGGCGGGGGCGGGGTGTGAGGGATGTGTTGCGGGAAATACGGGAGACGCGGTCAAGGGCGTTCTCGATCACTGTGGGGGGAAAGTTGCGGTCCTTGAAGAACTTGGACATCTGGGATGTGCGGGAGTGGAATGTCTTATTGTGGGAGCAGATGCGGCGGAGGCGGAGGAATTAGGAATAGGGGATGGAATTTTTGCAGGAGGGTGGGTGGGAGGAGGTGTATTCTAGGTAGCTATGGGAGTCGGTGGGCTTGAAATGGACATCAGTTACAAGCTGGTTGCCTGAGATGAGACTGAGAGGTCCAGGAAGGTGAGGAATGTGCTGGAGATGGACCAGGTGAACTGAAGGTTGGGGTGGAAGGTGTTGGTGAAGTGGATGAACTGTTCAAGCTCCTCTGAGGAGCAAGAGGCGGCGCCGATACAGTCATCAATGTACCGGAGGAAGAGGTGGGGTTTGGGGCCTGTGTAGGTGCGGAAGAGGGACTGTTCCACATAACCTACAAAGAGGCAGGCATAGCTGGGGCCCATGCGGGTGCCCATGGCCACCCCCTTAGTGTGTAGGAAGTGGGAGGAGTCAAAAGAGAAATTGTTGAGGGTGAGGACGAGTTCAGCTAGGCGGATGAGGGTGTCGGTGGTCGGGACTGCGGGACAGGAAGAAGCGGAGGGCCTTGAGGCCATCTGCATGAAGAATACAGGTGTATAGGGACTGGACATCCATGGTGAAGATGAGATGTTGGGGGCCAGGGAATTGGAAGTCCTGGAGGAGGTGGAGGGCATGCGTGGTGTCACGGACGTAGGTGGGGAGTTCCTGGACCAAAGGGGACAAAATGGAGTCCAGATAGGTGGAGATGAGTTCCGTGGAACAGGAGCAGGCTGAGACGATGGGTTGGCCAGGGCAGGCAGGTTTGTGGATTTTGGGAAGGAGATAGAAACGGGCCGTGCAGGGTTGGGGAACAATGAGGTTGGAGGCTGTGGGTGGGAGGTCCACTGAGGTGATGAGGTCATGAATAGTGTTGGAGATGATGGTTTGGTGCTCGGGTGTGGGGTCATGATCGCGGGGGCGGTAGGAGGTGGTGTCGGAGAGTTGGCGTCTGGCCTCAGCGATGTAGAGGTCAGTGCGCCCAACTACCACTGCGCCACCCTTGTCTGCGGGTTTGATGGTGAGGTTGGGGTTTGAGCGGAGGGAGCGGAGGGCTGCCCGTTCTGCAGGGGAGAGGTTGGAGTGGGTGAGAGGGGTGGAGAGGTTGAGGCGGTTAATGTCTCGACAGCAGTTGGAGATGAAGAGGTCGAGGGAGGTTAGGAGGCCTGGGGGTGGTGTCCAGGAGGAGGACTTGTGTTGGAAGCGGGTGAAGGGGTCAGTGGAGGGAGGGTTAGGCTCCCGGTTGAAGAAGTAGGCATGGAGGCGAAGACAGTGGAAAAACTGCTCTATGTCCAATCGTGACTGGTAACCAATCAATGATTGATCAAAGTTGAACTAAACCAAGTAGACAGTGCTCCTGAGATGCTGCTTGGCCTGCTGTGTTCATCCAGCCTCACATTTTATTGTCCAAGACATTGATCACATATTATCTCAACCAATCAGAGACTGATCAAGCACGCCCGGAATCAACCAGATTCTGACTTCTTAGAGAGTGTTAATTTGCATCAGATTCCAGCAAAAAGGTCCACAGTAAGTGGGTAGATAATGAATTGAAGAAATTTCAGAAAAAGGACATCATGCCGAGTGGATAAGACAAAAAGAAAAAAACTCCTCCTCATCTCTCTTCTTCTTTTGTCAATGCTCTTTAATCTTTGTCTTGTGATGACTGATCTTTCTGACACTGGAAAGAGTTTCTTATTATTTGCTCCACTGGATGCCTGATTTAAATCTCTCCTTAATCCTCTCTGATCTAAAGAGGGAAAAAAAGAGCTTCTTTCATTTCTCAGTGAACCTCAGTGTGCCACATCCCTAATGCCAGCCCATTGAAAGTATTCTGAATTTTTGTGTCCTTCAGGATATTTTATCTGAAGCAGCAGTGTTCATGTTATTTCATGTAATGTAAGAGACTTGTGCAGATAAGATGGCATCGAATAATCCAATAGATAATCCAGTAAAACTATCTATTATGAATAAATATTACATTTTTAAGACTTCTAAGTGCCCTAATGTTAACTGTTTACAACGGAGTTTAAGAACAGGGAGGTTATGCTCGAACTGTATAAAATGTTGGTTAAATCACAGCTTGAGTATTGTGTACAATTCTGGAGTCTGCAATATTGGAAGGATGTAATAACATAAGAGAGGGTGCAGAGGAGATTTACCAGGATATTGCCTGGACTGGAGAATTTCAGTCATGAAGAAATATTGAATAGACTGGAGCTGTTTTCCTTGGAGAAGGAGAGATCGAGAGGTGACACACTTGAGATGTATAAAATTATAAGGGGCATATATAAATAAATAAAGTCAGGAAGGGAGTTTTCCAAAATGGAGCAATCAATGACCAGGCACAGATTTCAGGTAAAGAGCAGAAGTTTGAGACCAATGTGAGGAAGAAAAACTTTTTTTTTCATCCAGAGGGATGTGGGAATCTGGACCTCACTGCTAGTGATGATGGTAGAGGTGTAACCCTCATAACATTTTAGACATATTTAGATGTGCACTTGCAATGCCAAAGCATTCAAGACTTTAAGAAACGTGCAGGAAAATGACATATAATAGTTAGGTAGTTGTAGCATCATCTCATATTCCACCTTGAGAGCCCACAACCCAATGTTCTCAATGTGGGTTTTATGAGCTTCAAAATCTCCCTACCTGCAGACTCATCCCAAGACCAACTCCCCCGCTCATCCCCACCTCCTTGACCCGCCCATCTTCTCCCCAACTATCTGTTCCTCCCACCTCACTGACCAATCCCCAACACTGCCGAACTGCACTCACCTATCGCCATCCCACCTACATTCCACAGCCCCTCTCATCTCCATCTCCTTGACCTGTCCATTTTCTCTTCCACTTATCCATTCCTCCCACCTCACTGACCACTCCCCACCAAACTCTACCTGCACTCACCTATCACTGTCCCACCTACCTTCCCCAGTCCCACTCCTCCTCTCTCTATTTATTTCAGTGCTTCCTGCCCCTTACCCCTTTTCTGAAGAAGAGTCCCAACACAAAATGTCAACTTTCCTGCTCCTCTGATAGTGCCTGGCCTGCTGTGTTTATCCAGCTCGACCCTGTGTTATCTCTATCTCATAGTTAGGCTAGTTGTTTTTTTTTAACTCGTGCAGATGCTCCTTTTCAGTTTTTTTGCTGATGAGACAAGGTAGATTGCATACCAAAGCTATCTTTCATTGTCTGGTTGAGAATTTGCCCTTTTACTGTCTTTAAAGTCATTTTATTCTTTCTTCATTTGCGGAGAAAGATGAGAGGAAGGCAATGAACTATTGTGGAGACTGTTCTAGAAAAAAGCAGCACTTTTTGCAGCTCACAGTGTGCTCCAATAGACATGAATTTTAAAACTGCAGCCATCCCATCATATCTCAGGATCTAGGCCCGAAACATCAGCTTTTGTGCTTCTAAGATGCTGCTTGGCCTGCTGTGTTCATTAGGCTCCACACTTTGTTATCCCATAGGTTCCTTGGTTTAAAGCAGTGTTTTCTTCTTTTTATAGATCACAGTTCAAAAATAATGGAAATAAAAAGATGTGATCTTTACATTTCTCAAGCTTCAAAGATTTGCATGCATAGACCCTGTCTTATTCCCTCACTCTGCCTTTAAAAATAGTTCTGTTTAGTTTAGTTTACCTCTCCCTCTAATTAACATGCACTAGTTCACACTGCTTTGTATTATGTTGCATTTGCCATGTGTCCTCCCATTTGTTCAATTTGCCTATGTCTTCCTGAAGTCTGTCATTCTCTTCCTCACTGTTTACTGCATTTCTGAGCTTTGTGGCTACTGCAGACTTTGAAACTAAATGCCCAGTGTACTCAGACCCGGACCATTAGTATGTACAAAAGACAGTAGCATCCCTAGTATTGAATCCTGGGAAACACTACTGGAAACATTTCTTCAGTTTACTATTACACTGCTTATTGCTTGTTTGACAATCTTGCATTCATCATGCCACTGTATTTTTAATCCCATAGCCTTTAATGTTGCAAACCTGTTTATTATGTGGCACTTAATTTGTGGATGTGATGGTATAGTGCTAATGTTCCAGGTGCGGAAAACCAGAAACCTGGATTAATGCTCCATGGCACAAATGGTTTAAAATGATAGCAGCTGGTTGAATTTAAACAGAAATCATAAAAATCAAGAGACATAAAATAAAATGTTAAAAAATTCCTAATAAGCAATTTGGCAAATGATTATCACCGATTGTCATGAAGCCACATTTTAGGTCATAATTCTCCATAGAACACAGAACACAGAACAGTACAGTACTGAACAGGCCCTTCAGCCCACGATGTTGTGCCGACCATTGATCCTCATGTATGCACCCTCAAATTTCTGTGACCATATGCATGTCCAGCAGTCTCTTAAATGACCCCAATAACCTTGCTTCCACAACTGCTGCTGGAAACACATTCCATGCTCTCACAACTCTCTGTGTAAAGAACCCGCCTTTGACATCCCCTCTATACTTGCCTCCAACCAGCTTAAAACTATAACCCCTCGTGTTAGCCATTTCTGCCCTGGGAAATAGTCTCTGACTATCAACTCTGTCTATGCCTCTCATTATTTTGTATACTTCAATTAGGTCCCCCTCCTCCTCCTTTTCTCCAATGAAAAGAGTCCGAGCTCAGTCAACCTCTCTTCATAAGATAAGCCCTCCAGTCCAGGCAGCATCCTGGTAAACCAGAACTGGACGCAGTATTCCAAGTGCGGTCTAACCAAAGTTTTATAGAGCTGCAACAAGATCTCACGACTCTTAAACTCAATCCCCCTGTTAATGAAAGCCAAAACACCATATGCTTTCTTAACTACCCTGTCCACTTGGGTGGCTATTTTAAGGGATCTATGTATCTGCACACCAAGATCCCTCTGTTCCTCCACACTGCCAAGAATCCTATCCTTAATCCGGTACTCAGCTTTCAAATTCGACCTTCCAAAATGCATCACCTCGCATTTATCCAGGTTGAACTCCATCTGCCACCTCTCAGCCCATCTCTACATCCTGTCAATGTCCCGCTGCAGCCTACAACAGCCCTCTATACTGTCAACAACACCTCCAACCTTTTTGTCGTCTGCAAACTTGCTGAACCATCCTTCAATCCCCTCATCCAAGTCATTAATAAAAATTACAAACAGTAGAGGCCCAAGGACAGAGCCCTGTGGAACTCCACTCACCACTGACTTCCAGGCAGAATATTTTCCTTCTACTACCACTCGCTGTCTTCTGCTGGCCAGCCAATTCTCTATCCAGACAGCTAAGTTCCCCTGTATCCCATTACTCCTGACCTTCTGAATGAGCCTACCATGGGGAACCTTATCAAATGCCTTACTGAAGTCCATATACACCACATCCACAGCTCGACCCTCGTCAACTTTTCTAGTCACATCCTCAAAGAACTCGATAAGGTTTGTGAGGCATGACCTGCCCCTCACAAAGCCGTGTTGACTGCATTTGATCAAGCCATGCTCTTCCAGATGGTCATAAATCCTATCCCTCAGAATCCTTTCTAACACCTTGCAGACGACAGACATGAGACTTACTGGTCTATAATTGCCGGGGATTTCCCTATTTCCTTTCTTGAAGAGAGGAATTACATTTGCCTCTCTCCAGTCCTCAGGTACGACTCCAGTGGAGAGCGAGGATGCAAAGATCCTCGCAAGTGGCGAAGCAATTGCATTTCTCGCTACCCAAAGCAGCCGAGGACAAATCTGGTCCGGGCCTGGCGACTTGTCAATCTTAATGTTTGACAAAATTTTCAGCACATCAGCTTCCTCTATCTCTATCCATTCCAGCATGCACACCTGCTCTTCAAAGGTTTCATTCACTACAAAGTTCGTTTCTTTGGTAAAGACAGAAGCAAAAAACTCATTTAGGGCTTCCCCTACCTCCTCAGACTCCACACACAAGTTCCCTATGCTATCCCTGATCGGCCCTACTCTTTCTTTGACCATTCTCTTATTCCTCACATAAGTGTAAAATGCCTTTGTGTTTTCCCTGATTCCTTCTGCCAAGCCTTTCTTGTGCCCCCTCCTGGCTCTCCTCAGACCATTTTTGAGCTCCTTCCTTGCCTGCGTGTAATCCTCTCTAGCTGAACTTGACCCTAGTTTCCTCCACCTTACCTTCTTCCTTTTCACAAGAAGCTCCACCGCTCTCGTCATCCAAGGTTCCTTTATCTTACCCCTTCTTGCCTGTCTCAGAGGGACATATTTACTCATCACTCGCAACAACTGTTCCTTAAACAGTCTCCACATGTCTATAGTGGCCTTACCATGGAACAATTGCTCCCAGCCCATGCTTCCTAACTCATGTCTAATCGCGTCATAGTTTCCTCTTCCCCAATTAAATATCCTCCCATTTTGCCTAATCCTCTCCTTCTCCATAGCTATGTAGAATGTGAGGCAGTTATGGTCACTATCACCAAAATGCTCTCCCACCACAAGATCTGATACCTGCCCCGGCTCGTTTCCGAGCACCAAGTCTCGAATGGCCTCTCCCCTCATCGGCCTGTCAACGTACTGCGTTAGGAAACCCTCCTGAACACACCTTACAAAAACAGCTCCATTCAAATCTTCTGCTCGAAGGAGGTTCCAATCAATATTAGGAAAGTTAAAGTCACCCATTACAACAACCCTACTACGTCCACACTTTTCCAAAATCTGCCGACCTATGCTTTCTTCAATCTCCCTGCTGCTATTGGGGGGCCTGTAGTAAGCCCCTAACGAGGTGACTACTCCCTTGCTGTTCCTAATTTCCACCCATACTGACTCGGTAGGCAGATCTTCCTCGACAATGGAAGCTTCTGTAGCTGTGATACCCTCTCTGATTAGTAGTGCTACACCCCCTCCTCTTTTTCCCCCCTCCCTATTCTTTTTAAATGCTCTAAACCCTGGAACATCCAGCAACCATTCCTGCCCATGAGAAACCCATGTCTCTGTTATGGCCATAACATCATAGCACCAGGTACTGATCCATGCTCTAAGTTCATCACTTTTATTCCTGATACTCCTTGCATTAAAGCAAACACACTTTAACTGATCCCTTGGTTCCTTCCCAGGAAAATCCTTCCCACTAGCTGGTCTACCTCTTGCTACTGCCTCACCCGCATCAACTCTCACCTCCGGTATACAGCTCAGGTTCCCACCCCCCTGCCATACTAGTTTAAACCCTCTCGAACTACTCGAGCAAAACTTCTACCCAGGACATTGGTCCCCTTCCAGTTCAGATGCAACCCGTCCTTCTTGTACAGGTCCCACCTTCCCCAGAAGGCATCCCAATTATCTACATATCTGAAGCCCTCCCTCCTACACCAGCTGCGTAGCCACGTGTTAAGCTGCGCCCGCTCCCTGTTCCTCGCCTCGCCATCTTGTGGCACCGGTAGTAAACCAGAGAACACTACTCTGTTCGTCCTGCTCTGCAGCTTCCATCCTAACTCCCTGAAATCACTTTTTATATCCTCAATCCTATTTCTGGCTATATCATTAGTGCCAATATGTAACACGATTTCTGGCTGTTCGCCCTCCCCTTTTAGAACCTTATACACCCGATCGGAGACGTCCCGGACCCTGGCACCAGGGAGGCAATATACCTTAAGGGAATCCCGATCCTGACCACAAAATCTCCTGTCGATTCCCCTAACTATCGAGTCCCCTACCACGAGTACTTTTCTATTCTGCCCCCTTCCCTTCTTTGCCACAGTGTCAGGCTCAGTGCCAGAGAACTGACTACTATGGCTTTCCTCTGGTAGGTCATCCCCCCCAGCAGTATCCAAAACGGTATACTTATTGCTGAGGGGAATGCCCACAGGGGATCTCTGCACTGTCTGTCTGTCCCCTTTCCTCCCACTAACTGTAACCCATCTATCCTTGTCCTGAGCCTTCGGAGTGACCAACTCCCGGTAACTCCTCTCAATTACCCCCTCTGCCTCCCGAATGATCCGTAGTTCATCCAGCTCCAGCTCCATTTTCCTAACACGGTTTTCAAGGAGCTGTAGTTGGGTGCACTTCCCGCAGATGTAGCCAGCGGAGACGTGTGCCATGTCTCCCACCTGCCACATTCTGCAGGAGGAGCAAGCAACTGCCCTAGCATCCATACCCCACTTATCTGAACACCCACTCAGTACTAAAGTAGAAAGCTTACTTCAAGTAATAATAACAAATTAATAACAAACTTATATTCAACAGAGAAAGTTTAGAATGAACCTTACCTTATTAACGAGGTTAGAGGAGGAGGGTGGGTGGGAGACACTACAGTTGTAGAGTCTCGGGTTTAGCCGCCTTGCTGATATATATGGTCACTGCTTTCCTTCCTGGCTGTCCTCCTTACGCAATTTGACCTAAATGTGACTCCAGACCAAAACAATGTGGGAGACTCTTAGCATCCTCTGAAATGTGTGAGCTGGTGAGCTAGTGACCTACTTATGCATGGAAATTCACTAGACCAAGTCCTGGGTTGGTAGGATTGTCTAATCATGAGAGACTGAGAAGCTGGACTTGAATTCTGATTTCAGAAAAATGAGGGACAATCTCATCCAAACAGATAAAATTCTCAAAGGGCTTGAGACAGTATGTGTGAAAAGGATGTTTCTCTTGGCTGATGGGGTCTAGAATCAGGGGTTGAATCCCCAAAATGAAAGAAAAGCTATTTACAGCTGGAACGAGGAGGAACATCTTTAGTCAGAGGGCGGTGAATCTTTTGAATTCTTTTACTCCAATGGCCTGTAGGCACTCAGCCGTGAAGTAAGTGCAAGACAAAGATTGATAGATTGCGAGGTACTAAGGACATGAGGATATGACATTGAGACACATGATTAGCCTACGCCAAATTCTTCACTTTGAGTACTGCTGGCTTGTTGAGACTTGTTCTTGCTCAATCATGAGATCTGGATGTAGCAGGCAGGGTGAGCATTTAGAGCCTATCCCTAATTGCCCTGACTGTAAAATATTGAGGAACAGAGAATAAAAGCTGGCCTTTGTGCTTGGGTTGAGATGAGAAGAAACTTCTTCAATCAGATGGTTGTCAATCTTTGCGGTTTACTATCCCAGAGGGTCGTTGACCTTCCATCATCGGGTATATTCAAGATAGAGATCAGTAGTCACTTAGGTACCATTGGATATGGAATTTGTATGGGAATATGCAGTCACTGTAGAAGATCGGCCATGATCTTTCTGACGGGTAGAGCATGATCAAAAATGGCCACTTGTCATGCCTTTATTTGATGGTCCTACCAGCAATGTCCACAACGCATGAATGAATATAAATAAAAAATCTACTTGGGCTAGTTCTTTCATCATTTGTCAGAAATGTGCTCTTCTCTGTTCAAGTGGTTTGATCTTGATTGCTCTTGGCTATTCATAAAATTCCTTTGAAATGTTATAACTGAATCTGATTCTGTCACCTATGCAAGCATTGCATTCCAGATCACAATGGATCTGAGGAAAAATATTTCTCTTCACATCCCATTCAGGCTCCTTTCTGAACGACAGTAAACTTGGATCTCCTGTGTAACGATTCTACTTCTCCTGTTCTGTGCTAGCAATGAGCCTTTATAATTGTGAGGTAACACCAGATTCCCTGTGAGGAGCAGTTTTGATTACGTGTCCCACGCAAAAAAAAACTGGCCCTTTCTCAAATAACAAAGGAATGTCTGAGCCTATTTGATTTCTGCCAGTGAAGGACATAGAGTGAAAGTTGCTAATCAGAGATCAGATCTCAGCTATGACCTCAATGGACGGCAAAAAGGCTTTGGGATAGAATTGTAGAATTGTCTCAGGCAAGAGGGCATAATCTCAGATTAAGGGGCTGGATATTTTAAACAGAGATGAGGAAGGAATCTTTCTGTCAAAGGGTAGTAAATCTGTGGATTCCTTTATAGGAGGCTGTAAAGTTGGGATCATTAAGTATATTTAAAACTGAGATTCTTAATAAGTAAAGAAATCAAAGGTCATGGAGGAAACTGGACGTGAGGAGTTTCAGATCAGCTATGATCTCGTCGAGCAGCAGAACAGACTCAATCGGCTGAATGGTCCACTTTTGCTCCTACGACTTATGATCACCTGATCTCTTCCTGCTCCTAAGTTAATAAGATACCCTTGCAGTGGGGACACTTGGTTTCTTCTTGATTGAATTGAACTAAATATTGTTCCTTGATAGCAAACTATAAAGAGAAACATTTTTTAAAATGGCATATTTGTTCAAAATAAGAATTGAGTTGCAGTTCAGAGGGTCACACATGTGGAAACCATGATGAATATTGCTGTTAGACGTATGATGTTCTGTTTATATCTGCCCTTCCACCATTCTAACAGAGGCACTCACCTATTTAAGCCTGCAGAGCTATAGCTGAAGGCAAGACATATGTGGTTTGAGGCATCTTATGATGAGGCAGAAATGATGTAAGATGTATTGCTGGAGGGATGGAGTTTAAAAACAGGGAGGCTATGCTGCAGCTGTACAGGGTCCTGGTGAGGCCACAGCTGGAGTACTGTGTGCAGTTTTGGTCTCCTTACTTGAGAAGAGATATACTTGCACTGGAGAGGGTGCAGAGGAGATTCACTCGGTTGATTCCAGAGTTGAGAGGGTTGGATTATGAGGAGAGACTGAGTAGGCTGGGAAATTATTGAAACTCATTGCAATTAAGAAGAATGAGGGGAGATCTTATAGAAACATATAAGGTTATGAAGGGAATAGATAAGGTGGAGGCAGGGAGGTTGTTTCCGCTAACAGGTGAAACTAGGACTAGAGGGCATCGCCTCAAAATAAAGGGAAGCAGATGTAGGACTGAGGTCAGGAGGAACTTCTTCACCCAAAGGGTTGTGAGCCTGTGGAATTCCCTGCCCAGTGAAGTGGTTGATGCTACCTCGCTGAATGTTTTTAAGGCAAGGCTAGATAAATTTTTGAACGGTAAAGGAATTAAAGGTTATCATGTGCGGGTGGGTAAGTGGAGCTGAGTGTCAACGAGATCAGTCATGATCTTATTAAATGGCGGGGCAGGCTCGAAGGACAGGATGGCCTACTCCTGCTCCTAGCTCTTATGTTCTTATATTCTTAATAAAAGCAAGAAATACAAAAATATGCAATTATGGTCTCCCTGCTGTAGGAAGGATTTTGTGAATCTTGAAAGGGTTCAGAAAAGATTTTCAAGGAGGGTTTGAGCTAGAGGGAGAGGCTGAGTATGCTAGGGCTGTTTTCCCTGGAGCATTGGAGGCTGAGAGGTGACCTTATAGAACAAGGGGTATGGATAGAGTGAATAGACAAGGACTTTTCCATAGGGTGGGGGGGAGTCTAAAACTAGAGGGCATAGATTTTAAGGCGAGAGGGGGAAGATTTAAAAGGGAACTAGGGGTCAACATTTTCACGCAGAGGGTGGCACGGGTATGGAATGAGGAAGTGGTGGAGGCTGGTACAATTACAACATTTAAAAGGCATCTGGGTGGGTACATGAATGGGAAGGGTTGAGAGGGATATGGGCCAAATGCTAGAAAATGGGATTAGATCTATTTAAGATATCTGGTTGATTGGATGAGTTGGACCAAAGGGTCTGTTTCCATGCTGGATATCTTTGTGACTCCATATGGGTGGAACGGTGGCACAGTGGTTAACACTGCTGCCTCACAGAACCAGGGACTCAGGTTTGATTCCAGCCTCGGGTATGTGGTGTTCGCACATTCTCCCTGCCTTTGCGTGGGTTTGTCCCATAGTCCAACAATGTACAGGTTAAGTGGATTGGCCATGGTAAATTTGGGAGTTATGGGGAAAGGATGAGTCTGGGTGAGTTGCAGTTCAGAGGGTCGGTGCAAACTTGATGGGCCAAATGAACTTTTTCTGCACTGTAGAGATCTGCTGATTGTTGATGTCAGAATTCTCAGAAAGAAACAGTTAATATTTTGAGACCACCAGTATAACTCTGCTTGATGATGTCCTTACCCACTTTTCTTATGTGAAAACTCTTTGAGCCATCCTATTGATGGGATAAATAACAAACACATTGAGATTTGAAAAGTGACAATAGTTGGACTACTGTAAAGATATGGCTAAGCTCAAAACAAGACGTAAGATGAGCAATATAATGATGGAGAAACATTCAGGAAGCAGCACACATAACATAAATACTAAAACGGAAAAACAGAGGAGACAGTTAAAGACAACGGTATCTGACTGAATTAAAAATAACCCATAAATATTACATTAATGCAATCAAGTAAATTTCCTAGGGTAGGACCCACCATTCATAATTGGCTGAAGAAGTTAAGGAAAACATCAAACTTAAGGAAAAAAACATTTAAAGATGAGTGGTAGGTCAGATTATCAGACAATTAAGAAAGGAAAGGGAATGGTGAAAAGATTAATCTGGGCTGGGAAATTACTGCACGTAATTAAAAAAGAGAATGGGATGCTCTCTTTATTCTGAAATGAATTGAATTTAAATGTAACAGTGTCAAGCTTCAGCTCTACAGGACATTGGCGAGATCACACCTCGAATAGTCGAGCAGCTCTGGTATCCTCGTTAAAGGAAAGAGGTAAGTGCAAGTGGTTCAGAGGAGATTTTCTAGTTTAATACCTTGAATTTGCAGATTATCTTGTGAGGATAAATGGACGGGCCAGACCTGTTTCTGCAGGACTTCAGAAGAGTGAGGGGTGGCCGGATTAAACGTATCGGATCTTGAATTGTCTTGACAAGTTGGCTGTGGAATCTCTTGTGGGTTAGTCGAAAATTAGGGGACACTGTTTTAAAATTAGGGGTCAGCCTTTCAGGACAGATGGGATTTTTTACTCTCAAAGGGTTGTACAGCATTGGAACTCTGTCTCAGAAAGAATGGGGCTCATTGAACATTTCTGTAATGGGAATCCTTGTTATCAGGGATATCTTGGAATGTGAGATTTGAAACAGATACAGATAAGCTATCATCTTATTGAGTAAGGAAGTAGGATCAATGGACTGAATGGTCTACTTCTGCTCCTAATTCCTAAATCAGTAATTTAGAATTTGAGAGAAATCTTCATGTAGAGGGTGGTGCATGTGCGGAACGAGCTGCCAGAGGAGGTGATGGAAGAGAGTACAATTACAATATTTGAAAGGCATTGTTTAATGCAATCGCTTAGGGAAATATGTGCCAAATGCTGGCAAATGAGATGAGATCAGTTTAAGATTTCTGATCAGCATGGAGAAGTTGGACTGAAGGATTTGTCTCTGTGCTGTAAAACTCTATGATTCGAGGCTAAAAATGTAAAAACAAATAACAAGTATTTCTACGGAGGTTTAAAATGAAAAAGAGTAATAAAGCAAGCATTGGATCTCTGAAAATTAAGAACGAATAGTGGATAATAAAGAAATGGTGGGAGAAATGAATAAAAATTTGTTTTAGTTTTCAATGGGAAGGATGCAAAAGATTTTTTCCAGGAACAGTTGTAAATCAGGAGGTAGGAGGTGGCATGTTGAGAGGAACTGAGTGAAAATACAATCACTGGGAAGCAGTTCTGAGCAAATTGCAAGACCTGGTGGTTGATAAGTCCCCAGCTCCTGATGGACAAGAGGTGCCCAATCAGGTAACGCCTTAGTGTTAATTTTACAAAATTCCCCAGAGGCATCAAATTTGACAATAGTTGAGTAACATCTCTCTTCAGAAAAGGAGGAAGGTAGTAAAAAAGGAAACTATAGCCTATTATCTGGCATGGGGAATTCGTGTTAGAATCTATCATAAAAAGCATCAAGGTAATCAGGAAGAATCAGCACGGTTTTGTGAAAGGAAAATCATTTTTAACCCATTTACTGTGGTTCTCTGAAGGATCAAGATGTGCTCTGAATACAGAGGAGCCTGCAGATGCACTTCAATGAAACCAAACTTCTGCTTTTTCTGGAGATCTGAAATAAAAACAGAAAAAACAGGTGGAGAAACTCAAAAGATGTGGCAGCATTTGTGAAGAGAGAAACAGAGTTAATGTTTTGAGGCTGGTATGGCTATTCATTGGAACTCAAGGGAGTTGGAAAGAAAAGTGTTTTGAGTGCTATTGACAAAATGGGAGGAGAACTGATCAGACAGATGGTGAAGGTGCCCCCAGCAAAATACAAAGAGAGTGCTAGTGAAAGAGAGATGTAGTTGAGGAGTAAGTATTACTTTCAAAGGGAAATTTGATCATTAACTGAAAAATGGACAATTTCAGAACTATTAGGAGATGGTAGGATAGTGACAGCAGATGAATTGTTTCATCAGAGGACTGGTGTAGACATGAGAGACCAAATCGTCATCTCTGCTGCAAATATTATCTGATTTTACAAAATTAATGCCAATAAAATGCAAGGAAAGTGATTCAGAGAATATGAAGAGTTCTATGAAGAGTTGTGAGAATAATTTTGTTAGTGAACCAGAACTGGAAATAAGACCCATATATTCTTTGATAAAGGAAGTGGATTAATTATTTGAAAGGCTAAACATATTGGAAGCATATAGCTGACTTCACCCCCTGTTACATAAAGCCTGTCCACTGTCGACAAGGCACAATTCAGGAGTAGCTTGGAATGCTCCACTTGCCTGCATGAGTGTAGCCCAAACAACACTCAAGAAGTTTGACACCATCCAGAATAAATCAGCCCACATGATTGGCATTACAAACACAAGCATTAACTCTGCTCAATACCAAAGTGCAGTAGCTGCAGTATGTAAAATCTACAAGAAATTCACCAAAATTTTGTCAATAGCTTGTTCTAAATCCTCAACCACAACCATCTAGAAGCACAAGGGCAGCTGATACATGGGAACACCACCACCTGCAGATTCCCAACCAAGTTCAAGCTCACTCCCTACCCACTCACCATCTTGGCTTGTTCCTTCAGTATCACTGCATCAAAATCTTAGAATTTCCTCCGGAAAGGCATTGTGAGTCTATCTACAGCATCTGGACTGCAGCTGTTCAAGAAGGTAGCTCCACCTTCTCAAGGGCAACTATGGATGGGCAATAAATGCTGGTCAGCCAGCGATGCCATATCTCATGAGTGGCGAGAAAAAATGAAGTACACCAGTGAAATTGAGGCTTGCTCTTGGTTCCTTGATATATATCACACTTTGTTAATCGAAACATCCCTAAATACCCATTTGCAGACCAAAACCAGCCTGTTGGCTCATGAGATTCTTCATTCATTCATGGGATGTGGGCATCACAGACAAGGCCAGCATTTATTGCCCATCCCTAGATGTCTTTGAAAAGCTAGAGGTGCCTTCTTCAGCCTTTTTACATCCACGATGTATTTAGAGAGGATGATCCAGGATTTTGACACTGAAGGCAAGTAGGTTTATTTCCAAGCCAAGAGGTATGTAATGTGGAAGCGAACCTGGAGCTGGTCATCTTCCCATTTACCAGCTGCCCTTCTCCTTCTAGATGATAGTCGTTGTGGGGTTTGGAGGGAACTGTTTATGAACTATCATTTTCCACACTGCTTTTGAACCAGGTCAAAAATATTTAATTTACCATGCAAGGAAAATGAAGTAACATATGAAGGAGAAAGAGATAGAAGGATATAGTAAAAGGTTGCTTGAAGGGTACAGATTATATGGAGATTAACACTGTCGTTAATTAGTTTGACGGAATGGGCTGTTTACGTGGTGGAAATGCTGCCCAACTCCATTCCCAAATTATTTTGCACTCATTTAAAATATGACAATAATATTAATGTTTCATAGCATCTGTTTTGCTGTTATTTGTTGCAATTCTTATTTTCGTTCATTCCTCCCACTTTGTTCCTCTTTGGTTCTCTCAAATAACTACAATTTATGTCATTGACTGTAATAGTAGCTCCTTAAGAAGATTAATAAAAATGTAGCTATAAACATTAAGCGAATACAGCAGGAAACCTATATTATGCACATAACAACTTATCAGTATATGCAGAAAATGGAAGAGCAAACTTTCATTGTGGGCTGTGTTTTACAGGCTACCTCTGTAAATGTTTAATACAGTCCTGCAATGCTCTGCTAATATCACAAATCATTTTGAAAGATTTGTGTTGGATGCTCACATTACCCAACCATATGCTCATCTTGTCCTTCATTCTGACCTCACAGCCTAGCAGACAAATTTCAGTGAAAATGCAGTTACAACATGTGGTACCAAAACAAAGAGGCAAGCTGCATCAGTTCTGATTCTCATTACAACACAGAAACAGCCAAATCAAATCAGTCTCCCTATCTCAGTATTCACAATACAGCAGGGAGGCAATAGGCTAGTGGTATTAATTGCTAGGGTATTAATTCAGAAACTCAGCTGTGGCAGATGGTGAAATTTGAATTCAATAACAGAAAGTAGAATTAAGAGTCGAATGATGACCGTTGTCGATTGTTGGAAAAATTCATCTGGTTCACTTATGTCCTTTAGGGAAGGAAACCTGCCATCCTTAATGCTGCTTGGCCTGCTGTGTTCATCCAGCTCTACACCTTGTTATCTCGGATTCTCCAGCATCTGCAGTTCCTTTTGTCTCTAACCTGCCATCCTTACCTGTTCTGGCTTACATGTCACTCCAGGTGCACAGCAATGTGAGATTAGAGATTAGATTCCCTGCAGTGTGGAAACAGGCCCTTCGGCCCAACAAGTCCACACCGCCTCTTGAAGCATCCTGCCCAGACCCAAGCCTGTATAAGTCACATGCCCCTAAACATTACGGGCAATTTAGCATGGCCGATCCACCTAGCCTGCACATCTTTGGACTGTGGGAGGAAACCAGAGCCCCCAGAGGAAACCCACACAGGCACAGGGAGAATGTGCAAACTCCAAACAGTTACCCGAGCCTGGAATCGAACCCCGGTCCCTGGCACTGTTAGACTGCAGTGCTAATCACTGAGCCACCATGCCGCCCCAAATGTGGTTGACTCTTAACTGCCCTTTGAGTAATTAGGCATGGACAATAAATGCCAGCCTAGCCAGAGCTGCCCACATCCTGTGAGAGAATAATAAATAAAATTAAAGCATTCAATGGCCGTTATATTTGTCCCAATCATTCTTAACCACACTTTTTGAATACCTGATTTCAGAAACAAAGTTTATAGCTTCAGGAAAAGAATTAACAATTTATTATTATTACACTGGTATAGTGCTGAGCAAAGTTAAACAAGGTGATGTATGTTGCCAAACTTGCTTCATTTTGCCAGCACTTTCTGTCTCGGTGTGTTTCAGATCCCCAGTATCTACAGATCTTTGTTTTATTTAACATTTTTACAAAGTTCTTTAAAAGCATGTTTTTATATTTATGCAATATGTTGTATGTGCCATTGTAAGATACAAAATTTACTGCTCATTGAATTTATTTCATTAACGTATTGTAGCTTTGCTTTTATTGGTGTCCGGGATCACATTATTTTCAAGTGTCAATATATGGTTGTATCAGAAAATGGTTGGGAGGTGCTGATTGAGACTCAGTGGCACTGTTTAGAAAAATAATCATTCTTGAATTATGGGCATTGGTAGCAAGAGTGTCATTAACTGTCAATATCTCATTGTCTGGAACATGGGATCAGAGTCTCAGACTAAGTATATGGCTGTTTAGGACAGTGATGAGGAGATATTTACTCAAATGGTTATAATTCCTTAGATGTCACAATCTCTGAAAACTGTGTATGCTTATTGGTAAGTACTTTCAAGACTGAGGTTGGTAGGCCTTTGTGTTATTGTCAGAATTAAAACATTTGTGGATCGTGTGTGAAGGTTGTGGTGCCATTAAAAGAATCAGCCATAATCATTTTGAATGGAGGAGCAGACCCAAAGGGTCTAATAGCCCCGTCCACCTCATGTTCCTTATCTTTTGCCTTGTTCATTCATGGAAGGAGGCCATCACTGACTAGGTCAACATTTATTACCCATCCCTAAGTGCCCAGAGGGCAGTTAAGAGCAACCACAATCCTGTAGGCTTGAAATCACACATAGGCTGACCAAGTAAGGATGGCAGCTTCCTTTCCTCAAGGACATTAGTGAACCAGACAGATTTATATAACAATCAACAACGGTATTGTGGTCATCATTAGACTCCTAATTGCAGATTTTTTTAAAAATCAAGTTTGACCATTTGCTGTAGCAAGATTCAAGCTCCAGTCCCCAGATATACCTGGGCGTCTGGATTAACAGTCCAGCAATAACACCACTACACTGTCTCCTCCCCTTGAAGGTGATCAGACCTCTTCCTGAACCGTTATAGTCTGTGTTATGTTGTGTATGGCAATATGAATAATAAATACAATATGAAACTTACCATTGACAGGGTCAGCTGGATGATCGTCTGACTCGAGCTACTCATAGAGCCAATATAAAACAGTGTGTTTACTGTAAAGGAAAATGGCATAAGGACATTACTATCTGGGGTCTCAGAAGACATGGTTAATGAAGTCAAGATGCTTTGGTGTTAATTTTCTAAACTGCCCTCGATTCTGGAAAGTAGCACATATAACTTCTCAATTCAAGATGGGGAGGAGGGAGTCAGGAAACAGCAAAATAGATCAGTAAGCTTGCCAGCTGTTGAGTGGGTGCTATTAGATAGATTCATTCAGAAGACAGGCACTTGGAAAATTTTGAGGTTATCAGGAAGAGTCAGCATGGCTTTGCAAAAGGGAAATCATATTTAACCAATTTACTTGAGATCTTTGAAGGAGTGAGATAAATTGTAGATAAAGGGAATCCTGTAGAAATACTTCATTTGAATTTCCTGAACACATTTGACAAGGTGCCCTGTTAAGAGTTTATTGTGCAAAGTAGAAACTTGTGGTGTGGGGATTCAATATATTATTGTGGATAAAAGGTTAGCTGGCTGGCAGAAAACAGACAGAAGACTGGTAGGATGTGAAAACTCAAATGGCTAGGTGATCTATGCTAGGCCCTCAGCTTTTTCCAACTTATTGAAATGACTTAGACAAGGCATCACAGTTACATTTTCAAATGGTAAGATGTTTTGTAGGAAAGTATGCTGTGAAGATCGCATAAGGACATTGCAAATGGATATTGACTGAGTGAATGGATAAAAATCAGGCAGATGGAATATGTGTGAAAATGTAAAGTTGCTCACTTTGGCAGGAAGAACATTGTAACAGAGTTTTACTTAAATAGAGAATCACTGCAGAATTCTGAAGGATTTAGGATCATTCAAGTGCATAAGTCATAAAAAGTTAGTGTACAGGCTAATGGAATGCCATCCTTTATTACGAGAGGAATTGAGAATTCATTGAGCATAAATGATGTTACACATCATTTATACAGAATGCTAGTGAGACCACATCTCAATTACTATATGCAGCTTTGGTCTCTTTATCGACAAAAGGATGTAAATGTATTTGAGGTGGTCTGGAGGAGGTTTACGAGATTGATACCTGAAATGATTAGGTTGTCTTATATGGCTAGCCTTGACAGAGTAGACACATTTCATTTAGAATTTGGAAAAAGTGAGGGGTGATTAATATAAGTACCTAAATGTTCTTGATAAGATGTGTGTTACAATGACGTTTCTTCTTGTAGCTGAGTCCAAATTTAGGGAAGTATTGCTTAAAAATTAAGAGCTGCTATAAGAGGGCAGAAATGAGGAGAATCTTTTTCTTTCAGAGGATTACATAACTTTGGAGCTCGCTACCTCAGAAGCTAGTGGAGGTGGGGTCATTGAATATTTTTCAGATAGAGGTGGACAGATTCTTTTGCACTGACCAAATCAAGGCATATCAGGAAGGAGTTATAGATGCACATGGGGTATATGGTAGACAGTATGGCTCCATGGCTAATATTGCTACCTCAAAGAGCCAGGGACCCATGTTCAATTCCAGCCTTGGGCAACTGTCTGTGTGGAGTTTACACATTCTCCCTATGTCTGCATGGGTTTCTTTTGTGAGGTCTGGTTTCCTCCTGCAGTCCAAAGATGTATAGGTTATGTGGATTGGCCATGCTAAATTATCCATAGTGTTCAGGGATGTACAGGCGAGGTGGATTACAGTGGGAAATGCAGGGTTATGGAGATAGAGTAGGAGGAGATGGGTCTGGGTGGGCTGCTCTTTGGAGGGAACAAGATGTAGAGCTGGATGAACACAGTAGGCCAAGCAGCATCGGAGGAGCAGGAAAGCTGACATTTTGGGCCTAGGCCCTTCTTCAGAAATGGGAGGTGGGAGAAGATTCTGAAATAAATAGGGAGAGAGGAGGAGGTGGATAGAAGATGGATAGAGGAGAAGGTAGGTGGAGAGGAGACAGACAGGTCAAAGAGGCAGGGATGGAGCCAGTAAAAGTGAGTGTAGCTGGGAGGTAGGGAGGGGATAAGTCAGTCCAGGGAGGATGGACAGGTCAAGGGGGCAGGATGATGTTAGTAGGTAGGAAATGGGTGTGGGGCTTGAGGTGGGAGGAGGGGATAGTTGGAAGGACAGGTTACGGAGGCGGGGACAAGCTGGGCTGGTTTTGGGATGCGGTAGGTAGAGGGAAGATTTTGAAGCTTGTGAAATCCACATTCATACCATTAGGCTGCAGGGTTCTCAAGCGGAATATGAGTTGCTGTTCTTGCAACCTATGGGTAGCGCCGTTGTGGCACTGCAGGAGGCCCAGGATGTCGTCTGTGGAATGGGAGGGGAGTTGAAAAGGTTTGCGAAAGGGAGGTGCAGTTGTTTAGTCTGAACCGAGCGGAGGTGTTCTGTGAAGTGGTCCCCAAACCTCCGCTTGGTTTCCCCAATGTAGAGGAGGCCACAACGGGTACAGCGGATGCAGTATACCCATTGGCAGATGTGCACGTGAACATCTGCTTGATGTAGAAAGTCTTGTTGGGGCCTGGGATGGGGTTGAGCGGGGAGATGTAGGGTCAGGTGTAGCACTTCACAAGCTTCAAAATCTCCCCTCCTCCTACCACGTCTCAAAACCAGCCCAATTCATCCCCGCGTCCCTAACCTGTCCTTCATCCCATCTATCCCCTCCTTCCACCTCAAGCCCCACACCCCATGTCCTACCTACTAACCTCATCTCACCCCCTTGACCTGAGCATTCTCGCTGGACTGACCTATCCCCTCCCTACCTCCCCACCTACACTCAAGTTTACGGACTCCATCCCCGCATCTTTGACCTATCTGTCTCCTCTCCACCTATCTTCTCCTCTATCCATCTTCTATCTGCCTCCCCCCCACTCCCGGTTTATTTCAGAGCCTCCTCTCCCTCTCTTATTTCTGAAGAAGAGTCGAGACCCGAAACGTCCACCTTGCTGCTCCTCTGATGCTGCTGGGCCTGCTGTGCTCATCCAGCTCTGCACCTTGTTATCTCAGAATGTCCGGCATCTGCAGTTCCTACTGTCTCTACTCTTTGGAGGGTTTGTGAGGACTTAATGCATTCAATGGCCTGCCTCCACATTGTAAGGATTCTATGAAATGTGAAATTAAAACCACAATCAATTCAGCCATAACTTTGTTGAACGATAAACTAGAGACTGAATGGCTTACTCCTACATGTAATTGTATGCTTATATATTCTGCCAACTCAAGTTTTCTTAAGTCTAGAGCAAATCTGTTGATGTTGACACTCCTACCAAGGAAATGATGCATTCCTGTGGGTAATGTTTCAGATGAGACCTTAAACCAAGGCTCTGGTGAATGTACAAGATCGTTATTACAAAGATCTCCTGTTTTCTGGCCAATATTTATCCCTCAGTAAACATTACACGATACCAAATCAGCTGGTCACAGTCATCTTGCTGTTTGTGTGAATTTGCTGAGCTAAGACTGACTGTAGCGGTTTCTACATGTCAACACCAACTTTACATGAGAAGGTACTTTATAATGTGCTTTAAAACAAAAACGAGTGCAATTTAAATCCCAGCCTTTTAAAAAAATAACATTTGCAGCATTTTTTACAATTCTGAATCACAAAATGATGTGTAAAGGGAGGCTTGGTGTCTTTCTCCTTCTGAGTTATTGTCAAGACAAGGAGAATATGTCAGTGCTGCCTTTAATATGCCAGTGCAGGGGCAACAGCTGGACTTGCCTTCACAGCTGTCTGGGCTGCTTAATCTCACAGCGTGCATATATTAAGGATGCAAAAATAGGTCAAAGACTCACCAATCAGATTCATTCATGTAAAGATTTAACGATTTCTGTTTAATGTTGCTTTGTTATTTTTAACAAAAGGGAACAAGCCACGTAACAGAAAGTAACATGTAATCCCATCATTTCTATTAAATACATTGAAACATATATTACGTGCTAAAAATACTTTAATCTTCATTTCCCTCCAAAATTAAATGACTAATCCCTCTTTTGTCTCTTCTTCACTCTACCAGTGTGAATTGAGGATTGAAACATCTCCCCAAATGTAATATTTACGACACATAACGAAAAGATGATGGTTCAGTTTTATTTATGATATTGCAATTGGGCTTTCAATTTATTGGCTGCATGGATGTTTGGATGTCAAGGTTAGTAAAATGAAAAATTTAAAGAGACCTTCCTGCTCCCTCCACACCTCTTCCTTTCTTGTATCAGCCCTTTCATCTCCCCATTCGGTTTTTCTTATCCTTTTCTTTGCTTCCTTCCTTTCTTCATTCTTTTGTTATTTCTTTCCATCTTTAATTCGTTTTTGCTTCGAGGAAATGCAGCTTTTTTCTTAAAGAAGTAGCAGAAGAGGTTTCTTTCCTCAGGAGCAACCAACTTCCAGCTTTGAATTGATCCATCTGTGGATGGGAAAATAAAAACAGGAGCTTCTGTCATGGTTGCATTTCCTATAAGGAATCCTGTTCTTTGTCAGAAAAGCAACCAAGGGAGTGATAGGGGGAGTGGAGGAAAAGAAACTCAGAAAATTGTCAAAGGTAAGGATTTTGACAGAGACATGGAACTAGAGAAAGCTGAGTACATAAATCCATTAGGCCCCCTCATTTCCCTTTATAGTCATAGAAAACCATCTCACAGCATGATGCACAGAACTGCCAGTCTGTGTTATTGTGTTGAAGCCCAGGATTCCAACTTGAATCAAGAACTTTGTGACTTAAAGGTAAGCAGGCTACCAGTTTAAACTGCAAACAGTACAGTAAGTAAAATATATTTAAACTTTTTATTAGAATAAGTAGCCACATTGTGTGTAAACACTGTCCATTCAGTCTACCTGTGATTGGGACTGTCATTGCCAAAGCCAAGAATCTCACAAGACTGGTTTGAAGCTCATCCACCTGTTCACATGTTGTACTGACCACAGGAATCTTTTGTTGCCAATCTAAGGATCTGTTAAGCAGTCTGCGATAGCTAAGCCACAAATAAGTTTCCACAAAACAGTGTCTTGTCTTGGATGATGAGATGTCGTTCATTACACCATAGTTGTCATATACAGATAATGTGAGCTCTTAGACACATTAAACAATGCCACCCTGGTGTAAAGTAGATGTATATGCCTCCATCAGGAGATGGTTCCAGATTCCAACCAGCTCACCATCCAGGTTTTGTGTAACAAGATCAGATAGGGTGAAGTTCAGCAATACTGAACTATGAGTCGCAGTGGTTAGTGAAGGAATTTATCAAGGAAATACTGTAGCAGAGTGAGTAAGCCAGTATAGCTGATTGGCAAGGCAAAATGCTCAGTGGTTAGCACTGCTGCCTCACTGTGCTAGGGACCTGGGCTTGATTGCAGACTTGGGTCACTGTCTGTGTGGAATTTGCTTATTCTCCCTGTGTCTATCTGAGTTTCTTCCCCCAGTCCAAAGATGTGCAGGCCAGGTAGATTGGCCATGTTAAAATTTCCCTGATAGTAGGAACTGCAGATGCTGGGGAATCTGAGATAACAAGGTGTGGTGATGGAAGAACACAGCAGGCCAAGCAGCATCATAGGAACAGGAAAGCTTGACATTTCGGGCCTAGGCCCTTCTTCAGGAAATTTCCCGGTTGTGTGATGACTAGGTGCATTAGCCATGGTAAAATGTAGGTTAATAGGGATGGTGCAGACTCAATGAGCCAAATGACCTCTTTCCACACTGTAGGGATAACTCTTTCAGAACCTTATGCAACATCACCAATTAGGGGAGTGACAAAATTGGGCCCAGTACAGATTTTATGTAATGTACAAATTTTCCTCTACACTAAGGTTAATCATGTCAATATCAAGCAGGTTATATACCTGATTCTGTGACCCTCCCATTTGCTGAACTAAGTTCAAGTGAACCTTTACACTGAACCTGAAATATGGATAGTCAGAATTTCACTCCATAGCCCTCAGGCAGACAAATTAATATTTCTACCTGAGTGGGTTCTTAGAATCTGGAGTGGAACCTGAATTAGAATCATAGAGCCTTACAGTTATACAGCATAGAATCAGACCCTTCGGTCCAACTTGTCCATGCTGACCAGATATCCTAAACTGATGTCATCCCATTTGTCAGCAAGGCTCAGGGACTGACTGTGCATTCAGTGTAATGTTTTGCAAATTAAAAAATCATTGAAACCACACCCTACCTCTTACATAAAATGGGGTTGAGTGCAAAAGATAGCTGTAACCATCTGCTATCTAGCATTGCTGAGGGTCTTAGGTGGATTCAAGCTTAAAATAAACTTTCCCAGAGAAAGGGTTTCACTTTGTGGGTAAATTACGTTGGTTTACTTACTTTTCTAGTGTTTTCTTATTAAATTTCTTCACTCTTCCAATCCAAATGTCTTAAATGGTCCATTTGATCGGGGGATCCATGGAACTTGGGATTTTAGTGAGTCTAGAGATTTATTAAGAACAGAATCTCTCCTGGAAACTGACTCTTCCTTTAAAAAAAGTGTATGAATTGCTTCCCTGCGAACCGTGTGTCTGCATGTTGTTATGCCAAAACAGATGTTATTCTAGTCACGCCAAAAATCATGGTTAGAGAGGAAAGGGCATAACTACACCTTCAGAGCAATGTCAAGAAATTTGAGAGAGGCACACAGCTATGAATGAGGAACAGGAAAATGATTCGAGTTCAGAAATGAGTAAGTAGGTCCTTCAAGCAGAACATTTTAAATGGTTCTCAAATGCTTCATTTGCAAAGTGCCAAAGCAACTTTACTGCAGATGTGTGAGTGCCATGGTTTGTTCCAGTAAAAGCAAAATCACAAACACATTTCCTGATGTCATCCTGCAGGATGAATGATGCTTTGTACCCACTTTGATCTTGCCAGCGTATTCTGCAAAGATACTCGGTGCTGATGTTATTTCTACAACTGAAAAGAGTACATTCTCTCAAGGTCTGTGGTATCCCTGGCTCCCGGGATTATCTTCATGTAATTAACTTCTCTCCTGTGGCAGCGATAAGTGGATGTTGCCTGTGGTTTTGACAACAGCTTTCTCCATCCATTAGTTAGAATACATGATCGTGGCTATACTGTGTCTTTGTAATGTGGGTGACATGGTGACTGTAACATAATGAGATTAATGCATACATTCATCAAAACTTTTGTAAGTTGTTGGAGAAATCTTACAGTTTACCAACAGATTGCATTCACACTGATGTAAAACAAAGACAGCTTGGTGTTTGAACAAAAGACCCCGTGTTGAGTGTTGGGTTAAAATACTTCACAATAGTCCTCAAAGCATCTCTGAAGAGGGTAAAAATGTCCACAACTCATGAGAAACCCTGGCCAGTCACTGATTTTTTTTTGTATCATTTGTCGAATGTGGGCATCACTGGCAGGCCAGCAGTTATTGCCCATCCTGGTTGCCATTATTCTCATTGGGAGGGCCCTGGGTGCTTTGAGAGACAGTGACACAACCCTTCAAGCACCACCTGCTCAAACTGGCAGAGTCCGCAAACTACACAGTAGCTTTATCAACTGCACAAGAACCCATGAAATCAAATTGAAAGGCATGTTATGCTCAATTTCGGGGGTCTACCCGAGGGGGAAGTGATGATGAGACATATGGAAATGATGCTCATTCTCAAATTCTTCTTAATGGTTCTCAAAGATTGTATCTAACTCAGAGCATTCAATGTCTAATTTGTGCTGTCTATATTAGTGTGCTAATGGAAGAGTAGCCCTATGATCTGGGACTGTGGTGACTTTATGAATGTTCAATTATTTGAACAATGGCTCAGTCTCCACTATTTGTGAGTAGATCCTCCAATTGTAAGAGTGTTCTCCCCACAGGAAGATTGAGCCAGAAAATAAGATACTTAAATCCGGAGATTTATTTGATGCCTTTAGAAGCTATAAAGTTTGCATATGCTTCTCCCCAAGTGGGTGTTTTCCTGTTACTTTAACGTACATGAATGCCTTCACACGGTGTCAAGATTCACAACTCTTATACAAGACTACTCTTTATGAAATTGGGATACTAAAATTGAACAGTTGTTGGCAAGCAGTGTAAATCTCACCATTAACTGAGACAGTTTTCATATATTTTCCAGCAGAACTATATCTCCTCCACAGTGGTCATCAATGAGGCAGTTCAAACTGATTTCCTCAAGTTTCAATTACAATAATTTGATAAACTGTATCGCTGTTAAATGAGCCAAAATGGCTTTTCTGAATCGCTCAATTCATGTTTCTACTGGAAACCAAAAGAGCCTGAATCAAATCCACAACAGTTATTCTCTGTGTCTGTAATTACAGTGCTACACCATTCTTCACTCCTCTCTACATGCTGCCCTCTGGCTCAGTTCACCTAATCAATATACCTTTCCTCTACTCACTACTTTGTCTGGCTTAACTCACCTATCAGACAGCAGCCTGAGCCCCTTTATGAGAACCAGGGACTCAATCCATGGAAAAGTACAGCATGGGAGAATCCCATGCAGTTTATAGTGCCCATACAACTTCTTTGGTACAGCTATCCATTTAATCCTACTTTGCTGCACTTTCCATTTATCCTTGTATATATTCCCTTTTTAAATATATATGCATGTCCCTTCCAAAAATTATAATCAAATCAGCGGCAATGCAAGAAGAATTTCTGGACTGTGTACAGGATAGTTTTAGGAATCTGTACACTGATGATCCAACCAGAAAAAAAATAGTTATTCTTGACTGGCTATGTGTACTGTGTAAGCAATAATTGCCAAGCTAATTGTATGTGAACTTTTAGGGAAGAGTGATCACAAAAGTAAAGAATTCTTCCTTAAAATTCTTCTTCTGAGACTAGAGTCCTATATTTAGATAAAGAAAATTATCAAATGCAAGCTAGCTATGATTAATATGATGTGTTATTTAAACATGGCAATAATCAGATAGTAGCAAACATTTAAAGAACGCATGGACAAACTGTAGAAGTTATTTATTACAAACAGTTAGAAAAATAAAATGGGGAACACAATCAGACCATGGTAAACACATGAAATTAGATACAGTATTAATTCCAAGGAGGAGACATACATATTGGCCAAAACAAAAGATCTGAAGATTGGAAACAGTTTAGTTCTAGCAAATGGAGAAGGAGAGGCTGATTAAGAGGGGGAAAATAGAATTTGAGAGTAAGCTTGTAGGAAACATGAAAACTGACAATGAAAGCTTCTATAGGCATGTGAAGAGAGAAAGATCAGTGAAGGCGATCAAATTCTAGTCAGCTCCAAGGAATCTAACTCTGTCTCTGACTGCCTGTCTTAAGGTCCTTTTCCCACCTACTTCTCTAAGTGATATTGACTGCTTGTCTCAGCATTCTCACCTTCCCTGCTCGTCTCCTGAATGAAAGAAAGCTTTGCTCAAGGGATGTTTGGTTTGCAATGCTGAGTGATGCCAAAAGCATGAGTTCAATCCCTACACTTGCTGATGTTACTGTGAAAGACTCACATTCTCAACCCTCTCCCCCTCCGTGAGGCCTGGTGACCCAGCACCACTAGTCATCTCTCTCTGATGGGAGAGCAGTCATTTATCTGCCTAAGAAGAAGGTAACACTGAAATACACTTGGTAATGTGAAAAATTGCCCATTTTTATTCTGCCTACAAAAGTTAGTACTAATATGACCCTGCCATTTACAACCTATTCAGTCTACTCTCAATCATCAACAAAGTGATGGAAGGGGTCATTAACAGTACTATCAATTGGGATTTGCACAGCATTATACTACTTTGTGTGTGATAGACCATGGCCATTCAGTGCCTAACCTTATTACAGACTTAGTTCAAACATGGAAAAAAGGCTGACCTGGAGGGGTGAGTTGAATGTGACTGCCCTTGACATCATGGCAGCATTTGACCATGTGTGGAATTCAGACGCTTTAGAAACATTGTAATTAGTGTGGATTGAGCAAAACTTCCCACAGCTCTAAGATTTGCTTAACACAAGGGAAAGTGATTTTCATTGTGAGAAGCCAATTATTTTTGTCCCAGAAGTCCCTCACAGCAGTTTCTTAGACCCAGACATCTGCAGCTATTTCATCAATATTGTTCCTGCTTTGTCTGATCAAAAAAGCTGCCTTAGGAAAGCGGCCAACAAAACCAATGACCCTTCCCACCCGACTTATACTCTTCCATCCGCCAGAAGGCACAAAATTGTGAAAACATGTACAATGGATTTAAAAACAGCTTTCTCCCTGCTGTGATTAGCCTTATGAATGGGCTTCTCATGTATTCGACTTGATCATTCTCTGCACCTGTAACACCATATTCTGCATTCTGTTTGTTTTCTAATTCATTCAAGGGATGAGGGCATTGCTGCCTAAACCAGCATTTATTGCCGATATGTAATTATCTAGAGGGCAATTAAGAATCAACCACATTGCTGTGGGTCTAGAATCACATGCAGGCCAGACCAGGTAAGGATAGCCGTTTCCTTCCTTAAAGGATATTAGTGAAGCAGATATGTTTTTCCTGACAATCAACAATGGATTCATGGTCAGCATTCCAGATTTTGTTTCTTTTTTTTTATTTAACTCAATTCCCATATATGGTCAGGTCACCAGAACATTCCTTGGTTTATGAATCAACAGTCCAGCAACAAAACCACCAGGACATCGGCTCCCCAGTTACCCTGATGTACTTATGTAAGGTAATGATCTGCCTTGATAGCACACAAAAACAGCACTTTTCACTGTATCTAGGTACGTGTGACAATAATAAATCAAATCAAATGGGAATGCTTGTTAATGATTGCACAGTGGTCAGTCCCATTTGCAACTGTTCTCATATTGAAGTTGTCTGTTCCCATATGCAGAAAAAGCAGGACATTTTTCAAGCTTGAACTGATAAGAGACATGTAGCATTCACTGAACATCACATGGGACAAAGCAATCCACTTGCTCGGCATCACCATTCACCATCATAAAGATCAATTCCTCCAAAACCAATGCATAGTGGCAGCATTGTGCACAATAAAGAGAGTGCACTGCAACAACTTACCCAGGCTTCTTTGATAGCACCTTCTAAACCTGCAACATCTAGCACCCAGGAGGACAAGAGTAACATAGGCATGGAACACCACAACCTGCAAGTTACTTTCCATGCGACACACCATCCTGACTTGGAACAACATCATCATGTATTCACTTTGGTGTATCAACATCCCGGAACTTCGAGACCAGATACTCACAACACGTCCTGAAGGATGCTGAACAAACATATGAAAATCATGAAGCAAGTTGCTCATGACATAATTCCCAGCCTCTGGTCTCTGCTATTGTCACAGTATTTTCAAAGCTGCATGAGTTAAGTTTTAAAAAAACACGAAGAAACAAGAAGTATAAAAGCAAGTCCACAGTGATTACCTGTCAATTCTGCTTCCTCACTCATTAAGGCCACAGCTTGTCTGGTCTTGAGCTTAACTCCATTTTCAATCTGTCCCACAATGATTGAGTTTCTTGCTATTGAGATCTATCTGTCCATCACAGCCTTAGAAGTATCTAGTAAATGAGCACCAGGCAGCTCTGTGGGTTAGAGAATTGCAATGATGTATGACTTGCCTCATCTCTGTCTTAAATGGGCTATCATTTATTGTGAAAATTGTTAATCTCCAGTTCCTCAGTTCTCCATTTTCTGACGAGGTGAAACAAACTCTTAACGTCTACCCTATTAAGTACACCCCAACCTCAGAAATTATTTCAATAAGATCAACTTAATTTTTTTCTAAACTTCACTGATTATTATGTCTGCTACACTTCCAACTTTTGTTAGTTTTTGCAAAAGATTTTTGAGATATTAACTGGTTCTCTCATCAGGAATGCTGGCAGATCCATTGATTAATTCCTGCATTTTCCGTTTTTGCGTGATCATTGATGAAAGTTAACAGTCACAAGGATTAATCTGAACCATTTAACGTAAATGATGTGTGCCAATGCCAGAATATTGGCTCTGTGTGTGTTTTTTTAAAAATGCTTGTTTATAAATTGCAGTACCCTTCAGCTGTTAGATGTACTTTAAATATTCTTTATTTATAAGAATTTGAATGCGCATGAACAAAACAAGAAGTCAAACTTTCGTGCTTTTGTCTATTTAATTACTTTGAATTTTAATCAAAAGGAGCAACAGGGATAAATATACAAGATATAATTTATGCTAAGGTATGAAGAATATTGCTGCTCTGAATGATTATCCGCCGAAACACTCCTGTTCCTGATGATTGAGAGTGAGATCTGATGAACCTCTGCTGTCAATCCTGACACCTAGAACTGACTGCTTTCAGAAATATCATTGCTTTGATATTTTTGTACACACTCTAAGCTCCTCAAGGGCTTATCTCTGACAAGTTGTTTATCCACTGGAAAGGAGAGACTGTAGGGTCATGTATTTAAAACGAGGACTTGGATTTTTCAGAAATAAAAATGCAAAATGACAATCCAATAACTTTTTGCACAGTCTTATCTACTGGAATTTAACAACCCTGATACTGCAATGTAAAGATTGCTGACAGAAACTCCACTCAGGGGAACTAAAACATTTTAAACCATTTTATTTTCTCTGGACATTTTTCTATGGATGTGTGATTATAACTTTTAAAGTACCTGTTCCTTTGAATTACAGAAACAAATGTATAAAATCTTTGCATCTTTGCATTAGTTGCATTGGTGCTGGTGGGTGGAGTTGCATTGGCTCTGATGCCGACGTCACTCCGCTCACCACCTCCACAGTCAGCAGCTCCAGAGAAGACAGCAACACTGAGCCATGCTGAATCTTCACCATCCCTCCCAGACCTCCCCCTTACTGAGGACGAACGGTCATTCCTCAGTAAAGGGATCAGCTTTGTCCCTCTCCACCCACACATCAACGAATACCACTCAAACTTGGATGCTGAACAGTTTTTTTTACCACCTCCGCCTCCACGCTTACTTCTTTAACCGTGCGCCTAACCGTCCCTCCTTCTCCTGCCTCCAACCCATCCCATCCTCCTGGATGCCACCCCAAGGCCTCCTACCCTCACTCGACCTCTTCATCTCCAACTGCTGTCGAGATGTCGATCGCCTCAACCTCTCCACCCCTCTCACTCACCCCAATCTCTCCCCTGCAGAACGTGCAGCCCTCCGCTCCCTTCACTCCAATCCCAACCACACCAAGGGAGGCGCAGTTGTAGTATGATGCACTGACCTCTACATCGCTGCGGCCAGGCACCAACTCTCCGACAACTCCTCCTACCGCCCCTTTTATCATGACCTCACCCCCGAGCACCAAACCACTATCTGCCAAACCATCCACAACCTCACCACCTCAAGTGACGTTCCAACCACAACCACCAACCTCATTGTTCCCCAACCCCGCACGGCCCGATTTTATCTCCTTCCCAAAATCCACAAACCCGCCTGCCCTGGTCGACCCATTGTCTCCGCCTGCTCCTGCCCCACTGAACTCATCTCCACCTATCTCAACTCCATTTTCTCCCCCTTGGTCCAGGAACTCTCTGCCTACGTCCATGACAACACCCATGCCCTTCACCTCCTCCAGGTCTTCCAATTCCCTCGCCCCTAACACCTCATTTTCACCATGTACGTCCAGTCCCTATACACCTGCATTCCTCATGCAAATGGGCTAAAGGCCATCCGCTTCTTCTTACCCCGCAGGTCCGACCAATCCCCCTCAACTGACACCCTTATCTGCTTCGCCGAACTCGCCCTCACCCTCAACAACTTCTCTTTCAATTCCTACCACTTCCTACAGACAAAGGGGGTGGCCATGGGTACCCGCATGGGCCCAAGTTATGCCTGTCCCTTCGTAGGTTTCATGGAACAACCCCTCTTCCGTACCTACACTGGTCCAAAACCCCACCTCTTCCTCCGTTACATCAATGACTGTTTCGATGTTGCCTCACGCTCCCAAGGGAACCTCGAACAGATCATCCATTTCACCAACCCCTTTCACCCTAATCTTAAGTTCACCTGGACCATCTCTAATACCTCGCTCTCCGTCCTGGGCCTCTCTGTCTCCATCCCTGGCAGCCACCTAGAAACCGATATCCATTTCAAGCCCACTGACTCCCACAGCTACCAAGAATACACATCTTCCCACCCACCTTCCTACAAAAAATCCATCTCCTATTCCCAATTCCTTCGCCTCCGTCGCATCCACTCCCAGGATAAGGCATTCCACTCCCGTACATCTCAGATGTCCTCATTTTTCAAGGACTGCAAACTACCTCCCCTTAATGGTCAAGAACGCCCTCGACCATGTCTCCCGCATTTCCCGCAACTCATCCCTCACACCCCCTACCAACAATAACAACCAAAACAGAACCCCCTTCATCCTCACACACCACCCCACTAACCTCCAGATCCAACGCATCATCCTCTGAAACTTCCGCCATCTGCAATCCGACCTCACGACCAAAAACAATTTTCCCTCCCCACCCTTATCTGCTTTCTGGAGGGATCACTCTCTCCATGACTCCCCTGTCCACTCCACACTCCTCTCCAGCCCCATCTCACATGGCACTTTTCCCTCCATCCGCAGGAAGCGCTACACCTGCCCCTACACCTCCCCTGTCATCCCCATCCCAAGTCCCAAGAAGGCTTTCCACATCAAGCAGATGTTCACCTGCAAGTCTGCTGATGTGGTATACTGCACTTGCTGTACCCGTTGTGGCCTCCTCTACATTAGGGAAACCAAGTAGAGGCTTGGAGACCGCTTTCAGAACATCTACGTTCGGTTCACATGAAGCAACTGCACCTCCCAGTTGCGAAATATTTCAACTCCCCCTCCCATTCCTTCGACAACATTCCATCCTGGGCCTCCTGCAGTGCCACAATGATGCAAAGGTTGCAGGAACAGCAACTCATATTCCGCTTGGGAATCCTGCAGCCCAATGATATCAATGTGGACTTCATAAGCCACCCCCCAGTCCTTCCTCCCACCTATCAATATATCTTTCTCGAAATTAAATGGACCAAAAAACTGTTAACTGTAATGTTAACTGTAAGATCCCCTTATAATTTTTAATATCCAGTTCCCTTTGAAATAAAGGCCAAATCCCATTTCTCTTCGTTATTAGCTGATGAACTTGGATGTCAGCTTTTCCAATTATGACACAATTACACTGACTCCAAAAATCATGAAGTGCTTCAAAAGCCTGGTCATGACCCACATCAACTCCAGCCTCCCTGCCAGCCTCGATCTCCTATAATTTGCCTCCTGATGTAACAGGTCTACAGTGTTCGCCATATCCCTACCCCTGTATTCGTCCCTGGAACATCTTAACAACGAAGACACCTACGTTAGACTCAATCTCATTTTCTACAGCTCTGCCTTCAGCAGCATTATTCCCTCCAGTCTGATCTCCACACTCCAAGACCTTGGTCTCAAATGGATCCTGAGCTTTCTGACCCACAAACTGCATTTAGTGAGGATAGGTAACTTCACTCCCTCCGCAATAGCACTCTCAACACAGGAGCACCCCTCAAGGATGCGTCCTCAGCACCCTTCTGTGCTCCCTGTACTCCGATGACTGTGTTGCCAAATTCTGAATGAATGCCATCTACAAGTTCACTAAGGACACCGCATGGAGATGGTTGAGAGCATCAAAATTCTTGGAGTGATGATAACCGGTAATCTTGCTTGGACTTCCCACATAGCTGCGATGGTCAAGAAGGTACAGCAACATCTCTTTGTCCTCAGGTGGCTCAGGAAATTCAGTATATCCATAAGGACACACAACAACTTTTACAGATGCACCATTGAAAGTATACTATCTCGGTGCATAACGGCCTGGTATGGCAACTGCTCTGCACAGGACCATAGGAAACTACAGAAAATGGTGTGCACAACCCAGACCATCACAGAAGCCAAACTGCCATCCATAGTCTCCATGTGCACAGCTCATTGCCGCAGAAAGGCGGCTGACATCATCAAAGACCCATCACACCCCGGCCATGCTCTTCTTCAACCCCTTCCATCAGACAAAAGACACAGAAGCTTCAACACACACACCAGCAGGTTCAGACACATCTTATTCCCAGCTGTTATCAGACTGAAGCATGGACTCTTTAGCCTCAATTAATGCTGGTCTTGCTTATGTTCATCTTGTCTAGTGCACGCCCCATGCAATGTAACCTGTATGCCGTTGTCTAATTATTTTTACAACCTTTGATCTGTACATCTTTACTTACTATGATCTGCCTGTACTGCTCAAAAACAAAGCTTTTCACTGTACTCTGGTACATATGATAATACATCAGTCAAATCCCTCTGCCTTGCAGCTTTCAGTAGTCTTTCCCCATGTAAATAACACACAGCTCTTCTATTCCTCGAGCCAGAGTGGCTTTGATCTTTATGTCATCATTATGTTCAGGCATAGTGCCAGAAGACTGGAAGATAGAAAATGTTGTCCCCTTGTTCAAGAAGGGGAGGAGGGACAATCCTGGTAATTACAGACAAGTGGGCCTTAATTTGTGGGTAAAGTGTTGGGAAAGGATTATAAGAGATAGGATTTATAATCATCTAGAAAGGAATAATTTGATTAAGGATAGTCAACACGGTTTTGTGAAGGGTAGGTTGTGTCTCGCAAACCTTATTGAGTTCTTTGAGAAGGTGACGAAACAGGTGGATCAGGGTAAGGTGGTTGATGTAGTGTATATGGGTTTCAATAAAATGTTTGATAAGGTTCCCCACGGCAGGCTATTGCATAAAATATGGAGTCATGGGATTGAGGGCGATTTAGCAGTTTGGATCAGAAATTGGCTAGTTGGAAGAAGGCAGAGGGTGTTTGTTGATGGGAAAATGTCCACCCTGGAGTTCAGTTGCGAGTGGTGTACCGCAAGGATCTGTTTTGGGGTCACTGCTGTTTGTCATTTTTATAAATGACCTCAATGAGGGCGTAGAAGGATGGGTTAGTAAATTTGCAGATGACTCTAAAGTCAGTGGAATTGTGGATAGTGCAGAAAGATGTTGCAGGTTACAGAGAGATATAGATAAGCTGCAGAGATGGGCTGAGAGGTGGAAAATGGAGTTTAATGCACAGAAGTGTGAGGTGATTCACGTTGGAAGGAGTAACAGGAATTCAGAGTACTGGGCTAATGGTTGTAATGTTGGTAGTGTGGAAGAGCAGAGAGATCTCGGTGTCCATGTACATAGATCGCTGAAAGTTGCCGCCCAGGTTGATAGGGTTGTTAAGAAGGCATATGATGCATTAGGTTTTATTGGTAGAGGGATTGAGTTTTGCAGCCATGAGGTCATGTTGCAGCTGTACAAAACTCTGGTGCGACCGCACTTGGAGTATTGCCCACAGTTCTGATCGCGCATTATAGGAAGCTTGAGGAAGCATTGGAAAGTGTGCAGCGGATATTTACCTGGATGTTGCCTGGTATGGAGGGAAGATCTTATTAGGAAAGGCTGACGGACTTGAGGCTATTTTCGTTAGAGAGAAGAAGGTTAAGAGGTGACCTAATAGAGGCACACAAGATGATCAGAGGATCAGATAGGGTGGACAGTGAGATCCTTTTTCCTCAGATGGAGATAGCCAGCATGAGGGGACATAGCATTAAATTGAGGGGTGATAGATATAGGACAGATGTCAGAGGTAGGTTCTTTACTCAGAGTGTAGTAAGGGTGTGGAATGCCCTGCCTGCAATAGTAGTAGACTCGTCAAGTTTACGGGCATTTAAATGGTCATTGGATAAATATATGGATAATAATGGAATAGTGTAGGTTAGATGGGTTTCAGTTTGGTTTCACAGGTAGGTGCAACATCGAGGGCCGAAGGGCCTATGCTGAGCTGTAGTGTTCTATGTTCTATAACCTCCATCTGTCAAAACCTTGCTATCTCAGTTAATTGCCTATATCCCTCTGTTGGCTCTTTATTGCATCCTTACTACTTGCCATCCACTTATTTTTATTTCATTCATAAAGTTTGTCGTAGTATACTTACTCCCCACATCCGTGTCATTAACATGTGTTACAAATAGTTATGGCATTGGAATTGCTGATGACACAGAGTTGGGGGATATTGTGGACAGAGTAGATGATAGCGTAAAATTACAGAGGGATATTGACAAACTATAGAACATAGAACATAGAACATTACAGCACAGTACAGGCCCTTGGCCCTCAATGTTGTGCCAACCTGTCATACTGATCTCAAGCCCATCTAACCCACACTATTCCATGTACGTCCATATGCTTATCCAATGACGACTTAAATGTACCTAAAGTTGGTGAATCTACTACCGTTGCAGGCAAAGCGTTCCATCCCCTTACTGCTCTCTGAGTAAAGAAACCACCTCTGACATCCGTCCTATATCTTTCACCCCTCAATTTAAAGCTATGCCTCCTCATGCTTGCCGTCACCATCGTAGGAAAAAGACTCTACCTATCCACCCTATCTAACCCTCTGATTATTTTATATGTTTCAATTAAGTCACCTCTCAACCTTCTTCTCTCTAATGAAAACAGCCTCAAGTCCATCAGCCTTTCCTCGTAAGACCTTCCCTCCATACCAGGCAACATCCTTGTAAGTCTCCTCTGCACCCTTTCCAAAGCTTCCACATCCTTCTTATAATGCGGTGACCAGAACTGTAGGCAATACTCCAAGTGTAGCCGCACCAGAGTTTTGTACAGCTGCAGCATAACCTCTTGGTTCTGGAACTCAATACCTCTATTAATAAAAGCTAAAACACTGTCTTAACAGCCCTGTCAACCTGGGTGGCAACTTTCAAGGATCTGTGTACATGGACACCGAGATCTCTCTGCTCATCTACATTACCAAGAATCTTACCATTAGCCCAGTACTTTGCCTTCTGGTTACTCCTACCAAAGTGCATCACATCACACTTGTCTGCATTAAACTCCATTTGCCACCTCTCAGCCCAGCTCTGCAGCTTATCTATGTCTGTCTGCAATCTACAGCATCCTTCATCACTATCCACAACTCCACCGACCTTAGTGTCGTCTGCAAATGTACTAACTCATCCTTCTACGCCCTTATCCAGGTCATTTATAAAAATGACAAACAGCAGTGGACCCAACACCGACCCTTGCAGTACACCACTAGTAACTGGTCTCCAGGGTGAACATTTCCCATCAACTACCACTCTCTGTCTTCTTTCAGCAAGCCAATTTCCGATCCAAACTGCTATATCTCCCACAATTCCATTCCTCCGCATTTTGTACAATAGCCCTCTGTGGGGAACCTTATCGAACGCCTTGCTGAAATCCCTATACACCACATCAACCGGTTTACTCTCATCTACCTGTTTGGTCACCTTCTCAAAGAACTCAATCAGGTTTGTGATGCATGACCTTCCCTTCACAAAACCGTACTGACTATCCCTAATCAATTTATTCTTTTCTAGATGACTATAAATCCTATCCCTTATAACCTTTTCCAACACTTCACCAACAACTGAGGTAAGGCTCACTGGTCTATAATTACCAGGGTTGTCTCTACTCCCCTTCTTGAACAGGGGAACCACATTTGCTATCCTCTAGTCGTCCTGCACTATTCCTATGTGAATGGGCAAAACTGTGACAGCTGAAGTTCAATGCAAGCAAATGTGAGTTTAGCCATTTTGCACTGGAAAAGGATAGATCAGTGTAATTTCAATGGAGTTAGGCCATAGATCAGACATATTCTCAATGAATGATGGAACAAGTTTGAGGGGCTAAAAGTCCTACTCATGTTCCAATGTTGCTAAATTCCTACCTTTGCTTTACTCCTTGAGTTCCTCAACTCCAGCTCTCTATTGTAAGTCACATACCTAACAATAAGTTGCACTAAGTTGGCTCTTTATATATACTCTCAACACAAAGGTTACCTCTGACTCAGCTAATAGGGATTCAACTTCATCTGGTTCTTAATTAAACCCTTCTTTTAATGCACCCCTTGAAAACAAACCTGCTGAAACCTTGTAAATGATTAATTTTAAAGTTGAGGTTTTATGGCAATGTTTACATAAGTTTAAATCTAAATTAAGCTAAATTATATTTGCAGAAGTTTAAATATTTGGACACTTTTTCCCCTAACAAATACATACACTTAGCCAATGGATATTTCCCTTTTGTGAAGAAAGCTGAATCTGGGGGTATAACTTAACAATAATAATTCTCCCATTTAAGATGAATATGACGAGAATTTCTTCTCTCAGTATTTAATGTACGTTTGGGTTCTGTTGTGTCGAGGACAGTAGAGATTGGGCATTGGATATGTTCAAGTTTGAATTAGACAGTTCCTTCATGATCAAGGAGATATATTGGGTTGGGAGGGCAGGAAATGGAAGTGAAGGCTCAATTAGAAGAACCATAATCTTAATGAATGGTGGAGAAAGCAAGATGGGGCCAAATGCAGTACTTAAGCTTGGCTTTGTTTCTAATGTTTTTATAGGCTTATGAAGATGGTACTTCAGGGCCATGAATATAACCGCAACTTATGACATGCACTCCAAAATATTATCACAGATTATGCATGCTGTCGATATTCAGAAAGTTTTGTTGAAGAGCAGGCACTCAATGAAGTATCCAGGTCAAGAACAGTAAGATACTGTTCAGGATCATGATTCTACAGTTTCTACAAGGAAATACAAGGAGATTGTTTTCAGAGGACCAATGATTGATTAGCAAAAAAGTCTTAATGGCATTTTTTTGAGACTATATCAAACAAATTGTAATAGCTGTCAAAATGTCACTTACAATCTGAACAAAATTGTTCAAAAGTGTGGGGTATTAACCAATTTCTTATGCATTGTTATCTTTGATTTGGCTTGACACATTAATACTTAAAAATGAACATGCTGATCATACCCTTCCGTTTTGAAGTGTATAAGGCAAGTCAGACTAATATGAGCTCATTTGCCAGTTATACTGTTTTTATCCGATTGGGCCATGTAGTGATTGAAGAGTGCAGCAAGTTTATTAAAAATGCTTTAAAATATCTTTGCATCCATAATTTGCCTGCACCCATACTTTCCTGAGCTCCAGTTTGGTCTTTTTCTGTTTATAGCCCTGAATCATTTTTCAGGCATAAGCAATCATGCACAGTATCCATAGGTCAGTTACCAACAAGATTGTTGAACATATCCAATGCCCATAGGTCAGTTACTAACAAGGCCAACAAGATTTTTCACAGAAAAATTAAACTACTAACACCGCAAAATAAACACTTGAATTTAGACAGCATCCAACTGAGACTCAAGATATCCAAAACCACTTCATTCTCAATGAAGATTTTGGAAAGGAGAAGTTAACTACTTTGAGTGCAGTGATCTGTCAACAATCGTCAGAGATACAGTGGACAATGGACCAACTTCCCAACCATCTGGAAGTCGTGATCAATGTAATTAATTGGCTCTTGGCCAATCTTATGAAGGTGATGACTTCAGGATTACTTAAGAAATAGCTGGATGCAGCAGCGAGGGAACATTAGGGCCAAGCAGGGTGTATGTTAGGCCAACAGGCTTTATTTATCTTTAATAAGCTGATGATTTGTACAAAGCCTGAATGGAGAGTCCATTAGGTCCATGAGGTCTACACAAGTCAAGAGCAACTAATCACTTCCTAGGATATTGGCAATCTGTTTTTACCAATGTTAGGAAAGAGCCAATAGTTTATTCTTCCATTAGAATTTGTTGTATTACAGACAGTGGTTTAGTTAGATGATGCACAATTTCCTGGACCTGTGAATGGGGAAATGTAATTATTTGATTGACAAGTTAGTTGACAAAATATGACATTGTCAACAAGTGAAAGTCTGAGTACATTCACGTTCAGAAACCGAAGCAATGTGAAATCTGTTGTAAATGAACCAAGTGCAACTAGGTATTAGATGTTATTATCTTGCCTTGGCATTCTTTTCTTCTGTTGTTCTTGTATCAGAATTAAGTAAATGAAAACTTGACAGTGAGTGCAAGTGAGTTATCAATCAAATTGTTTGAGTATTGGTTTTGTTTCTGGACATGCTTATGAAATGGAGATGGGAAGATACTTTGTCTAACTTAATACATCCTAATGACCCATTGTTTGTAAATCCAATTGTTTCTTCAAGGGTCATTACCTCTACCATGCTTTACAGGAATCAATGCAATACTTTTTGATCTTGTCATCACAATGGTTGATAAGTTGCAACAATTTGCAGCTCATTTGTAAAGACTCTTCATCTGGTTACATTTAAAACAAATATCATTTGTGTTCAAAGTGCTTTGATAAATCCTGTTGTCAAGAAAAAGAACTAGTAGTAAGATCGAATCCTGGCATGACAATTTGAGAATTTAAATCAATGCTTGTTTTTAAACCTGGGAATGTTACACTTTACAGTAAAAGTAAAGATGACTCAAATGGATTGCATTAAATATCCATCTGGCTTATGACTAATCTTCAGGTAAGGAAACCACTGTCCTTAACAACTTGGGTTTATATGGAATTCTAGCCCCTTACAAATGTGGATGAGTAACAAATCCCCTCTATATTGACCCAAATAACCATTCATTTTTGGCAACTGGGCATTAAATAGCAACCTTGTCACTCATGGCCACAATCTAACAATATATATTTTCTAAGATGGCAAAGGAAGTGGTAAAGGTTAATTTCATGAATGTGTGTTCATAATTCCTAACCCACTGGCAACACCAACTGAAATTTGGGAATACTGAGCATACCCCTGACAAGTGATACACCTGGCTGGTATTTCAAAACTGGAGAATGACATTTGCAAGATAGGCGTGGTCAAAGCTTGCCTTTGGAAGAGTTTGGAGATACATTTACCTGATGTTTGAAACATTTTCTACTGAACTCAGTAACATTCTTGTAGCCATTGTGCATGGAACAGGAGAGTATAGGGGCTTTTCAGGTTTATTGAACAGAGAATTTAGAATCTGAGCAAGAGAATATCCAGGCACAGAAACACATTCACGAATCATCAACACTAGTTGAATACTCAGTCAATTTTTCTAAAAGCAATGACAAGTGGGTCATGCCTATTTGCTGACTTCTCCACCGCCATCCCGCCTCCCCCCACCACAAGAATTAAGTAGAAGGGTACAGCAGAAATGGCCAAATCTTGGCTGGATTTTTTGTTTAACAAAATTTGTCCTGAAAAGTCCTGTTTGCTGCATCAAAGTAGGTCACCTGATCCACAATTTCACATATGGATGTCGAGAAACCCCAGCAAGTAAAATAAACTCTTATCCCAAAGAAAGGGGCAAACTATTATAAAGAAATTAACACTGAGATTTTGTTATTTGCCAGAGCAGTGGAATATGCCTTAGACGGACAAGGATAGTGTAACCTGAGAGAAAATATCTGGTTTAATCTTAATTACAAATTTTGTAGTTGGAAAGAAACTAATTGAATTTTATTATCTTCTTTCAGTCAATCATGTTCGTATTGGCTTCGAAACCAAGTGAGTGTCACATTTAATTTAAAAAAATAAAGCATTGTTTCAATTTTCCATCAGTAAACAAGTATAAGAGTAATTTATCTTACTTAATTGCAGAAAAGTTTAAGCCCCTTAAGCCTTGACTACCTGAAATATAGCTTGAATGAAATCTGTTAAGAGACTAAAATGTTACTTAAGGAGTTTGTGATCTGCTTGCTTTCAATGGTTGTTCATGAACAGTGAAAAGTAATGCGATATTTCTGACACCTACATAAAAACATTGTACAGTAAATTGCCATGTAAACAACAATTAATTGGCTTCATGGTTTACTGTAACTAGTTTTTTGGCAGCATTGCTTTATTCATAGTCACAGTGTGAAAGGGTGCAGAAAATATTTACAAGGATGTTGCCAGGGTTTGAGCTATAGGGAGAAGCTTAATAGGCTTCGGTTATTTTCCCTGCAGTGTTGGAGGCTGAGGAGTGACTTGATAGGGTGAATAGCCAAGGTCTTTTTCCCAGTGTAAGTGAGTACAAAACTAGAGGGCATAGGTTTAAAGTGAGAGGGGAAAGATATTAAAGAACCATCGGGGCAGTTTATTCATGCAGAGGGTGCCACATGCATGGAATGAACTGCCAGAGGAAATGGTGGAAGATGGTACAATTATAGCACTTGAAAGGCGTCTAGATGTGTATATAAGGAAGGAGTTAGAGGGATATGGGCAAAATGCTGGCAAATGTGACTAGAGGAATTTAGGATATCTGGTTGGTATGGACGGATTGGACTGAAGAGTCCATTTCCACGGTGTACAACTCTATGACTCTATAGCACTTGCAATTCAGCAGGCATCTCTATTTATTTCAAAAAATAAAGTTTTATTGTATGTTAGCAGGGCCAGGGAGAGAAATTATAGATGTGATACTTCTCCTGTTTTCAGACCCTTTATTACCCCACCTCATTTGATTCCCTCTCTCACATCCTCTAGAATTGGGAACCAAAGTGTGATTGAGCAGTATGGAATACGTTTAGCAAATTATTTATTTCCTCCTTGGCTTAACTTTATTTTTTAACAATCATGTTTATTGTTGGACCAAATCAGATTGCTAGTTGGCCACTGCTGGCTTTCTTGCTGAATGGGAATGAGAGACTCAAAAGAAGTTGGAATGATTGCTGAAGGCCTTGCAAAAGGGGTTTCATTCCTCCAGTAGATTCGGGAAGCATTCTAAATGCTCAGCCGTTAGTTCAGAGGAAGACACAGATCAGTGATCCTAACTTACTGGGGGTTTTGGCATTTTAAACTTGGGAGTCATGTGCCAATGAAATGTGTCATTGTCAGCTCCATATATTTTCAATATTGCATGTGATTGATATCAGTAGTACTTATGTGGTTATACACTTGAATTTTTTTGCATTATCCATAAAGATAGTTATAGTGCCCTCACCTTACTCATTCAAATCATTTAGATACTGTATAAATAATTGAAGCCTCCCAGCTTTGATCCCTGTGGCACACCACTAATCACAAGTTCCCATTCTAAATATCAACAATGCTGCCCGTGAGGCACCTCTAGGATCTTGACTCTGTAGTGTAGACTCATAATTTATTGCCATAAACCCATCCCAGAGAGATAATTTCTAAGTTGTTTGCTGACTTGAGTTTTATAACCACGGCAAAACAGAAGAGGTACCAGAAGTAGTTTCATTTAGATAGACATGGATTCATTGAGAGAGATGGTTTGCTATAGTAGATGTGCTTGTTAGAGGTCACCAAAATAATCAGCACGGGAGGAGTGAGTTGCTTTGAAGAAAAGTCTAGCAGCCGAAATCAGTGGAGATATCAGAGATGAAGCTATTGAAGACGTGAGGTTAAGGTACACATACCTGCTGTTGATAGTGAACTGAATTCATAGCTTGCTTGAAGATCTTATGGAGAGAGATCATTTGAAGAGAACAGCATTGAATAATTGCACAGACATTTGGCAAAAAGAAAACCAATTCCAGATGCACCAACTGAACAAAAAGTTTTACTGGGGTGATCAAGCTTACGCATCACTAAGGGTTGACTGTCTATAAGATTATTGTTACGTAAAAGGCTGGAATCCTTCATTCTTTTGTGTAATACACTTTATTATTTCTTTTATTAAAAGCACATTGGCAGTTTTCTGTATATATGCTGAACAACTGACGTCTACAGTAAACTGAAAGAAAAATAACTTGATCAAGCCAGGCTTCATTCTGCGAGTTGTCTTGTCCTGTGTGACCATCAATTGAGATCATAACATCTCAACAATAGTGAAGGCTGACAATATGTTTCCAAGCCAGGATGATGTGTGGCTCGGAAGGACTTGCTGTTGTTGCTGTCCCCATTCATCTGATTCCTATGTTATTGTTGCTCTGAAGGTGCTATCATTGACTTGTTGCAGTACAAATTAAAGATGGTGCACACTGCAACAACAATGCATCAGTGGAGAATGGATTCAATGTTGAATGTGCTTCATGGGATGCTGATCTTGTGCTTAAGTGGGCAACATTGTTCTGAATGGTATGGAATTTCTTGAATGTTGTAGGGACTGCAATGATTCAAGCAAGTTGAGGCTCTTCGACAGCACTACTTGTAGATGGTGAACAGAATTGAGGAGTCAGAAGATAAATCCCTTGCGGGAGAATTCCTAGCCTCTAACCTATTTTTGTATAGTTAACTTTTGATCAATGGTGATCCCCAGGATGTTGTTGGTGGGGGAATTCAGTGACATTACTGCCATTGAATGTCAAAGTGCGCTTACTGGTTCCTGACTTTCTGTCAATGCTCTTTGCCCACTTGTGATTGACTCAAGTATGATTGTCATTTCCAGCCTAATTCCTGAATGTTATTCAGGTCTTCCTGCAGGAACTGCTTTGAGTTACTTCAGTATCGATTTCTCATGTTCCTCTGATTATTTTACGAATTATCTTAAGCCTGTACCTATTGGACAAGATCATTATTTTCTTGCACATTCCTAACTGCCTTTGAACGGATGCTGGTGATCTACTTACGAACAGAGCCTCACTCAACCCTTTCTGAATGTAGTTAACAATCAACTACGTTAGTATTGGTCTGTGTCATGGGGTAAGGGACAGGACAGAGTGGGGTTGGTGAAGGATATTATATTTCTTCCTCTGAAGGACAATATAGTCAACCAGATGGATATTGATGACAGGCCTAATATTGCAGGTACTATTATTTAAAATACCATCAATAAATTCACTTTAAACTCCATGAGTTGACATTATAGAATTTGAAATCATGTCTACACAGCAGAAGTCCAGGCCTATGAATGACTGTATCACTACCCCAACATGACCATCCCCATGTACTACTGCCAAGAGAAACAGGCTCTCACCATGTGCTTTAAGAACAACGCTCCCGAAGAATATTTCCTGTTTTCTGTATCACTACTCAAAAGCATCAGACAAAAATTTTTCTTTTCAACAATGACATGGCCAGAACATCCATAAAGCATCTTCTGTGGTCACATCCCTCCTTGTGTGCACATTTTGCAATGTGGCTACATGATAGGTTTGGATGGCCAAACCATCTATTACTGTTTCTCTTGTTATTATTTTCAAAAGTTACTTTAGTTTCTGCTTGGTCAGAAAAAAGCTATCACAATTACTATTTGGTGTCACTAAGCCTCTGAGTCCGGATAAAATTACCAATTGAGATGAGTGTGATGAATTATTCTGCACAAAGTGAACGATTGTTTATTCATGATTCAATCAATCTTTTCGATTGGTTTACTCACTATATAGTGACAAGCTTCTTCTGGTTACACTAATGTTGACACTCCATCTACTGGAATAAGGATAGTTTTTATCTGTTTGCGTTGCAAATAAATTGAACACAGAATATGTGGAGCAAAAAAACTATTTTTCCCAAAGAATCCATGTTGCTTATGCTGTGTTGGAACACACTCACATCTTTCTTCATCCAAGCTATCATCATAACCGTCTGCCTCATAAACATGCTCTGAATCATAGAATCCCCACAAGCAGGCCAATCAGCCCATCTAGTCCACACCAACTCTCTGAAGAGCAACCCTGTAACCGTGTATTTCCCAGGGCTAATCCACTGAGCCTGTACATCTTTGGACTGCAGAGGAAACCAGAGAACCTGGTGGAAACTCCCGTAGATACAGGGAGAACATATAAATTCCATATAGACAGTTGACCAAAGGTAGAATGAACCTGGGTCCTTGGTTCTGTGTGGCACTCGAGCTAACCACTGAGTCTTTGTGCCACCCTGTTTCCTTCTCAATGCAATCTTATAGACTTGGGTCTTTTGGCAATCTTTTAAATGTTGATGGCCTCCAGTGATTCCATTCCCTACAAGGGCAAGCACTCTTTGTATCTGCACCATCATTTATAATGCCAAAGATCTCTATTTGGACAGCCCTTGGTTATTTTATTTGCCAATCAGAGGACCCCATCTTGCAAGCTTTTTTTGATATGTATATTCTCTCATAAACTTTGAAGACTTCTTTGCATTCATTCTAGTGCCTCGTGCACTTTGGACTCCCGGGCACAACCTTCTCCAGACTGGCCATTTCCTCACTTCTTTTCTGACCATTTTTGTCTTCTTTGTTTTTCTTTATCTTTTTTCTCACCATCTTCCTGTCGGTGGCAGCGGTGTAGGTGATATGACAGAGGAGGACCGCCAGAGTGGACATTTTGGAGAGGTGTTGGTGGTCGAGCCTTGCAACAGAGCCAGGGACTTCTGGTTGTGGTAGGCCCAGAGTGGGGCCACTCCTAATTATCACAAGGTGACAGCATGGAGCCAGGGGCCCCCGGTTGTTGGGCGAGTGCAGACCTGGCATCAATGAGGTGGGCCTCAGTGACAAAGAGATGGCACCTGAAGAGTGGTGGCTGTCATTGGTGTGTCCAGCATAGGTGTCAGCAGAGGGTGGAGGAGGATGGCAGTGTGGGTGTCATGGTGAACCAGTTCAGGACTTACAGCGTAGAATGAAGATGGACTCTCTTTTAGCTATGTCTTTTTATTCTTAATCTGTTCAAAATGGTGCGGGATTGTTACAACCGTTGAAGCTTTTCACTGTATTTCACAGTATTATTCTCTGTAAACACAAGTGACAATAAATCATTACTTCAATAGAGTTAAAGTTGTTGCCAATTCTTCTTTGCCTGTTTATATTTTAACTGCAGCGTAAGAATAATGTTTTGCTTAAAGCCTAGTAGTTTGAGCAACTTAATCACATCTGGAGTACAACACCTTGCATTGCCTTTAAATAGCATAAAAGTTAAGGTCTTTGCTATCTCCTTGACATGTTTTGAGGGTGTTTGGCCTGGCTCAAAACAATACAGAAGCCACAACTGCATGCAAATCTACAAGAAAGTGTTGACATCAATTCGTGTTTCAGTTGCAGTCAAAATTGTCAGTAAATCATAAAATGTAAAAGGGCATGGATTTTGTTAGAAAAAAATTGTATTCCTTTGTCATCAACACCACTCTTTGATACATTTTTTAATGGCATGATCTATATCCATTGGGAATCATAGAAGCATTCTTTAGCATTCAAAAGATTTTACAGTTTCTTACATTTGTGGAATTGATCATGACTGTTTAAATGAGTTCATTCAACATTAATTGGGATTGCTAGACAGCAGAATTGTTTGTGAGAATATCAGTGCAGATTCCTATCTCTTATAATGGGAATAAAAGAATATGCCAAGACATTTGTGCTCAACAGCTCCTCTCACTCCATTTATTTCACTAGGCATGTTAGCCTTCCTTTCAATTTTTCGCTGATCACCTCATCATGCCTCCAACACCATTGCCAACTCCACTGATGCTTCAATTGGCTCCATCTCCTGCTACTCTTTCTCTCCCTCCTACCATTGCATCAGCCAGCCACGCCCACTTCCTCCACTGTTTCATGTTTCTTCTCCACCTACACCATAACCATCTCCCTCACCATGCCGTTTGTGACACCAATATCTCCACCACTTCTGTGCCTGTTATCTTCAGTGATACTGGCACTACTGCTATTTCAGTGGCACGGTCTCTGCTGCTACTGCTGACTAAGTCAGGAGGTCCCAACTCTGGGGAGAAAATTAAGGGACATGTCACCACAGGAGAGTGAGAGACGTACTGACAAATTCAGAGGAGTGGATCTGTGCACAATGCTTGGTTCTCCATGCAACCAACTGGTTGGCATCTCAGAAGCAAATGCCTTTCAGCAGTTGAAGGAAAGTGAGGCAATGCAGGAAAAGAAAATGAATAGAATCCAGAACTGTGATAGAAGAACTCCTCCAATTGTTCTTCTCCCAAAGTCAAAGCCATGCATAGTCCATATCACCTCCATTTGTATCATCACCATCCAATTACCACTTTGCTTAGGATACCTGAGTTCTGACTGCCTAAGTGAATTTTTTTTCTGGATGTAAGTTTGCTTGCTGAGCTGGAAGGTTAGTTTTCAAACATTTTGTCACCATTCTAGGTAACATCATCAGTGAGCCTCCGGTGAAGAGCTGGTGTTATGTCCCGCTTTCTATTTATCTGGTTAGGTTTCTTTGCCCAGCTCAGCTACATAAATGCCAAATCAACTGAGTACATGGAAACAGAGAGCAATGCTTAATTATTCAGCTGGGAAGAAGGTCTGTATTGGAATTCTCCAGGAATCAGTGGTTTTCCTTGTATGTTAACAATCTAGACCTTGTTGTGCATGGGACAGTTTCAAAGCTTGAAAATTTTATGAAACTTGGGAGAATTGTAATCTGTGAGGAGAACAAGTGTGGGACTTCTAGAAGACATCAACATTTTACAGGCAGCACAATGGCTCACTGGTTAGCACTGCTGCCTCACAGCAACAGGGACCCAGGTTTAATTCCACTGTGTGGAGTTTGCACATTCTCCCCATGTCTGCATGGGTTTCCTCTGGGTGCTCTGGTTTGCTCCCACAGTCCAAAGGTGTGCAGGGTATGTGGATTGGCAATGTTAAATTGACCGTAGTGCCCAAGAATGTTTAGATTAGGTACGTTATAGGGGAATCAGTCTGGGGGGAGACGCTGTGAGGGTAGGTGTGGACTTGATGGGCCGAAGGGCTTGTTTACACAGTATAGGGATTCTAAAAGTGAAAGTTAGAGTGGGCAGGTACATAGCAGGTAAAGCTCAATGCAGTGAAGTGAGAGGTAATCTATTTTGGTTGGAAGGACGTGGATAGACAATATAAAACAAAGGATACAAATATAAAGGGGATAGAAGAGAAGGGGAACTGAGTGTTTATATGCAAAGATAATTGGACATGGAAGCTCAGGAGGAAAGTACGCTTAATAAATCATGCAGTATTACATGCTTCTTAAGAAGGGCCATAGAATACAAGAGCAGCAAGATTATTTTGAACGTATGTAAGATACCTGTTAACCTCATTTGGAGTATTGTGTACACTGTGGAAGCCACATTTTTGGAAAGATATGAAAGCACTAGAGTGAGAACAGAAGAAATTTGCAAGAATGATTCCAGGGATGAGAAACTTCAGTTATGAGAATAGATTGCTAGTGTAGGGACTGTTCTCCTTGGACAGAAGACAGCTGAGAGGATATCTGAGCTCATGGCCACTTCCTGGACAGTAACACTTCTGTGATATTTCTGTGAATTCGTATCAACATCTGGAACATTGGAAATAAATGTATATGTCATTGGTGCACTGCAAAGTTGAAGACTGTTGAAACATTTCAGAGGTCAAAAAATGGTTAAAATTTGGAATGTAGTTTCGTGTTCAAAAAGCACCAAAACATAATTTCCAGTGTTCAAAACTTTTCCGAAAAGCAGAAGAAATCAGGAAAAATTACAGACAAGTCAGTGCACACTCCACAGCCATGGGCAACATGTGCCACACATCCATGGTCATTTGCATCAGGCATGTACTGTGGTAGAAAATCACTCGGAGACGCGGAGAGTTCCTCAAGAAGATGAACTTTTATTTGCAAATAAAAGCCGTGACAATCTAGAAGTATTTTCTTAGAGTGCCCCCAAGCCTCCCTGACTTGCACTTCTGATACCAGTTTGTTGTCAACTTCTGGCTAAGCTCATCAGCAAGCCCAACCGGGTCAGTCCGAGTTATCTTATCTTGATCCAATGGTATCAACCTGTCCTGTCTTTCAATTCCCACCACTATGGTTTTTTCCTCCTGCTTAATTCATAGTATAATGACTATCCACTTCTTATCTCGCCACGATGGTTTCTTCTGCTTCAAACTTATCTCTAATTTATTCTATTATAATGAGGTGTCTATTGCTATTTCTGCTGCAAGGTTTTTTCCACTTTGAACATAATCTATAAGACAAATTCAATCATATTAACTGGTGAACAACTTATGTCACGACACTTAGATCACTTTTTATCTTACGACAGAGAGCCACTGCACATGCACTTGAAGGTCAGTTAGAGCGGTTAGTACTCCTCTATCTTATCAGGTTACTGCTGTATTCTGAAAGGCGCATTGTCTACTGTCTTCCTTTTCAGCAGTCTGAGGGTTAGTGATTTATGTAGCTCTAGCAGAATTAATAAAGTTTGCAGCCTAGAAGCCATTTTGTTGCTAATTTGCACCGAGAAGCCATCTTGTGCCTGTATCCGAGTTTCTTATTTATTACTACACCTGCCACAACGATCCTTCACTTCAAGTTGACCCCATTACATCATGATAGTCCTTACTTCTATGTTACATGCTTTAATTAACTCAGTTAAGCTAACCTAGGTGTCCTACCATTGTTTTACACTGCCTTGACCTATGCTCAAGCGCTTCATTCTATTAAGGTACAGCATTCTATTGATTATTGTAACAGTCCATAAATCAGTATATCATTCTGCTCATCATTGTGAGGTTTAACCCTTTGTCTGCCCCTATAATTTTAATTTCCATCAGTACCAGCCTCCAAGAACCCCCAAAGCCCATCTGTAGTCCACCTACAAGAAGTTTCAGCACTTCATTGCTGTATCTCAAGCTGCACACGTGACTGTCAGCATAATGTTGCTGCAAGCAAATTGAACACACACAGGGGCCCAGCTCATGGATTGGACCAGCTTCCTCTCTGGGCTCCTCACTTGGCTGTTAAAGTGTATGCTCTCTATGAGCCTATCAGAATGCTCACAGCACTTGTACCTTGCGTGGCTTTGCCTTGTCTTGTTGATTTTTGTTCCCTCTGTCAGACAGATTGGGCACAAATTATTACTGTCACGCCTTATTGTTTGGCATAGCCCACAAAAGCAGAAAGCTTGCCTTGGTTGTCAGCGGGCTTCTGTCAAGTGAAGGGATAGCCTTTGCTTAGGGAGACCCAGTAAGGGCAGCTTCTGAGGCTAATCCAAGGGCATGCACATAGGAGTTGGCGGCTCAAAGTCGTCACAGCCAGGATACTCTTCTCAACGAGAGAGGGGAGCTGAATACCAGGTAGCCAACAGCTGTTTTTCATTCTTTCTGCTCTGTTCTGGGCTGACTTTCTCCTGAAATGAGACAGGCGGGTATTATAGGAGAAGTAAGTGGGTGGAATCGCTGTCTGTGTTGATGTATACGGGGACTTGATCCGAGTGAGTGAAAAGGCAACACCGAGGGCACAATTAGGGTTACTGGTGCCTGGTTCACATCTCGCCACATTATACTGTCTAGACTCTCAGAGTGGGAGAGGAGGGAGTTATATTAGTGAGGAGATTTGGGCTACTGAGGTGGAAATAAATGGGAATGTGGTAGTTGCCACTCAAGAATGAGATTCTGAAGGCAGTGTTTAAACCTTAAAGGGGAAATTGGGAATGGTTTTGTAACATTTGGAATCGATTTCTTTGACTCAGGCTATTTCTTTCCCAACTTTCTGATTATTTCAGCTCCAGGGTGGGGAAAGTATCGTTCCTTTTTGCGAGTCGCTCCCAAAGGATCCTTTGGAGGTCCTTGACAGAAGCATAGAAAGTAGGAATGGGAATGGGTCATTTGGCCCGCCATGACTGCTCTACCATTCAATATGGTCATGGTTGACCATCCAACTTGTGACGTTCTTATAACGAAGCACCTATGCCACTCAAATTGCATGCAGCCTTCTACTTTACCACAGAGACTTCTTTCTATGACACAAGTTGTCAGGCAATGAGGTTGCCATAATGCTTCACATGTGATTTCAGAGATATACCCATATATAATCCCATTATATAACGGAGTAACAAAGCTCTGAAACATTTGTCTACAAGTTTGGCATCCACACTCTCCCCGATTTCAACCTCCTCAATGTTGATGTCACAACATCCTTGCACGCCCAATTTCACGAGTGTTGTCTGGCATCATTGACGTGTACCGCAACTGAGGGTTCATCGAAAGGTAAACTCTCAACATTGGGAATCCCTGACGCAGCATAAGTTGTTGGGCTTTTGCACTGTGTATGCAGACTCCATGCTTTATCATGCCATGTAGAATCCCAAATTTAAGCTCAACAACTAATTTTTCCAGGCCCTTTCCAACTTGTAACTTTGAATTTTTAACCACACTTTGTCTCCTATTGACATTGTGTTCCAGTGGGGAATAGCACAAAAATAAGATCCAGATAAGAAGCAGTGTGATGTAATGTATAAGATTTCATCTGTGTTACAACGGCACTTAAAATGCTCCAAATGTTAGTGGGTGAAAGTAGTGTTAAAGAGAAGAAAGTGCCTGGCTGACTGAGCAGCATTATGCCAACAAATGCACTGATATTTCCTTTAAGGCAGTAATTCATTTCAGCCTGATAGAATTCTTGTTTAGCCTCAAAGAAGCCATAACTTATTACTCATTTAGAAAATAATATTGTGAGCTTTTCAATAACACTAGAATTTTGAAAACCGTACGGAGAATTCTTTTGCAAGTTTGCGTGTTGTAAACCCTTTAAATTATTTATAGATTGAATTATGACATGGCTTTATATAATGCTGCTGTCAAAGAATATATTGGGAATCTAATTAAGTTCTAGCAAGAGCAGTCTTTGATCTCTTTTATAATTCATTGCATAAAATGCATTTGCAACAAAAGCCTTATTGGCCACACTGCCATCTCATGGGCTCAATTCATGTGATAGATAATGTAAGTTAATAAGTGAAGATATGTGCTGTTAACCTGGAGAAATAAATACTGGCCATGCAGCTAATGCAGCTCATGTTGTCAGAAGCTGGACTTGAGATGAAGCACAGGTCCCTTGAGACTTTCTGAATGCTACAGTGACTGAATCTCGTGAGCTATGCGATTCGAATCCTCTCATGCTTTGCTTTCATACCGCTTATCTCAAGGCAGGTGAGCGTGAGGACTGGTATATCAGCTTCAGTGCCTTGCCACTATCTTAACTATTTTCAATAACTTTTGTTCCTTGTATACCAGTTCGTTGTGTTGCTGAGAACATGTTCCAGATAACCAACCCCTGTACATTTTCATTCAGCCCCTTGACTGCATCTCCCTGGCCTTTCATTTCCTTTCATCGGTCCCTTTTAACTACCTCTTAAGTAGAATTTTCAAAGCTTTCAGTTTTAAGAAAGTTTTATTGCTGAGTAATTCATCAGACTTGGCACTTTGCAGAAAGTGACAGACCTGGAGACTGCCCATGAGGGATTAGATAGAAAAGATCAGATTCATGAAGACTCCTGATATAATTTTTTAAAAATTGAAAGAACTTTGAATGTTTAAACTGGAAACAAAAATAGAAACTGCTGGAAAAGCTCAGCAGGCCTGGCATCTTCTGATATTTTAGATTTTAGATTTTTTTGTCATGTACTCAAGTTTAGAAGTACAGGAATACAGTGAAATGGGCACAATATTACCATAAACAGTGCCATCTTAGGTACCAAGGTACGTAAGTACAAAAAAACTTAGGTAAAAATGTAGCCAGTGAAATGAGAGCTAAAAAGTTAAGCATTACTTCATAGAATCTTAGAAAAACAGAGAAATAGGTAATAGTTTACATTAAAGTCTTTTGTAGTTTACACTAGGAAAATAAAGGAATAAAGTTTCAACAATCTTTGATGATTCCTCCTCTTTTCTCGACATGCTGTGTGTTTTCGCTGCCACAGATACCATCGCTGCTGCTGAAACTGCTCCCTCCCTGATCTCCGCCAGTACCTCGGGAACACAGCAATCACACTTGATCATGATGAGGCAAGTGAATGCTTAAGGCAGTAGATAGGAAAGGGCAGACATGTCCTAGTTGGTGTTAAACTGCTTGAGTGTCGGAGTTACACCTATCCAGGCAAGTGGGGAGTGTTTGTCACAGTGCTTTTTGCCTTGTTGATGATGGATAGGGTTTGGGGGAACAGGAGCTTGTCATTTAGTGTTGAATTCCTAACTTGTGACTTGCTTACTTAGCTACCATGTTTATGTGGTTTGTTCGTTTTGTTTCCTAGTCAATGATAATCCACCAAGATGATAATATTGATGAAGGATTTAACTATGTAAGTGGCTTTGAAGACCAAAGGGTGATGGTAACATTTGCTCTCGTTTGTGATGGTCTTGGCCTGGCAGGTTACAATTAGCGGAGCAATGGAAAGATTAGTTGAACAATCCTAGCGATTTAAAATCAATACTGTGGCTGAAATTATAGAGAATAGTGGTGTATCCAAATTTTCTCATGATACAAATCTGGGTGGGAATGTCAGGGTGCAAGGATGATGCAAAAACAGAAAAATGTTAACAGGTTAAGTCACTAGACAGCAAGGTAACAGGTGGAGTATAATGTTGAAGTGTGCAAAGTTATTTGGGCATTCACCAAGATGAGCTACACTGGCACATGACCGATCAGTAAAGTTGTTCAGCAGCATCTGCAAAGCCATGTTAAAGCTCCGAAGCAGCAGTGGAAAATAAATTAGGAAATGTTAAGTTTGACACTGGCTCTGGCCTGAAAGGATTATTAGCTCAAAGAAATTCAGGGCCACAATCAGATGCACAGTAACAAAAAACAAACGTTTGTTGGAAAAGCTCAGCAGGTCTGGCAGCATCTGTGGAGAGAAATTAGTGTTAACATTTTGCATCGAGTACCCTTCCTCAGAACACTAAGGAACCGTTCTGAGGAAGTATCACTCAACACGAAATGTGAACTCTGATTTCTCTCCACAGATGCTGCCAAGCCTGACGAGCTTTTCCAGCAATTTCTGTTTCTGTCTCTGATTTGCAGCATCTGCAGAAATCAAAGCAAAGGAAACATGTCACATTGTCAAAGAAAACTAGACATTACTGATGGGTAACAAATGCTGGCCATCCAGCGATATCCATGTGCCATGAAAGAAAAATGAAGAAAAACCATTGAATAATTGAGATCTGGATATGTATTCATTGATCAGGGTTAACCTACTTCAGGTAGATGTCTAAAATAGCATTGCATTCAGATTTTTGATTTACAATTGCTAAAGGACTTGATATCATTTTCAACATTTTCATTTTTGTATTCAATCCTTTGAATCAAAGATGCTTTTGGACATTGAACTATGTAAAACTTGTCCCAATCAAAAATGGTTGTTCAGTAACATGTTCTTCTGCGAACCCCTGCCATACATTTAACAAAGAACTCAAGTGCTGAGCCATTCTCAAGACTTGCGATGTGATTGAAAATAATTCACACATCTTTGCAGTTTGTTTGTCTTTTTGAATCTAAAGGCAGCCTAGCACATACTCATGACTGGAAAGAAAATATGTTCTAAAGCCCTTTGAATCTTTGACAATTAAACACCAAATATATTTGCATGTATTATCTCAAGGAATAAGTGTAGCATGTTTCCTGGGGTGTCTGCATTGGTTTTAAGAAGAATTCATCAGTCATCAGAGCAGAGCCTAGATCTAGAATATCGAGTGCATTCTTTGCCCTTGAAAACCTAAGGCAGAAGCAGTGAATCAAGAATAACAAGTTATATCCCACAGCATCCCTCCTGAATTTCCTTTTCCATCCATCGGAACAAAATCACAAATGAGTTTCTTCCTGAGCCTTCCTGAGTGCACATTGGATCATAGGAGCAGGAGTATTGGATTTCTGGCGCTTCTTCTGGGGCAGAGGTGACCTTTAAAAGAGAGATAGGTTGCAACTAAACAGAGGGGAACCAATATCGTCACAGGGACAATTGCTAGTGCTATTTGGGAGAGTTTAAACTCGAGTGGCAAGGGGTTGGGAATGGACAGGCAGAGACAGGTAAATGAACACAATGGTAATAATGGGCTGAAGTATGTTTGTTTCAATGTAAGGAATATTATAGCGAAGGCAGATGAGCTGACAGCCTGGATCAGTACATGGGACGATGATGTTGTGGCCATTACAGAGACTTGGTTGAGAGAGAGACAGGACTGGCTGCTCAATGTTCCAGGGCTTCATTGTCTTAGATAAGATAGAGAGTAGGGCAAAAAGGTAGAGGAGTTGCATTACTAATCAATGTTACATCTGCCCTCAGAGAACACATACTGGACAGCTCATCCACTGAGGCAATACAAGTGCAGATCAGAAATAAGGTGGGTGCAATAGTTCTGATAGGATTATACTGTAGAACCGTCAACAGCCACCGAGACATGGTGGAACAAATATGTGGACAGATTACGGAAAGATGCAATAAAAATAGAATTGTCACAGTGGGTTGACTTTAACTTCCACAATATTGACTGGGACTCTCTTAGAGCAAGAAGCTTAGACGGGGCAGAATGTGTTAAGTGCGTCCAAGAGGGTTTCTTGCAACAGTATGTAGATAGTCCAACTAGAGGAGGAGCCAGACTGGATCTTATACTGGCTGATGAGTCTGGCCAGGTGACCTACCTTTCAGTGGGAGAGCATTTTGAAAACAGTTATCATAACTCTTTAAGTTTTAAGACAGCTATGAATCAGGAGAATTCAGGATCTTGTGGCAAGGTACTGAATGGGGGGAGGAAAAATTATATCAGTGTTAAGCAGGAGCTAAAGAGTATGAATTGGGAGCCACTGTTATAAGGCAAGTCCACATTTGACATGTGGGAATTGTTTAAAGACCTGCTGGGGAGAGTTCAAGACCAACATGTTCCAGAAAGGATGAAGATCACGAGTGGCAAGGTAAGGCACCCTTGGATAATGAGAGAGGTTGTGAATTTAGTCAAAATGGAAAAAAGAAACATGCATAAGGTTTAGGAAGCTAAAATCAGACAGGGTCTGTGAGGAATATAAAGAAAGGAAGAAAGAATTTAACCAGGGAATTCTGAGAGCAAGAAGGGGCCATGAAATGACCTTGGCAAGTAGGGTTAAGAAAATCCTAAGGCATTCTATGGATGCACTGAAAACAAGAGGATTAAGAGGGGGAGGGTTGGGCCACTCAAGGATAAGGAAACAAACTTGTGTTTGGTATCAGAGGACGTAGACGGAATCCTAAATGAGTCAGTGTTCACCCAGGAGAAAGATATGGAGGATAGTGAGATTTGTGTGGAGCACACTAATAAGCTAGGGCATTTGGAGATCAGGAAAGAAGTGGTGTTGAGTCTCTTGAAGAGCATCAATATGGATAAGACCCCAGGGCCCAATAGGATCTACACTAGGTTATCCAGAGTAGCAAGAAAGGAGATTGCTGAGACCTTGACCAAGATCTTTCTATCCTTGCTAGTCACTGGAGACAACCTGGAGGACTGACAACTAGCTAAAAGCATTCCTTTGTTTACAAAGGGAAATAGGGATAATCCAGGAAATTGTAGACTGGTGATTCTCACATCCGTGGTTTGAAAGGTATTGGAGAGAATTCTTAAGGATAGAATTTGCGCACATTTTGGAAAGCAGAGGTCCCAGCACAGATCAAGGTCCTAAGTCCATATCTCTCCATTCCTTACATATCCTTAAGCATATCTAAGTTTCTTAAATGGAAAAGCATGGCCTAATTAAGGACAGCCACCATGGCTTTATGCAGGGCAGGCCATGTCTTCCTGACTTGATTGAGTTTTTTGAGGAGGTGACAAAGGTGATTGTTGAAGGTAGAGCAGTGGATGTTGTCTATGTGGATTTTAGTAAGGCATTCAGCAAGGTCCCTCATGGTAGGCTCATCCATAAGATTAAAATGCATGGGCTCCAGGATGATTTGGCCACATGGATTCAGAATTGACTTGTCCATTGAATCCAGAGGCTAATTGTAGAAGGGGAGTTTTGCAGGCAGAAGGTGAAGGACTAATAGTGTTCTGCAGGGATCTGTGCTGGGACCTCTGTTGTGTGTGATATATATAAATGATTTGGATGAAAATGTGGATGAGTGGTTTAGTGAGTTTGGAGATGAAACAAAGATCGTTGGAGTTGTGGGTAGTGTAGAAGTTTGTCAACAGATACAGACGGATATAGATCAGTTGGAGATTTGTGCAGAGAAATGGCAGATGGAGTTTATTCCAGGTAAGTGTGATGTGCTGCACTTTGGGAGATCAAATGTTAAGGAAAGGCATACAGTTAATGGCAGGGCTCTGAACAGCATTGATATAAAGAGGGATCTTGGGATCCAAGTTGCTTGGAGGTTATAGATCCCTGAGAATGGCCACTGGTAAAGGGTAGGGTGGTAAATGCTGCTTTAATTGGTCTGTGAATTGAATGCAAGAGTCAGCATGTCATGTTGCAGCTTGAAAAAATTTGGTTTGGCCACACTTAAAAGTATTGCATTCAATTCTGGTCACCACATTACAGGAAGGATGTGGAGGTTTTGGAGAGGGTCCACAAGAGATTTACCAGGATGCTACTTGGATTGGATGGTATGTGCTTCAAGGAGAAGCTAGAAAAACTCGGGTTTCTGGCATGGCAGAGGCTGAGGGGAGACTTGATAGAAGTGTAACAAATTATGAGATGCAGAGACAGGTTTGACAGTCAGAGTCTTTTCCCTAGAGTTGAAATGTCTAAAACTAGGGGAAATGCATTTAAAATGAGAGGGGTAAAGTTCAAAAGAGATTTGAGGGCAATTTTTTTAAACAGAGAATGGTAGGACTTTGGAGCACATTGCAAAGGTGGTGATGGAGGCAGATACAACAGGAGTATTTAAGAAACATTTAGATACACACAAGAATATACAAGGAATGGAGAGATATGGACGTAGGACAGGCAGAATGGATTAATTTAATTTTGTGTCATGATCGGCACAACATCATGGGCTGAAAGGTCCATTCCTGTGCTGTACAGTTCTATGCTCTGTGTTCTGTGAGTAATGCGTCAGTCCCCTGAACCTGCTTCATCATTCAATAGGACTATGATTGAAAAATACCACACATCCATCATGTTGGAAAGCCTTTTGAGCAGTAAGGATATAGAAGCTGAGAATTAGCTCCTGCAATAGGGGCTTCACCCTCTGTCCTCCACCAAGTAGAGGAACATAAGACCATAAGGCCATGAGATATAGGAGCAGAATCCGGACATTCGGCCCATCACATCAGCTCCACCACTCCATCATGGCTGATGTGTTTCTAAATTCTATTCTGCTGCCTTTTACCTCATAACCCTTGATCCCCTCATCAATCAAGAAACGATCTATCTCAGTCTTAAATATACTCAAATACTTTGCCTCCACAGCCTTCTGAGGCAATTAGTTCCACAGATTAATTACCCTACAGCTGAAGAAATTCCTCCTCACCTCAGTTCCAAAGGGTCACCCCTTCACTCTGAGACTGTGCCCTTGGGTCCTAGTCTCTCCTACTAGTGGCAACATACTCTCCACTCTATCGAGGCTTTTCAGTATTCAGGTAGAATTTGACTTCAATAAAAATCTGGATTTCAGAATTTGCAGTGATGATGAAACCATTGCTGACTGTTGGAAAGCCCATCTGGTTCACACATGTTCTTTAGAGAAGGAAACTTCACCTGATAAAGTGATTATGCTCCAAAAGCTTGTGTAGTTAAATAAACCTATTGGACTATAACCTGGCGTCGTGAGGCGTCTGACTTTGTCCACCCCAGTCCAACACGGGCACTTCCACATCATAAATTTGTGAAAACAGAGATTTGGGAGGAGATGGGTTCTCAGTAAAAGCCATCAAATTCAACAATGCATGAATATTCCTAATGGAAAAAGAAGCTTGGGGGAAGATGTTGGCAGAGGAAACTGAAATATTAAATGATGAGGAGTGCCTTAAGCACCACCTGCCATGAAGGTGTTACATAGATTTGGGGAAATGGTGAGGATTGGGGGTACGGAACTGCTTAGCACCACAAGGGAGTAAGACTGAACAACTGAGATAATAAAGTGTGAAGCTGGATGAACACAGTAGGCCAAGCAGCATCTCAGGAGCACAAAAGCTGACGTTTCGGGCCTAGACCCTTCATCAGAGAGCCTTCATCCTCTCTGATGAAGGGTCTAGGCCCGAAACGTCAGCTTTTATGCTCCTGAGATGCTGCTTGGCCTGCTGTGTTCATCCAGCTTCACACTTTATTATCTTGGGTTCTCCAGCATCTGCAGTTCCCATTATCTCTAAGACTGAACATCTGGTCTTTTTCATTGTCTCTGCAATAATGCCTCTCTCATCAGTGTAACTTATGCCTACTTGTTGCCATGCAATAAGCTATAGCCTGTTTAAGACAAAAGCTACTTCACATGAGACAGACCAAGTGGTATTCCTACCACACTGGATGAAGTATTTACTGTGATACAAACAATCTATATTTGCTGTTAGTCTTTTTTTAAATTTCATTCAGAGGATGAGAGTGTCACTGGCTAGGCCAGCAATTAGTGCCCATCCTAGAGGGTGGTTAAGAGTCAATCAAGTCACTGTGGGTTTGGAGTCACATGGCATTCGGACCAGTTAAAAATGGCAGTTTCCTTTTACTTGGAATAAAATACCCTCTATTGTTGCATTCTCCAAAGGACATGAGTGAATCAGATCATTTTTTGCCCACAAGCAACAATAGTTTCATGGTCATCATCAGACTCTGAATTCCAAATTTTTGTTGAAGTCAAATTCCACCTGAATACTGAGAGGCAAAGGGATTGTGTTAACGAATACACCAGGCAGCTTGTGCAACATTATGAGCAGTGATAATGATTCTCTTAAACAGAGCTGAGTACCTATTGAGTCACAGAGAATACTTCATTGAGATCAAGCAGTAATATAAAATTTCCTGTGAAAGTGACACATTTTCTGACATACGTGTACCCTATACAAATTTCTTCTCATGCATAACCGTTAAAGTACAGTAATACTCAAAAAGAAATAAAAATGTTGACAATAATCTCAGGTGGCATCACTTTTATTGTGCCAGTAGTTATAATCAAAAGACCCAATTGTATTGTTTGCAATCTTGTGGAGAAACATGCAGAAGGCAATCGGATCGCCAATAATGATCTCCATAATGTGTTGCATATGAATTAAGCAATATCATCAGTTGCCACTTCTACTGGTTGCTAAATATTAAATAGATTTGCAAGTTGCTAATTTTCAGAAAACATTCTGAATTGTAACAAAACTGTCCAGTGGTGGTAGCAAGTTCCTTCCTTTCCTGTTGGGTTAAAGCTGATGATCATGTCTATTGGTTATTTTGTGAAATCCAGAACAGATCATTGCAGTCCACGTGGTAACAGAATCTCCATTATAGAAAAAAAAATGCATTCATTCAGCACCTTTCTGACCTCATTACCCTCTTAATATAATTGTGCACTTTAAAGCCAGTGAAGACATTTTGAAACATAGGGCTCAATTTTGTATTTTGTTTCAGATACAATGTTATGCCTGATGCTCACTGCTCTATCATAGTGAGGGAGGTGTTCCTCCTGCTCAATGTCCTCAGCTTCATGCTCGGATGATTGCTGCTTCTCTCCCAGCCCTTCAGCATGCATCACATGCTCTGTTTGCTTGCTCCAGTTTTGCAGAGTAGAGCATGCAAGGATACATTGTCTGAACTGTAGTGCAAGGAAACTCCACAGATTAAACCAAGTATCAGACCCACATCTTCAAAAGGCCTATTGTTCACTTTGATCCCCCGTCCCCTCACCCCTCCAACCATTCAAAGGACAACCCTGACTGATCAGTGCCGTAAATGACATACTCCTAATTCCTGGAGTGGCTGCATTGTACCTACAGGTCTGGCGATGACCCACTCCCAGACTGCAATGGTACAGAACATCTGATCCTGCACCTCACTGGTCCCAACACGCAACTGACTATCTCCAAGACCCTGGGCTGAGAATAATTGAAACACTTGACAGATTACAATGGGAGTTCCTGACGGATGATAGTCCACTTGGACTTGACTGAGGATTAACCCTCTCAAACTCTAAGACATGGCTAGTTGGTTGATTCAGTATTCCTGCCATGTAAGAATCATAGAAGCATACAATGCAGAGGAGGCCCTTCAGCCCATTAGGCCTGCATGTGAGAAACACCTGACCTTCAAAATAATCCCATTTACCAGCTCATGGCTCATAGCCTCGAATGTTATGAAGTGCCAAGTGCTGATTCAGGTACTTTTTAAAGGATGTGAGACAACTCACCTCGACCACCCTCCCAAGCCACATATTCCAGATCATCGTCACCCTCTGAGGCGAAATGTTTTTCCTCACATTCTCCCCCAAATCTCTTAACCCTCACCTTGAACCTGTGTCCCTTTGTGCTGGGCCTTTCAACTAAGTGGAATAACTTTTCCTTATCGACTCTGTCCGTGCCCTTCACAATCTTCTATATCTTAATCAGATCACTCCTCAGTCTTCTCTGCTCCAACAAAAACAACCCAAGCCTATCCGCTCTTTCCTCACAACTTACATTTTCCATTGCAAGCTACATCCTGATGAATCTCAGCTGCACCCTCTCCAGTGCAATCACTTTCTTCCTGGAATATGGCAATCAGAATTGCAAACAGTACTCTAGCTGTGGTCTCACCAAAGTGTTATACAATTCCACCTGAATCCATGGTTTTGTAATTTATGTCTTTATTAATAAAGGCAAATGTCCCATATGCCTTTTTCACCACCCTACTAACATGCCCTTTCATCTTCAAAGATCCATTGGCAAACACTCCAAGGTCCCTTTGTTCCACAGAACTGCCTAATGTCGTGCTGTTCATTGAATACTTCCTTTTCAAATCATTTCTACCAAAGTATACTGCATTGCACTTTTCAGGGTGAAATTCCATCCGCCACTTATCTGCCAACTTGAGTATCCAGTTTTTTGTAGCCAAAGACACTCAACCTTATTATTAACCACCTGATCAGTTTTTTGCAAACTTAATAATTCAATCATGCCCACCCCCATACCCTCCACTGCGCGCGCGCACACACACACACACACACACACACACACACACACACACACACACACACACACACACACACACACACACACACACACACACACACACACACACACACCCACTGGACACTGGCTTTCAGTCACTAATGCTGCCTTCTGTCATCACGCTCTGCATCCTACAACTGAGCCAATTTTGAATCCACTTTATCAAATTATCCAGTATGCTTTATATATTTACCTTCTAATAAGGGGACCTTATCAAACCTTTGATGAAATCCATGTAAATTACATCAACTGCTCAACCCTCATCTGCATACCTTGTCACCTCCTTAAAAAATTCCTCATGCAGCCGGCACGTGCAACAGGTATGAATGGCATTGATTTAACACAGTGCTAAACAGCAACATGTCCACTCCTTATGCTGATCACTGCATCATGACAAGCTGTTTAGCTTGTGTCCACAGTAAAAGGCAAGGTAAGGTAAGGCTGAAGGCCTGCCAGCCTTTAGATTATATTCTCTACAGTGTGGAAACAGGCCCTTCAGCCCAACGTGTCCATACCACCCCTTGAAGCATCCCACCCAGACCCATTCCTCTGTAGCACACACATCCCTGAACACTACGGGCAATTTACCATGGCCGATCCACCTAGCCTGCACATCTTCGGATTGTGGGAGGAAACCGGAGCACCCGGAGGAAACCCACGCAGACACGGTGAGAATGCGCAAACTCCACAAAGACAGTCACGGTCAGTCAGTCAGTCCTCTGACAGGACAGTCAGAGGCGGGAATCAAACCCGGGTCCCTGGTGCTGTGAGGCTGCAGTGCTAACCACTGAGCCATCGTGCCGCCTTTATGTTCTGAATGAGCCCATAGACAAGTTTAGAAAGAGATGCTATGAGTGTCCAAACAAACTGACTGAGCTTTTAGAAAGCAAGCAAAGAACTCAGAGGTGCATCCTGCTTTGAAGATTGAGATGAAGTGCCTGTCCCTGTCCACACTGTGGCCAAGATAACAAAGTGTGAAGCTGGATGAACACAGCAGGCCAACCAGCATCTTAGGAGCACAAAAGCTGACATTTCGGCCTTGACCCTTCATCAGCCAGCCCCAGATCAGCAACCCCAGAGAAGACAGCCACACTGAGCCCTGCCGCATCTTCACCATCCCCCCAGACCCCCCACTGACGGAAGACAAACGGTCAGTCCTCAGCAACGGGCTCACTTTTGTCCCCCTCCACCCACACATCAACGAATACCAGTCACATTTGGACAACGAGCAGTTTTTCCGCCACTTTTGCCTCCACACTTACTTCTTTAACCAGGAGCCTAACCCTCCCTCAACTGACCCCTTCTCCCGCCTCCAACACAATTCCTCCTCCTGGACACCACCCAAAGGCCTCCTACCCTCCCTCGACCTCTTCATCTCCGACTGCCATTGAGACATTAACCGCCTCAACTTCTGCACCCTTCTCACCCACTCCAACCTCTTCCCCGCAGAATGGACAGCCCTCCGCTCCATCCGCTCCGACCCCAATCTCACCATCAAACCCGCAGACAAGGGAGGAGCAGTTGTAGTATGGCGCACTGACCTCTACATCGCTGAGGCCAAACGCCAACTCTCTGACACCTCCTCCTACCGCCCCCTGGATCATGACCCCACACCCAAGCACCAAACCATCATCTCCAATTCCATCCATGACCTCATCACCTCAGGTGACCTCCCACCCGTAGCCTCCAATCTTATTGTTGCCCAACCCCGCACGGCCCGCTTCTATCTATTTCCCAAAATCCACAAACCCGCCTGCCCTGGTCGACTCATTGTCTCCACCTGCTCCTGTCCCACCGAACTCATCTCCACCTATCTGGACTCCATTTTTTCCCCTTTGGTCCAGGAACTCCCCACCTACGTCCGTGACACCACCCACGCCCTCCACCTCCTCCAGAACTTCCAATTCCCCAGTCCCCAACACCTCATTTTCACCATGGATGTCCAGTCCCTATACACCTGCATTCCGCATGCAGATGGCCTAAAGGGCCTCCGCTTGTTCCTGTCCCGCAGGCCCGACCAGACCACCTCCACCGACACCCTCATTCGCCTAGCCGAACTCGTCCTCACCCTCAACAACTTCTCTTTCGATTCCTCCCACTTCCTACAGACAAAAGGGGTGGCCATGGGCACCCGCATGGGCCCCAGCTATGCCTGCCTCTTTGTAGGTTACGTGGAACAGTCCCTCTTCCGCACCTACACTAGCCCTAAACCCCACCTCTTCCTCTGTTACATAAAAAGGCTCTGATGAAGGGTCAAGGCCCGAAACATCAGCTTTTCTGCTCCTCTGATGCTGCTTGGCCTGCTGTGTTCATCCAGCTTCACACTTTGTTATCTTGGATTTTCCAGCATCTGCAGTTTCCATTATCTCTGATCACACTGTGGTCAAGCAGCATCATTGCAATGAAAGATGTTCTGTTCCAAAGTGTAGCATTGAAGTGGTGACCTTTCAGTAAATGGGAGCTGTCATGATGGCGAAGTGAGGCTTGTGTATGTTTGATGCTAACTTCTGAAAATATGGGTCACATGCAGCTGCTGGCCACAGAGTGTGCCATCATGTTGGGGAATGCAAGACAAGATAGAGACCTGGAAGACCAAACCGTAACCTCAAGTACAAGCTCCAGCATGGTACAAGCTCAGACTTACATATCAAGAATTTTTTTTTTCTAATTTCCCTTCACAGCATAGCATATAGCAATCTGCATATACATGAAGTGACATTACGTAACAAGATGTTAAGACATGAAAAATTGGCTCCTCACCATCCACGAACAAGATTGATGTCTCCATGTTAAAACTTTAGTAAGGAAATTGGACATTGTTTTCTCAACATCAAGAAGTTCATTTGTCCAATCTTGCCATATCTTCCCAACTGACTCGCTATAATCCACGTTGATCAGGGACTGGGAAGATTCTGCCTAGGGGCTCTGTTGTGCTCTAGGAAATTCAACAACCAATTTGTGCTCAACACACATGGCAAAGTGAAAAAGTGCTTTGGTCTGGCCTCATATTTTGAAATGCCTTGACGTTTGGGGCTTTTCTTTTATTCATTCATGGGATGAGGGCATAGCTGGCTAGGCAGAATTTATTGCACATCCCTAATTGCCCAGAGGACAATTAAGAATCAAACACATTGCTATGGGTCTGGAGTGACATGTTGGCCAGACCAGGTAGGGACAGCAGTTTCCTTCCCTAAAGGGTGTTAGACTCAGGGTTCTTTTCCTGCACCTGGAAAAGGTTGCTACATCATTCGGCTCTCACTATCTCTTCAGATTGTAACGTGACCCTTTCTTCCTTACTTATGACTGCTGTCCAATTCTGGTTTGGTTCTGTGGCTTGCTTATGTACAACACTAAACACAATATAGATCTATGAAGATCTCTCAAGAGAGGAGTTAATTCCATTCATTCTTCATCAAACCTGGCATTTCGCTACTAATATTACTAGACTATGTATCACCGTCTCATTATCATATCCATTTTTATTGCATTGCAAAAGAGATTCCAATTGTCTTTTAGAATTCATCATAAAAATATATGAATAACAAATGCACAGTCAAAAGAAGCATGAGGAAGACTACTGCTTCTGCCTCCTATCTCCCTTCATTTTTGACTGGCAGGAAGAGAAAAAAATCTGAATCTGCATATCCTACCCTACGCTTTCAGTTTTTGCTCACTTCTTTGCTCTTGCCCTGTAACTTCCCATAGCTTTTTGTGGCTTTTGGCAGCTCTCAACATTTCTGTCTTCCTCTTTTCACAGAAGAGCTGAAAGTGCTGGAAAAACACAGGTGGTCTGGCAGCAACTGTACAGGGAGAAACAAAGTTAATTTTTTGAGTCCGATGTGACACTTCTTCAGTACACAGAGTCTTATTGGACTCAAAATGTTAACTTTGTTCCTCTGTCCAGTGATATTAAACATCCTGCTGCAGTTGTCCAGCACTTTATGTTGTTATTTCAAATCTACAGCATTGACTGTACTTTGCTTTTATTCTTCTTTTAGTAGTTGTGCTTCCTTACATCTCTCCAGGCTCAATTGAACCCTGCAGCCCAATGGTATCAACATGGACTTCACAAGCTTCAAAATATCCCCTTACCCCACTGCATCCCAAAACCAGTCCAGCTTGTCCCCTCCCCCCACTGCAACCCAAAACCAGCCCAGCTTGTTCCCGCCTCCCTAACCTGTCCTTCCTCTCACCTATCCATTCCTCCCACCTCATGCCGCGCCTCCATTTCCTACCTACTAACCTCATCCCACCTCCTTGACCTGTCCATCTTCCCTGGACTGACCTATCCCCTCCCTACCTCCCCACCTATACTCTCTTCTCCACCTATCTTCTTTTCTCTCCATCTTCGGTCCTCCTCCCCCCCTTCCTATTTATTCCAGAACCCTCTCCCCATCCCCCTCTCTGATGAAGCGTCTAGGCCCGAAACATCAGCTTTTGCGCTCCTGAGATGCTGCTTGGCCTGCTGTGTTCATCCAGCTTCACACTTTGTTATCTCAGTTTAATTTAAGCTCTAGTTTGACACCATGTTATAAATCGACAAGATGACAATCTTGTTTCTATTGTATCTTTATTGACCTGACCATCAGATAGATACTTGTGATGAGATCCTCATGGTAGAGGTCACATGACTATGGCAAGCTAGGAAACACATCATTTCATTTCTACCCTAGTCAAATGCTTGCTGCTTTTGGTTGCTGGTGATGCTCATAGAGTAGAAAGCCTACAGCGTGGAAACACACCACTTAGCCCATCAAGTCCATACTGACCCTCTCAAGAGCATCTCATACTCATTCCCTTATCCCTGCATTTCCCCATGTCTAACCTGAGCAGCCCTGAACACTAAGGGCAATTTGGCCTGGGTAATCCATCTAGCCTGCACATCTTTGCACTGTGGGAGGAAGCCAGAGCACCCGGAGGAAACCCACGCAGACACGGGGAGAATGTGCAAACTCCGCACAGACAGTCACCCAAAGCTAGAATTGAACCCGGGTCCCTGGTGCTGTGAGGCTGCAGTGCTAACCACTGAGCCACTCAGAATTTTTTTTTCTGTGATCGATTAAACAATGGCTGACCAAAGGACAAATCATGCGGCATTTTTGGTGAAGCTGTTCAGGTGATTTTATTACTGGACATGGAATAAAGAAAAGATATCTGTATTGTCATTACACTTGCGCAGAGATAGCACTGGGAATCAATGCCAGGAATTTAATCCCAGAACACAAGGCCCCATCCTGAATTCACTGCTACGCTGGCGTCTTTCATGTCTCTTACAATGCATTGATCCAGTAACGTACAACTCATAGCATAGAGCATGGATTTCCAAATTGAGTTACGGCCCTCAGCTCGGATCCCTGTGAAGCCATAAGCTCTAAGGCAGCAATGGTCACATTGGAGCTTCCCGGACCTACGATCTCTCTGATATTTTCTCCCATGTCTCCTGCATTCATAGGTCTTCTCCTCTCCCTTCTATGCTTTGAAAGTTCTCATCAAGGGGCAAGATAATTTTTAAGGTTTGAGCTTGGCCATGTTGGGAAAGGTTTGGGAAGCCCTGGGACAGCCCAAGTCTCGTGACATTCCAATATTTTGTACTTAGTAATTCACTGTCGTGTTTGTATCACAGAGGCCAAAGGTTTGCTTGAAACAATCTCTGTACAAACATCCAGAAAGCTGTGTGTATAGGATCACATTAAATGCAAATGTTTTCATTGTACTGTTGGCAATGAAAAAGTGCTTTTGCAGATTAAGTGCTTAATATGTCTCTGATGACATTGCAAAGTCACCTTCTTGTGACTGATTCAGGCCTGCATTTCAATGTTGTTTATTGCGAAGGTAATTATTCTTCTGAATTGCAGTTTAAACAGAATGTTTATTGATCATTAAGCTAAACTATATTGGCTGTCAGTCACAGGGCATATTACTGTTGAAATATTTTCCTGTAAACTGTACAATTGGAAGTGCAGGATAAAAGTGCTGAAAATATGGGAATGAGGACATGTTAATTTAATTCATTCTGTCATTTTATGTCTTTCTGATAAGAATGACACTTAGTGACCACATCTCGGGGCAGTAATACGCTAACAATGGATACTCTCCTTGAACCACAAGTAAAAATGGGGGAGATGATGGGTTGGTGGCAATGGTACTGGAATAGCAGTCCAGCAGCCCAGGCTAACTGCATAAGGACTTGATAGAAATAAACTTACATAGATATGAGGATGCAGCAGGCAAATCGGGCTGACTGTATTGCACTACACAGAACTGGTATGCTCTTAAAGAATTCATTTTGTGCCTGAAGTCACATTAACTGTGTGTTAGCAAGGTAAATGTTGTCATAACATAGCAAGATGACTGTAGTGCCTGCATCTCCACGCCAAGAATGAACTCTTGGACATAGACCCAAATACGTAGGTTATTACCACAAATATGGAGAGTTTCCGGCTTCATCAAAATGGTGCCAGAGCCCTGGATCTGAATGCCCCATCATTTCATCATTTACTCGGGGTGTTGGGGAGAATGGAGATGGGTCATGATGCAGAAGCTTACAGTGTACAGAGGCTGCGGCACAGTTAAACAGTAGCTGCACCAAGTTCGATCTGATTTTCAAAAGGAAGAAGCAGAGAAGTCTTGTACGCTTCAGACTTTTCAGGAGTAAGCACTGAAATTATGCAGGATTGATATAAAGGAAGCTGTGGGAGAGGTAAAATGCTCTTTGATATTGTTATAAAAGTAAACAAAAGTCAGTGCAAAAAGTCAATCAGCTCATTGGAGAAATCAAACTGCCAATGGTGCTATCACAGTTTTAAATCTATTTCTTTTGGGAAAAAAACAGCCGACTACGTATTTTTTAGAAAAATAATCAATGCCCACGATTTAACACTGTTTGTTGACAAAAGCCCTGGGGTTATTGCCATAGGATTTGCATTGAATGACTGAAGTGACAATGTATCATTATTACATTGTGGCACCTCTCAGTTCACAACTGGATTATCAGTTCCTAGCAATTATAAAGTCATTAAAGTGATTCTATGAGTTAAAAAAAGCTTGTTTATATTCATAATTATTCTTCTGAATGGCAGTTTAAACAAAATAATTATTAATTCCTAAGCTAAACTCTCTTGGTCGTCAGTCACAGGGTTTATTATAATTGATATGCTTTCTTGTGAAGGATATAACTTGAAATGCAGAAAAGTAATACCGAAAATATGATAAGATAATTTAGTTCATTCTCATATTTTGGTCTTTCTGACAAGAACGGCATTAATTAACTGTGTCTTGACAAGGTGATGGTAGACCTTCTCCATGAGCCACTAGCAGGAGTCAGGGAGATGGCTTAAATAGTTGAAGAAAGTTAAGTGGTGAATGAGCTCAATGAGAGTCTTTTTTTCAAAATTCTAACTTCATCAGTAGATGCATGGGAATTCACATCATAACAAGTTGCTTAGGAAATGCAGTAGGTCTGGCAATCTCTGCAGAGACTAACAGAATTAAAGTTTTGAATTTTATACAACCCTTCTGTTCAGGTTCCAATGCCTAGCTTGCCCAGCCAATGGCCCCCACCTCTTAAGAATTAACAGAAAAACTCGCTCATCCTGGATTATTGGTTTTCCATTCATGTTAGGATCATAAATGGATCAGTTCCTGCATTAAGCATGATTAAGTGAGCCAACTCATGGCACACTACCTTGAAGTGTTGGCTTAGATCAGTGTTCAAGTCCCACTCCAGGAAAAGGACAACCTTCAAACTCTGAAGTGAAAGTCTACCCACTGAGCTCCTGTTGACACCTGAAACTTTAATCACTGTCAGTGAAGTGTACTGGTTCCCTTCAAGTAAACTCTTAAGCAATGTAACAAAACTATTCGCAATTCTACGATTTTAGGTAAAACTGATGAAAACATGCAACATTGAGTAACTCGGGTCAACAATAATTTAAGTTCCCTAAAAAGAAAATCAAAGAAATAAACTGTATCAGAGATAATAGGAACTGCAGATGCTGTGGTCCTAAGATGCTGCTTGGCCTGCTGTGTTCATCCAGCTCCATACTTTGTTATCAAAGAAATAAACTATTCTGCCAAGTGCTCAATTGCGAAGTTATTCTGTGGTGAATAGAATTATTTTTAGCCCTGTCCACCATAATTCTGCAAACTCCATTAAGGATTTAACATGGCAGCAAATGTTTATTGCCACTAAACAAAAAAAGACTTTATTAGTTATGAAGGAGAATATCCAATTAAATTAAGCAATTAAGTAAGTTAATCATCCTCAAATATTATAAGCCATTTTCAATGGTACTAGTGTGATTCAGTTTTGCGTAATTCCATTTAGATGCCAGAATTGGAAGTAGAAAATTAGGGCCTAATCTTGACTGATATTCCATAATTTATCGCACTGCAAAACAGACATTTTTCCTAACATGCTTGTCTCGTTCACTGCACATAACAAACATCCTATTTACATGGTACGAGTGCATTGTTCTTACTGCTTGCACAGTTAAAGTTTGAAGCAGAAGGATTTTTCAGACATGTTGTATTTCACCTGAGAAATAAACATGTTTTATAACCTGAAACAAAAATTTAATCAGGATAAAACAGTACTGTGTACAATTTTGCATCTTTGACTTCCCACAATTGAATTTTTAAAAAATCTGAAGTACAGTTCTTCTCATTGAAATTCTGAAGCACAGCTTAATGTTTATCAAGAAAATTTTACTTATTTCTTTGTGCTTTTCTCATAAGTGCTTTTTTCCTTCTAACTACACAGTTATTTGTTGAAGCTTAGCAGTCGTCTGCACCATGTCTCTCGCAGCATAAAAACTACGTATAATATGGGTGCAGATAGCCATCAGAAGGGAAAGTGTTGGAAAGGTAGCACAGAGAATGGAGCTTAATTGGAGAGGGAAGGATACAGTCAGGGTCTGCCCTAGGCAATTTTGCCCATTTGACTCAGTGTGTAACTATCATTCAAAAAATAAATATTTTAATAGTAAGAATAACTACAATCAAATTTGTGTCATTTAAGAGGCAGAGGTGTTGGAGAGGACAGAGTTAGGTTAAAACAGAATGCTGAAAAGTTACTAAGTATGGGGAAATTTTGCAGAGATAAGGGAAGATGACACAGGAGGGATTTAATGTCAGGTATGAGGATTTTAAATTTGAGTCGATGGTTGGCTGGTAGCCAATGTAGGCTCTTGAGCACCGGGTGATGGGAAATTGCATCAAAGCTGTCATTTATCACGTTAGTGTTTGTGATGCTGTATTTTGTGTAGGTTGAGTCCTCCTGTTACCAATTAAATAATTTAGATTTTGCTTTGAAAGCAATTTATTTTCCACAGGAATGTTTTTTGGATGTCCTCAGGTCATGCAGGGCCTCATGTAATTGCAAGCTTGTTCACTCTTTCTTGTGATGCGCCAGTTTAGATTAATGTGGACGTGCTCACAGAGACTGGTATAATTGGGGAACCTGATGTTTGGTAGAGCAGCTTCACTCAGAGGTTTGTGGAATAAAACGGACTGAAATCACAGCATTCCAGGATAACAACTGTACTCTTGAAAACATCTGTTGTGGGCATCATTTTGCAAACGCAGAAGACATGGGCGGCACGGTGCTCAGTGGTTAGCACTGCTGCTTCACAGGAACAGGAACATAGGTCCAGTTCCAGCATTGAGTGATTGTCTGTGTGGAGTTTGCATGTTCTCCCCGTGTCTGTGTGAGTCTCTTATGATTTCCTCCCACAGTCAGAAGATGTGCAGGTTAGAGATAATGGGAACTGCAGATGCTGGAGAATCCAAGATAACAAAATGTGAGGTTGGATGAACACAGCAGGCCAAGCAGCATCTCAGGAGCAGATGTGCAGGTTAGGTTGATTGTCCGTGTAAGTGTGGGGATAGGGTGGGATGCTCTTTGAAGGACAGGTGCATACTCACTTGGTCAGAGTTTAAAATTAAGGGGATGCCCGTTTAAAACAGAGATGAGGAAGCATATTTTCTGTCAGATAGTTGTGAATCTTTGGAATTCCCTACTTCAAAAGGCAGTGGTTACAGAATCTTTAAACATTTTGAAAGCCAAACTGCTTTGATTGTTGATGACCAAGGGACTGAAAGGTTATTGGGATATGAAGAAATGTAGCATTGAGGTTAAAATCAGTTCAGTTATGATGTTATTGAATAGCAGAGCAAGCTCAATGGGCCAAGTGACCTACTGTTGTGGAGGCAGTAAGGACTGCAGATGCTGGAAGTCTAGTGGCGTGAGGATGGAAAAGCACAGCAGGACAGACAGCACCCTAGAACAATAAAGTCAATGTTTCAGGCCGAAGAAGCATTGACTTTGGTCCTTGGATGCTGCCTGATCTACCATCGATCCTTGTTTGTACTTTCATACTACGCTTGTACCATCTATGAACCTGTTAATGACTTTCATTAATAGGTCATTTAAGGATCATTTTTAAGTCCAATTAGGGAATGGAAAGTCATTAAGTACTAAGCCTGTAATTTTGGCCGTACTTGAATCTCCACACCAATATCATAAATACAGAAGGTGTTCCTTACAGGTGTATTTCTGAATTATGTGTCCTTCCTCATGTTTGACAGTACTGAAATATACGCCTCGCGCTCATCAGGACTGACGTGGCTGACGTGTTGAACGTATCTCCTTTTTCATAGAATCACAGAATCATACAGTACAGCGGAGGCCTTTTGGCCCACCAAATCTGTCCCACCAAATCTACACTAAATCTACGCAAATCCCACTTTTCAGCATTAGATGTCCAGTCTTAAATGCTATGGCATGCTATCAATGGTATGATCTTCTGCACCAAGAGAGCATGGAAGCCATACACAACCAATCTGTGCTTGTGGTCCCTACACCATCATGGAAGAGAGGAGATTGAGGTTGGAGCTGAGTGACATGTATAAGATTATGAGGGGTATAAACAGGGTGAAAAGAAAGTACCTGCTCCCCCTTAGCCAACAAAACAATATCAAGTGGGCACACTTTTAAAGTGAAAGACAGGAGGTTTAGAGGGGGTTTTAGGAAAAACATGTTGACCCAGCGGCTTTTGAGGGTGTGGAATGCACTGCCTGGGAGGGTAGTTGAGACAGGATATCTCACAACCTAGAAGAGTACTTGAAATGTCATAATATGTGAGGCTACAGGCCCAACGCTTGAATGGCATAACATAAGGAGTGGTGTATTTATGATAGCACAGGCTCAAGGGCCAAAGGGCCTCTGCTGTACTGTGTGTTCCTATGCTTCTACATTTAACAATGCTCCAGCTACTGGATAGCATTTACTGTATGACCCTGACTGGAGCAAAAGTTATGCTGGAAACCAATTCAAGATTCTCTGTTGAATTCACAGTTTGATAAACCAGCTTGTGCTACAGGATACATACATTCACACCCTAAACCCTGCTCTAAGTTGAAAGAAGGGATTTATTCATACATTACTCCTTCTAACTGAAGAAAGGAAATTATTTCCAATCTGCTGTGTCTCACATGGCAACATCCTGACCAGTGGAAGTTTAGCTTGTCTGGGCTGAGCTCGATCTGCCCACTAAGATTGATATTAAATATTTTCAGCCAACCAGGTTCCAGCCAGTCAGCACCTTCTTTTCACACTGTATAAATTGTTCTTGTCTTTCTAAATTTGGTTCCTTGCTTTCCAGTCTGATGGGTGCAGTGCAAAAATCTTCAATTTTGATTGTCTTTTTCAGCAATGGTTTTCCTCGTATGATATGTTATAAAGTGCCACTTTAGGATTGTTTTAGTTACTAATGGAATATGATGGCAACCAGGAGGAAATTTAAACACTATTTTGGGCTATTTCCCAAAGACTGTTTGCTGGCTGCTGATTCCCCGTCGAGAGGATAAATTTTGTTTAAGAAGCAGGCACATGTGCTTCTGAATAGAGAAAGGGTTGCTTATTTTGTGTCCAGAGGAAGGGTCACTCGAACTGAAATCTTAACACTGATTTGTCTCCACAGATGCTGCTAGACCTGCTGAGCTTTTTCAGCAATTTCTGTTTTTATTTTTGATTTATTTGTGCATACGTTATATCATTCAGGATGAGATAATCAAAAACGAAACTGCCTTTAAGTGCTGGATGGGGCATTACTGATGGGATGCATTCCATTACCCATTCCCCAACTGGCACAGTGGGTGGCATGGTGGCTCAGAGGTGAGCACTGCTGCTTCACACCACCAGGAACGTGGGTTTGATCCCACTCTCAGGCATTTATCTTTGTGGAGTTTGTACATTCTCCTCATATCAGTGGAGATTTACTAGGATGTTGCCTGGTATGGAGGGAAGGTCTTACGAGGAAAGGCTGAGGGACTTGAGGCTGTTTACGTGAGAGAGAAGAAGGTTGAGAGGTGACTTAATTGAGACATATCAAATAATCAGAGGGTTAGATAGGGTGGATAGGGAGAGCCTTTTTCCTAGGATGGTGACGGTGAGCACAAGGGGACATAGCTTTAAATTGAGGGGTGAAAGATATAGGACCGATGTCAGAGGTGGTTTCTTTACTCAGAGAGTAGTAAGGGAATGGAATGCTTTGCCTGCAATGGTAGTAGATTCGCCAACTTTAGGTACATTTAAGTCGTCATTGGATAAGCATATGGACGTACATGGAATAGTGTAGGTTAGGTGGGCTTGAGATCGGTATGACAGGTCAGCACAACATCGAGGGCCGAAAGGCCTGTACTGTGCTGTAATGTTCTATGTTCTATGTTCTATCTGTGTGGATTTCTCCTGATTTCTGGTTTTCTCCTGCAGTTGAACGATGTGCATGTTAAGTGGATTGGCCATGGAGAATTTCCCATAGTATTCAGGGATATGTAGGTTAGGTATATTAGCCATGGGAAATGCAGGGTTACAGGGAAAGGGCAGGGGGACGGATCTGGGTAGGAAGCTCTTCAGGCAGTCAGTGTGGACTTGTTGGGCCGAATGGCCTGTTTCCACACTGTATGGATTCTATTCTTCTTGAGGCCCTTTCTGATCAATTATGTTTTGTGTTTTGTTTGATATGCTTCAGGAAATGAGGGCATCACCGGCAAAGCTAGTGCTTATTTTTCAAGCTGAGTGGGTTCTCAGCCAATTGTATTGCCTGGAATCGTGCTCGCAGGTTTAGCCTACGAAGGAGTACAGATTTTTTCCCTGCAGGATAATCGTTAACCAGTTGGGTTTTAAGAATATATCCTGATAGATTCCCCATACTGAGACAGGCTTTCAATTCAATTTTCTATCCACTTGGAAAGAGTAGCCAAGATTTTTAGTTTCACATTATGTCAAAAAATGGACAAGATGAAAAATTTTGTCTCCAAAGTGTGTTTGTTATATGAACATCAGGGAAAAAATTATTGGGCAAGTTGAAAAATCTACTCCTATTCACTAGAAGTCCATTTCAGGATGCAGCTTCTGGTACAAATTCACAGATTATGAACTGAAAGAACTTTGATCTAAAAATTTACCCCGATGGAATTTAGATTAATTTGAACATAAAGCCATAAGAGCTGGGAGCTGGTGTTGGTAATTCAGCTCCTTGAGCTGGCTTCACCATTTAATACAATCATGGCTGACCTCATCTCAGCCTCAACTCCACCTTCCTGCTTGCTCTCTATAATCCTTCCACCTATTCTTAATTAAAAATCTGTCTATCTCTTCCTTAAACATACTCCACGTTGTAGCATCCACTGCACCCTGGGATAGTGAGTCCCACAGATTCATGTCCCCAATAGAGAAGTAATTTCCCTTATTTCAGGTTCAAATCTGGCAACCCTCATCCAAAAGCCATGGTCTCTCATTCCAGCTTGTCCAACATCAGGTAACATCCTCTCTATGAGACAACAAGGTGTAGAGTTGGATGAACACAGCAGGCCAAGCAACATCAGAGAAGCAGGTAGGCTGAAGTTTCGGGCCTAGACCTTTCTTCAGAAAATCATTTATATTCCTTTTAAATCTCTGTCTTTGAATGTGTTTTTTTTAAATCATTAATCACAAGATCTCAGCTTTGCACAATTTCAGGAATAATTTGTGAATTATTATAGTGTTTAGACTCAAAGAAAAGAATATTGTTGCTCCAAAGGATAATACATTAACCACAGGAGATTAACTGAGTTTGATTGTTATATTAAAGATGAAGCAAATTGCATTTATATAGCAACGTTAATATAGAAATAACATCCAAGGATACTCAGCAGGGCTGTTATCAAACAAAATTTGACTGTGTCACATGAAAACATATTTGGAAAGCTAATTAAAAACCTAGCTGAAGGAGTGGGTTTCTGAAAGGGCACTTTAAAAGATAGTTCAGAAGAAAAGAGATAGAGGTATTTACCGAAGGAATTCCAGGGATGAGCCATCAGCTGAAGTCATGATTGCAGCTGGTGCAGCTATTTCCTACATGTTGTTTTGTGTACTGTAGCTGTGCCTGGTTGTGGAGTCTATTTGTCTTGGCAGTGATATTCATTTCGAACAATAAATGTTCCCTTTTGCTCCTATCCTTCCTAGCTTGCATTCTGTATCCTTATTGTAACATTTATCTCCCTTGCTCCCATGAATTTATAATTTTACATCTGGCGCTCTCTATCACTCCCTCTATTCTCTAAATGCACTGTTTGTCTCCAGTGTGCTTTCCTTTTGTATCTGCCAAGCTCACATTGTTCTTCTGCATTTCTTATCAGAACTGAGGTGAAGGTTTCATTCTGGGGTAGCACTGCCAAAGATGCTTTATTGATTTATACATTTCAGCTGCTGGCTGACTGGGTGTTCTTAAAGTGACAATGTTTTTAAAATGATAAACTCATTAGTCTTAAGAGAGGAATTTCTCCAGAGTTGGTTGTTTTCTCTCCTCCATTGTTATAGCGTTTTTACAATACCGTCCTTCGCTGAATGTGTGGGTACCAATTAATGCCATCATGCTTGTTGATAAATAATAAATATTTCTCTGCATGTGCTCGATGGAACGGAATGCCTGAGTTCCCTAAATGACAAAATGCCTGAGTCTAATTGAAATGAATTGGCTTGTGGTTACAAAAATTCACTGCCATCAATTCTCCTTTCTAACGGCCTGTTGAACAATGGTAGACAATATGCCACTAGAGTCTTAACAAGAAGATGCACTTTTTCTTTACAACAATGTGTAGCGTATCACATGATCGATTAGGTACAGTTAAAATTATCTACTTAGGCTTAAATACAGCAATGAGAGAACCAAAATTGACATTTCTGCCTCCATCAGGACCTCATCCAAGATTGCCAATTTATCACCCACAGATGGTGTAACATTATCAGAATTGATAGAGTTTAACACAACTTTAATCTTAACTGTTTCAGAATCAAAATCATGAGAGGCACAGAGAAACAAAAGTATTTTCCCTAGGGTGGGGGTGCTCAAAACTATTTAAGGTGAGAGGAGAAAGGGTGCTGAGGCACAACTTTTTCACACGGACAGTGGCTCATTTATGGAATGAACTGCCAGAGGAAATGGTAGATGCAGGTACAGTTATAACACTTAAAAGGCATTTCGATAGGTATATGGATAGGACGGGTTTAGAGGGATATGGGCCATATGCAGGCCGGTGGGACTAGTTTAGTTTGTAAAATTTGGTCAGCATGGATAATTTGGATTGAAGGGCCTGTTGCCGTGCTGCATGACTTGATGGCTCAACTTATACAACAATATCTACCTGTCCCCACTAAAACTATCGTGAAGGAACATTAAATTCTGCAAGGATTGCCTCTGTTCAGAGAAATTATCATAGAATGCTAGAATCTCTATACTGTGGAGACAGACCATTCAGACCCCTCAAGGGGAACATCCTAACCAGACTTACACCCCTACCCTTTTCTTGTAACCATACACTTTCTATGGCTGATTCACCTCGCCTGCTCATTACTGGATGTCTGGGCAATTTACCTTGGCCACTCCATCAAACCTGCACATCTTTGGACTGTGGGTGGAAACCCGTGCAGATAAAGTGAGAATGTGTAAACTCCACATAGACAGTCACCCAAGGGTGGAATCGAACCCTGGTCCCTGGCACTGTGAGGCAGGTGTGCTAACCACTGTGCCACCTGTATTACATGCCAGGATGCTTGTCAAATCTTTTGGATAAATAATAAACATTCCTTTGCCTGTGCTCAATTAAACAGAGTGTCTGAGTTCCCTAAATGGCAAAACCCCCAAGTCCAATTGAAATGAATTGGATTAACACCCCCGAATTAAACCTTCACCTCAGTTTTGTTAAGAAGCACAGAAAGAACAGTGTGAGTTCAGAAGATGCTAAAAGGAGAAAGAGAAGAATAATAGTGACAGGGAATAACAGATAGAAAGTTATAAATCCCTGGGGGGTCGGGGGTGGGGGTAGGAGGGAGATGAAGGTTAGTGTATGATTACAAAATACCTGGGTAGGAAGGATAGGAGAAAAAGGGGCAATTTCCATCTCAAAATACGTATTACAGCCAACACAAATAAATGAGGAAAATCCGAATCTCTCCTATTCTGAAAGAGAGGGGGAAATTTCAAATGTTGTGGTCATAGAATTTTAAACTTCTTTATCATCAAACAGGATACTTTTGGACTGAAATATTGCAATTGTGACTCAAAAGTTTTGGCTGATAGAGAGTAAGGAACCAAGAAACAGTAGATCCATCATTTGATCCTCAGTCGGGGGCAGTTTACTGCACTCTGTCATCAGGAATAGATGACTAAACATTTGGAGATTGAAATAACCACACAGAGAGCAGCGACCTGTCACCAAGTCACTCCTTATTTCCATGTGCAGAGCCAGCTTTAGCCCTTGAAGTCTGGAGACTCTCTATCTCCTGCTTTTATCTGTCAGCAAGTCGCCCTGAATGACCCAGGTTAGCAACCCCAATGTAGGATCTCACAGCCATTAAGATCCACCGAGTTCCAATCACTACACACAGCATCCACTGACTCAGGAATGTGAGCATGGGTTGTTGCTGGACAGGTCAAACTGATCAATTTGAATTTTCTGCAGAGATTGCTGAAATAGTGGACAGAGGAAAGTTACGGATGTTGTCAACATGAACTCCCCAGAAGGCATTGATAAGTTCCCACCCAAGAGGTTTATTGGTAAAATTAAAAACACATAAAATTTAAGTTAATAAAGTGTGAAGCTGGATGAACACAGCAGGCCCAGCAGCATCTCAGGAGCACAAAAGCTGACGTTTCGGGCCTAGACCCTTCATCAGAGAGGGGGATGGAGTGAGGGTTCTGGAATAAATAGGGAGAGATGGGGAGGCGGACCGAAGATGGAGAGAAAAGAAGATAGGTGGGGAGGAGAGTATAGGTGGGGAGGTAGGGAGGGGATAGGTCAGTCCAGGGAAGATGGACAGGTCAAGGAGGTGGGATGAGGTTAGTAGGTAGGAGATGGAGGTGCGGCTTGGGGTGGGAGGAAGGGATGGGTGAGAGGAAGAACAGGTTAGGGAGGCAGAGACAGGTTGGACTGGTTTTGGGATGCAGTGGGTGGAGGGGAAGAGCTGGGCTGGTTGTGTGGTGCAGTGGGGGGAGGGGACCATTCGTCCCCTCCCCCCACTGCACCACACAACCAGCCCAGCTCTTCCCCTCCACCCACTGCATCCCAAAACCAGTCCAACCTGTCTCTGCCTCCCTAACCTGTTCTTCCTTTCACCCATCCCTTCCTCCCACCCCAAGCCGCACCTCCATCTCCTACCTACTAACCTCATCCCACCTCCTTGACCTGTCCGTCTTCCCTGGACTGACCCTCCCTACCTCCCCACCTATACTCTCCTCCGCACCTATCTTCTTTTCTCTCCATCTTCGGTCCGCCTCCCCGTCTCTCCCTATTTATTCCAGAACCCTCACTCCATCCCCCTCTCTGATGAAGGGTCTAGGCCCGAAACGTCAGCTTTTGTGCTCCTGAGATGCTGCTGGGCCTGCTGTGTTCATCCAGCCTCACATTTTATTATCCACCTGTCTGGACTCCATTTTCTCCCCTTTGGTCCAGGAACTTCCTACCTACGTCCGTGACACCACCCGTGCCCTCCACTTCCTACAGAACTTCCAATTCCCTGGCCCCCAACACCACATTTTCACCATGGACATCCAGTCCCTATACACCTGTAATCCGCATGCAGATGGCCTCAAGGCCCTCCGTTTCTTCCTGTCCCGCAGGCCCGACCAGTCCCCCTCCACCAACACCCTCATCCGCCTAGCTGAACTCGTCCTCACACTCAACAACTTCTCTTTCGATTCCTCCCAGTTCCTACAGACAAAGGGGTTGGCCATGGGCTCCGGCATGGGCCCCAGCTATGCCTGCCTCTTTGTAGGTTACGTGTAACAGTGCCTCTTCCGCACCTACACAGGCCCCAAACCCCACCTCTTCCTCCGTTACATTGATGACTGTATCGGCGCCACCTCTTGCTCCCCAGAGGAGCTCGAACAGTTCATCCACTTCACCAACACCTTCCACCCCAACCTCAAGTTCACCTGGGCCATCTCCAACACATTCCTCACCTTCCTGGATCTCTCAGTCTCCATCTCAGGCAACCAGCTTGTAACTGATGTCCATTTCAAGCCCACCGACTCCCACAGCTACCGAGAATACACCTCCTCCCACACAGCCTCCTGCAAAAATTCTATCCCCTATTCCCAATGCCTCCGCCTCTGCCGCATCTGCTCCCGGGATGAGGCATTCCACTCCCGCACATCCCAGATGTCCAGGTTCTTCAAGGACTGCAACTTTCCCCCCACAGTGGTCGAGAACGCCCTTGACCGCGTCCCCCCACATTTCGCGCAACACATCCCTCACACACCGCCCCCGCCACAACCGCTCAGAGGATCCCCCTCGTTCTCACACAACACCCCACCAACCTCCGGATACAATGCATCATCCTCCGACACTTCCGCCATCTACAATCCAAACCCACCACCCAAGACATTTTTCCATCCTCACCCTTGTCTGCTTTCTGGAGTGACCACTCTCTCCAAGACTCCCTTGTTCACTCCACACTGTCCTCCAACCCCGCCATACCCGGTACCTTCCCCTGCAACCGCAGGAAGTGCTACACTTGCCCTCACACCTCCTCCCTCACCCTTATCCCAGGCCCCAAGATGACTTTCCATTCTGGATGTGAGTTTGCTCACTGAGCTGGAAGGTTAGTTTTCAGACGTTTCGTCACCATTCTAGGTAACATCATCAGTGAGCCTCCGACAAAGCGCTGGTGTTATGTCCCGCTTTCTATTTATCTGGTTAGGTTTCCTTGGGTTGGTGATGTCATTTCCTGTTCTTTTCCTCAGGGGATGGTAGATTGGCTCCAAATCAATGTGTTTGTTGATGGAGTTCCGGTTGGAATGCCATGCTTCTAGGAATTCTCGTGCATGTCTCTGTTTGGCTTGACCTAGGATGGATGTGTTGTCCCAATCAAAGTGGTGTCCTTCCTTATCTGTATGTAAGGATACGAATGATAGTGGGTCATGTCGTTTTGTGGCTAGTTGATGTTCATGTATCCTGGTGGCTAGCTTCCTGCCAGTTTGTCCAATGTAGTGTTTGTCACAGTTCTTGCAAGGTATTTTGTAGATGACGTTCATTTTATTTGTTGTCTGTATAGGGTCTTTTAAGTTCATTAGCTGCTGTTTTAGTGTGTTGGTGGGTTTGTGGGCTACCCTGATGCCAAGGGGTCCGAGTAGTCTGGCAGTCATTTCGGAAATGTCTTTGATGTAGGGGAGAGTGGTTCTAGTTTCTGAGCCCGTTTGGTCTGTTTGTTTGGGTTTGTTGCTGAGGAATCGGCGGACTGTGTTCATTGGGTACCTGTTCTTTTTGAATACGCTGTATAGGTGATTTTCTTCTGCTCTGCGTAGACCCTCTGTGCTGCAGTGTGTGGTGGCTGGTTGGAATAATGTTCTAATGCAGCTTCGTTTGTGGGTGTTGGGATGGTTGCTCCTGTAGTTCAGTATTTGGTCCGTATGTGTTGTTTTCCTGTAGACGCTGGTTTGAAGTTCCCCATTGACTGTTCGCTCTATTATGACATCTAGGAATGGCAGTTTGCTGTTGTTTTCCTCCTCTTTTGTGAATGTTATGCCAGTAAGAGTATTATTGATGGTCTTTCAAGACCAACAATAATACCCTTACTGCCAGACTACTCGGACCTCTTGGCATCAGGGTAGCCCACAAACCCACCAACACACTAAAACAGCAGCTAATGAACTTAAAAGACCCTATACAGACAACAAATAAAACGAACGTCATCTACAAAATACCTTGCAAGAACTGTGACAAACACTACATTGGACAAACTGGCAGTAAGCTAGCCACCAGGATACATGAACATCAACTAGCCACAAAACGACATGACCCACTATCACTTGTATCCTCACATACAGATAAGGAAGGACACCACTTTGATTGGGACAACACATCCATCCTAGGACAAGCCAAACAGACACGCACGGGAATTCCTAGAGGCATGGCATTCCAACCGGAACTCCATCAACAAACACATTGATTTGGAGCCAATCTACCATCCCCTGAGAAAAAGAACAGGAAATGACATCACCAACCCAAGGAAACCTAACCAGATAAATAGAAAGCGGGACATAATACCAGCGCTTTGTCGGAGGCTCACTGATGAAGTTACCTAGAATGGTGACGAAACGTCTGAAAATTAACCTTCCAGCTCAGTGAGCAAACTCACATCCAGAACCTCAACCTGAGCTACAAATCTTCTCAAAACTCGCTATGACTTTCCGTATTAAGCAGAGGTTCACCTGCACATCTGCCAATGTGGTATACTGTATCCATTGTACCCGGCGTCGCTTCCTCTACATTGGGGAAACCAAGTGGAGGCTTGCAGACAGCTTTGCAGAACACCTCCGCTCAGCTCGCAATAAACAACTGCACCTCCCTGTCGCGAACCATTTCAACTCCCCCTCCCATTCTTTAGATGACATGTCCATCATGGGCCTCCTGCAGTGCCACAATGATGCCACCCGAAGGCTGCAGGAACAGCAACTCATATTCCGCTTGGGAACCCTGCAGCCCAATGGTATCAATGTGGACTTCACCAGCTTCAAAATCTCCCCTTCCCCCACCGCATCCCAAAACCAGCCCAGTTCATCCCCTTCCCCCCACCGCACCACACAACCAGCCCAGCTCTTCCCCTCCACCCACTGCATCCTAAAACCAGCCCAACCTGTCTCTGCCTCCCTAACCTGTTCTTCCTCTCACCCATCCCTTCCTCCCACCCCAAGCCACAGCTCCATTTCCTACCTACTAACCTCATCCCACCTCCTTGACCTGTCCGTCTTCGCTGGACTGACCTATCCCCTCCCCACCTCCCCACCTATACTCTCCTCTCCATCTATCTTCTTTTCTCACCATCTTCGGTCCGCCTCCCCCTCTCTCCCTATTTAATCCAGAACCCTCTCCATCCCCCTCTCTGATGAAGGGTCTAGGCCCGAAACGTCAGCTTTTGTGCTCCTGAGATGCTGCTTGGCCTGCTGTGTTCATCTAGCTCCACACTTTGTTATCTTGGATTCTCCAGCATCTGCAGTTCCCACTATCACTGATAGAATTTAAGTTCGTTTGGGCAAATACAAATATTTGATTTAAAGATAGGAGTGTTGCAGGATCAAAAAAATCTGGTTCCCTGTCATTTTAGGGAAGAAAATCAACAATTCTTTCCTGACTTGGTTGACACATGCCTGCAGATCGACGGCGATGTGTTTGACTCTAAATTGTTCTGAAAAAGGTTTAAGCAAGCCATTTGTTTCATGCCAAATATGGAAAGGCAACAAATACTGACGTTGCCACTGACATCCATGTCCTGTAAAAAGATACATTTTAACAAACAGTCGCCATAAAAGCAATGTTCTGTGATAGGAGAATGCGAGAACTGTTGTCAGAGCTGTATGTGGACTTCAGATTTTCACAACATATAAGTATGAAAAACTTCAAAGAAGGTTCAGCATGCTGCATATTCAAATATGCAGAGAACACAAAGTTTTGAGCACAGTTAGCTGTGCAGACAAAAGCAGATCATTTCAACAGGCTGTTAAAAATGCCTTATTTTTAGAGAGGTGGCCTTTTTCATTCCAACTTCAAATGCAGACCTGAAATACTGCAAAGAACATTCAATACTCTAAGGGTTATAATTGTCAATTTAAATTCAGCAAAGTAGTTGACTCTTTTTTGTCTCTTAATGCTGGAGTCCCACGAATACCTGTGACATTCTTTACGAACAATGTGAATGCAATTCATCCATTTGAATGCCGAACTCAATCATTTAAAATTCCTTTGCTGCTTTGGCAGAAATTTAGATCCATTTTAATGTAGCATTAAGCATTCGTATACTATTAGGTGTGCACTATCAGTTGAGCCCAACTGTTTGAGTTCACACTTTTAACTTATTACACATCAAATCAATTCTGACAGCCAACAGTCAAAATGTAACATTATACAAAGACCAATTGCTCTTTTCCCAAGCTAGAGTCATAGAATTCCTGCAGTGTGGAAATAACCATTCAGCTCATTGAGTCCACACTGGATCTCTGAAGACCCAACCCACTAACCTACATTTCCCATGGCCGATCCATCTAGCCTCCACATCCCTGGACACTATGGGCAGTTTAGCATGGCCAATCCACCTAACCAACATATCTTTGGACTATGGGAGAAACTGGACCACACAGAGGAAAACCATGCAGACGTTGGAAGGATGTTTAAACTCCACACAGACAGTTGCCCAAGGCTGGAATCAAATCTGGTTCCCTGGTGCTATGAGGTAGCAATGCCAAGCCTTGAGCCACCGTACCACCTATTTGTTTGTTTCACTTGCATTGTGCACGATGAAAGTAATTGGTGCTCAAAAGACAAGGCATTGTGATAGTCCTGTGCTTCAAAGACAGATATGTTCTGTGCTGTATCTCTTGCAGAGAGGTGTAAGCACAGTTTTGCTGAAATGTCTGCTTCAGAAGCAATGGGTAAACAGTTCTGAGATCCCCGAGTGTTTTCTTTTCTTTAAATTCGGCAAGTGAAGCATGAATGGGTAGAGATAGTAAGAGCTGCCGATCCTGGAGAATCTGAAATAACAAAGTGCAGAGCTGGATGAACACAGCAGGCCAAGCAGCATCAAATGAGCAGGAAGGCTGACGTTGTGGGTTGAGACCCTTCTTCAATAATGGGGAAGGGGCATGGTACTCTGAAATAAATGGCAGGGGGGGCGGATAGAAAATGGATAAAGGAGAAGGACAGTGGAGAGGAGGCAGACAGGCCAAAGAGGTGGAGTTGGAGCCAGTGAAGGTGAATGAAGGTGGGGAGTTAGGGAGGAGATAGGTCAGTCCAGGGAGGACGGACTGGTAAAGGACGCGGGATGAGGTTACTAGGTAGGAGATAGAGGTGGGGCTTGAGGTGGGAGGAATAGTTAGGGAGGTGGGGATGAGCTGGGCTGGTTTTGGGATGAGGTAGGGGAGGGGAGATTTTGAAGCTTGTGAAGTTCACATTGATACCATTGGGCTGAAGTGTTCCTAAGCAGAATTGAGTTGCTGTTCCTGCAACCTTGGGGTAGCATCGTTGTGGCACTGCAGGAGGACATGTTATCCAAGGAGTGGGAGAGGAAGTTGAAATAGTTTGCGACTGGGAGGTGCAGTTGTTTAGTATGAACCAAGCGTAGGTGTTCTGCAAAGTGGTCCCCAAGCTTCCGTAACGTAGAGGAGGCCACAACAGGAACAGCAGATACAGTATACCACATTAGCAAATGTGCAGGTGAACATCTGTTTGATGTGGAAGGTCTTCTTAGGGCATGAGATGGGGGTGACAGAGGCAGTGTGGGGGCAGGTGTAGTATTTCCTGCAGGTGCGGGGAAGAGGGTGTGGGTCGGGGGGGGAGTTTGAAGCGGACAAGTGAGTCATGGAGAGAGTGGTCCCTCCAGAAAGCAGATAAGGGTGGGGAGGGAAAAATGTCTTTGGTGGTGGGGTCGGATTACAGATGGTGGAAGTGTCAGAGGATGATGCGTTGGATCTGGAGGTTGGTGGCACAGTACGTGAGGACGAGGGGGATTCTGTTTTGGCTGTTATTGCGGGGAGGAGGTATGAGGGATGAGTTGCAGGAAATGTGAGAGACACAGTCAAGGGTGTTTTTGACCACTGGGGCAGGGGGCGGGGGAATGTGGGATGGGGTTGCGTTTCTTGAAAAATGAGAACATCTGGGATGTCCAGGAGTGGAATGCCTCATAGTGGGAGCAGATGCAGCAGAGGTGAAGGAATTGGGAATAGGGGGTGGTAGATTTGCAGGAAGGTGGGTGGGAGGAAGCGTACTCTGGGCAGCTGTGTGAGTCATTAGGATTGAAAAGAATATCAGTTTCTAGGTGGATGCCAGAGATGGAGGCAGAGAGGTCCAGGAAGAGAGAGAGGTATTGGAGATGGTCCAGGTGAACTTAAGGTTGGGGTAGAAGGTGTTAGTGAAATGGATGTTTGAGCTCTTTGTGGGAGCATGAGGTGATGCCAATAGTCATCAATGTAACGGAGGAAGAGGTGGGGTTCAGGGTCAGTGTAGGTGCGGAAGAGGGATTGTTCCACGTAACCTACAAAGACACAGGCATAGCTTGGGCCCATGTGGGCACCCATAGCCACCCCCTTTGTCTGTAGGAAGTGGGAAGAATTGAAAGACAATTTGTTGAGTGTGAGGACGAGTTCGGCAAAGCGGATGAGGGTGTCAGTGGAGGGGGAATGGTCGGGCCTGCGGGACAAGAAGAGCGGAGGGCCTTTAGGCCACCTGGATTGGGAATGCAAGTGTACAGGGGCTAGACGTCCATGGTAAAGATGAGGTGCTGGGGACCAGGGGATGGGAAGTTTTGAAGGAGTTGGAGGGCCCTGGGTGGTGTCATGGCCGTAGGTGGGGAGGCCCTGGACCAAGAGTGAGAAAATGGAGTTGAGATAAGTGGAGGTATGCTTGGTGGGGCAGGAGCAGGTGGAGACAATGGGTCAACCAAGGCAGGTCAGGTTTGTGGTCGGGGTGAGCCCTCTGCTCCCTCCGCTCCAAGCCCAACCTAACCATAAAACCCGCGGACAAGGGAGGTGCAGTTGCAGTATGGTACACTGACCTCTGCATTGCTGTGGCCAGGCACCAACTCTCTGACACCTCCTCCTACTGCCCTGTTGATCATGATCCCACCCCTGATCACCAAACCATCATCTCCCAAACCATCCACAACCTCATTACTTCAGAACAGCCTCTAAACTCATTGTTCCCCAACCCTGCATTGCTTCTATCTCCTTCCAAAATCCAAAAACCTGGCTGTCCTAGTCATCCCATTTTTTCTGCCTGCTCCTGCCCCACTGAACTCATCTCCACTTATCTCAACGTTTATCTCAATGTCCTCACCCTTAGAAACTACTCCTTCCATTCCTCCCACTTCCTACAGACAAAGGGAGTGGCCATGGGTACCCACATGGGCCCAAGCTATGCCTGCCTCTTTGTAGGGTACGTGGAGCAATCCCTCTTCCAAAGCTACATTGATCCGATACCCCACTCTTCCTGCATTACATTGATGACTGTATCGGTGCTGCCTTGTGCTCCCATGAAGAGCTTGAAGAGTTCATCCACTTCACCAACACCTTCCACCGCAAACTTCAGTTCACCTGGACCATCTCTAATACCTCTCTCTCCTTCCTGGGCCTCTCTCTCTCCATTTCTGGCATCCACCTGGAAACCAATATCCATTTCAAGTCTAACAACTCACACAGCTACCTAGAATACACCTCCTCCCACCCACCTTCCTGCAAAATGACCATCCCATATTCCCAATTCCTTCACCTCCACCGCGTCTGCTCCCGAGATGAGGCATTCCACTCCCGTACATCCCAGATGTCCTCATTTATGAAGGACCACAACTTCCTCTCCACAGTGGTCAAAAACGCCCTCGGCCGCGTCTCCCGCATTTCCCACAACTAATCCCTCACACCCTTTCCAAAACAATAACAACCAAAACAGAATACCCCTCATCCTCACATACCACCCCACCAACCTCCGAATCCAACACATCATCCTCCGACACTTTAGCCAGTTGCAATCCGGCCCCTCTACAAAAGACGTTTATCCATCCCCACCCTTATCTGCTTTCCGGAGGGACCACTCTTTCTGTGACTCTCCATCCTCCCCACCAGCCCCACGACACCCGGCACCTTCCCCTGCAACCGCAGGAAGTGCTACACTTGCTCCCACACCTCCTCCCTCACCCCTATCCCAGGCCCTAAGAAGACCTTCCACATCAACTAGCTGTTCACCTGCACATCTGCTAATGTGGTATACTGCATCTGGTGTTCCCGTTGTGACCTCCTCTACATTGGGAAAACCAAGCAGAGGCTTGGGGACCACTTTGTGGAACACAACGCTCAGTTCGCAACAAACAACTATGCTTCGCAGTTGTGAACCATTTCAACTCCCCCTCCCACTCCTTGGACGACATGTCCATCCTGGTCCTCCTGCATTGCCACAATGATGCCACCTGAAAGCTACAGGAACAGCAACTTATATTTCACTTGGTTAGTCTGCAGCCCAAGGCAATCCATGTGGATTTCACAAGCTTCAAAATCTCCCCTCCCCCTACCGCATCCCTAAACCAGCCCAGCTCATCCCCGCCTCCCTAGCCCATTCTTCCTCTCACCTATCCCCTCCTCCCACCTCAAGCCCCATTCCTATCTCCTACCCACTAACCTCATCCCACCTCCTTGACCTGTCCGCCCTCCCTGGACCAATCTATCCCCTCCCTAACTCTCCACCTACATTCACCTTTACTGGCTCCATCCCTGCCTCTTTGACCTGTCTGTCTCCTCTCCACCTATCTGCTATTTGTCCATCTTCTGTCCGCCTCACCCTCTCTCTCTATTTATTTCAGAATCCACTTCCCTGCCCCATTTCTGAAGAAGGGTCTTGACCGGAAATGGCAGCCTTCCTGCTCCTATGATGCCACTTGGCTTGCTGTGTTCATCCAGCTCTACACCTTATTATGTCATGAATGGATAGACTCAGGCTCACACAGACACGGGTTTTAGTTTTACTTTCGGTTGGGGTTTAGTGTCTAGTGTTTAGATCGACACTAAAGCTGACAGATACAGCGCTCTGAGATAATGGGAACTGCAGATGCTGGAAAATCCAAGATAACAAAGTGTGGAGCTGGATGAACACAGCAGGCCAAGCAGCATCTCAGGAGCACAAAAGCTGACGTTTCGGGCCTCAACCCTTCATCAGAGAGTGTTCATCCAGATACAGCGCTCTCTCTGCTTCAGTAAAACCTCCAGTTTTGTCTCTGCTGCTAGACTGTTTCTTTCACTGTTCCTTTCTCTTTGACTGGAGGGAGCATGTGAGGATAAGCTATTTTGCTGAATTTGCCTCTGCCAAGGCCTGATTATGGGATGCCCTCAGTGTTGGAACAGTTAATGGTTAGTAAATAAATAATATATTATTTTGTTAAGTGTTTCAATAGAGTTAAAGTTACGGCAACTCTTTACTGCTTGTATTTCAACTGTGTTGTACGATTAAAGTGTGTTTTGCTGAAAACCAAGTAGTGGACCAATCAGATCACATCTGGAGCACAGTGCCTTACTCTCACATTTAAATAAAATAAAAGCTGGAGGCTAAGCTATTTCCATGATGTATTTTGAGGGACTTTAGTTTGGTCCATAACAATACATACTGAACAATCACTGATCACTGGAGTGGACTGTGTATATTTGTTGCACCTATTATTATTCAAACAACAAATCTGTTTCATAGCTAGGTACTAATGTAGTTTCAGAATATGTCAAACTTGCATGCAAAACTAATAGACGTTATTGGTGATATGAACAAAGCAGGACATTCTGCTTCACTGGCAGGGTATCACATCCCTGTTAGTCCTGTGATCCACAAGACAATGAATAAAGAATAAATAATGGCTGGGCAGGTTATGAGAAGATCTTGCATGGGCTGGTGTTCTGAGAGGTGAAGCAACCATCAAAACAATGTGCATACTTTCTACCAAGCTCCTGTGATATTTCTCCTGGCGCTAGAAACATAAAGAGTACAGAGCCACATATCATGTATTTTTCATCTGGCAATCAATTTATATTAATTACATAAATCTACGTTTTTGTGGTGTGGCTTTTTGGAATTAAATCCAAGTTTATCTGTCATTCTGACGGTGGTCTGTTTGTGTACTTATTCTGATGTTACCTGAGGATGAATTTAATTTATTCATCTCAGTTCTTTATTCTATTGGCCTCGGGCCAGAATTGTCTGCAATTTGGAGTGTTACATGATTTCAGCATTGTGGTCATCAAATATACGATTGGCATAACAATGGAATTTAACACAGGCTAGCGTACTGGCAGTGGAGTCTAGTTTAGGCTAGAACATATGAATAGTGATGGGTATCCAAAGAAATATTGAAATATTCAAGACTGGAATTGAATAAAAGATGGACTGAGTTTTGGGGGTAGGATCATTTGTCATTTCAACAAAGTGAGCAAGAAATCTGGGCTCTCGCTGAAGAGTGCTGCTCTGTAGAGTGGAGAGGAGTTTGGATGAGACATGAAACCATGTCCCTTCTGGCCTCTTTGAAGGTATATAAAGAACCAATGGTACTATTTTGAAGAAGAGCAAGAGGCTACCTCTGCATGTTGTCTAATGTTTATTCCCAATCAATGTCAAAAAAAATACAGTTAACCTTGTCATTATCACCTTGCTCTATGCGGGAGTTTGCTGAATGAAGATTGTCGGCAGTCCTGCACAGTCCTTGCAGTCACTACATTTCAAAACAGTACTTCTTGGGCTTTTGAGTCATTTTGGGAGGCCTTGAGATCATGAAAGGCCTCAGAAAACTAGATTATTGGCCTGTTTCTGAGCCTTGTATCCTGTGCTTATTTTGGTAGGATTTTTTCAAAATCAATTTGAACCAGCAGGGTTCTGATTTCACATCTCATCCAAAGATATTCATAACACAATTCGCCCACAGTCTGCCACTAGAGTATCAGCATAGACAAGACACTTACATGCTGGAGTGGGGCTAGAAGCGCCAATTATGGTAAATGATAAAAATTGCTTTTAAATGCACCTCACCAATCTAACAGAAGATGGAAGATAAGAAAAAGCTCTGCAAAAATACAATGCTTGTAGTGTCATTATTATGCAGAAATGTAAAAACAGAAAGGATTGTGAGTTCATACATCTTGAACCAATTATTTGCATATTGGTGATGGAGAGAATACTCTGGAATAAATAAATACATGAATAGGATGGGAAGAGAGGGATACGGTCCCCGGAAGTTGTTACGGGCTGCATGTCAGTGCAGGCTTGGAGGACAGAGGGGTCTGTTCCTGTGCTGTAATTTTCTTTGTTCTTTGTGCTAATATTTTCCACAATAACTATCAGTTGTCAGATAAAGTACAGTATGAATTAACGAGAATTCATCATTCTTTATAATGTGAAGTCCATCCTTCAAAAAAAGATTTTGGTAATTCTTTTAGCATATTTCATATTACTGTTATCTTGGCAAACTACTTTGCATCTGTAGAAATGCAGAGGTGTTGGTGAATGCATCTGCAGGTTGTGGCATTATACAGGATAAAGTGATGATAAGCCTAATCAAAACTCCGAGACTGGAGAGAAAGCATTGAAAGATGTGGGCCATTCTGCCCCATAATGCCACTGAACTAGGAAGCTAGAACCCCAGGCTAATGTAATGAGGATTTGTGCTTGAATCCTATCATGACAGATGGTGAAATTTAAATTCAGTAGAAATTTAGAATTAGTGGTAACTATGTAATAATTGTTGATTATTGATTGTCATATTTTTATCCAGTTCACTGATATCCTTTGGAGAAGGAAATCTGTCATCCTTTTCTGGTCGTCATGTGATTCCAGACCCATAGCAATGTGGTTGACTCTTGACTGCTCTTTGAGCAATTCTGGATTGGCAACAAATGATGAGCAGCATAAGATCTCCACTCATGATATCACTGGATGTGAAAAGTGAGGATAGCGAAGTCAAGTATATGGAGTTAAGGTACATATCATCCATGATCTTATCCTCATCAGATCTTTTTCTTAGTCATTCATGGGATGGAGGTCTTGTAGCGCAGTGCGCAGAGTCTGAGTCTCTGAGTTAGAATCTTCAGGTTCAAGTCTCACGTTGGGATGCAATGGCAAAGGAGGCTGAGTTGACAATGTGGTCAAACGCATTCATCATTAATTTTTAATGGAAATCCTTCAAGTAAGGCCATTCGGCCCATTGTGTCTGTACTGACTCCCCGAATGGGGAATTCATTTAGTGCCATCCTGTAACCCTCACCCCTTAACCCTGCACATTCTTCTTTTTCAGGAACTTATTCACTTTAATAACCTCAATTTGAACCTGCCTCCGAAACACTCTCAGGCAATGCATTCCAGCTCCTGACCTCGTGCCAAGTAAAAAAGAAATTCCTCACTTCACTTTTGGCTTTTTTTGCTAATTAGTTGAAAGTTGCTCCTTCTCATTGTAATACTTTCATGAGAAGGAATAGTTTCTCTTTGTCTAATCTGTCTAGATGCCTCATAATTTTGAATATCTACTAAAACCCTCTAAGTCTTCTCCTCCAAATAGAACAGTCCAAACTTGTCTAATTCGTCTTCACAACAGAAATTCTTCATTTTAGGAACCATTTTCATAAATTTTTCTCTACCCACTTGAGTGTTTTTATATCTTTGAAGAAGAGTGCCACAAAGAAATGAATGCAATACTCTAGCTGAGACTGAATTAGTGCTTTATATAAGCTCAGTACAACCTCTTTGCTCTTGTACTTTATGTTCCTATTAATGAAACCCAAGGATGCATTTTGCACTTTTAGCTTGTTGTACAACCTGTCCTATCACATCAATGACTTCAAACACATATCCTCATAGATCCTTCTGCACCTGAACCCCATATCTGATGATTTATTATCATCTCTCCATGCTCTTCCTATCAAAATGAATCACTTCACACTTCCCTGTACTGAATTTCATTTGTTATAAATTGCTTTCTGCATACTTACAAAGTTCTATATTATCTTCTTCACAGTTTACAATGTTTCTGTGTTTTGCAAACTTTGAAAATGTGCTCTGTGCAACAGGTCCTCATCTTGAACTAGAAAGGCAAGGTCCTGATACTGACTCTTGTCGAACTGCACGACAAAACTTTCTCTAACCTGAAAGTCCATTGTTAACCATCATTCCTCATTTTTGTTTTGTTTCTCGTCCAATTTCATAACCTTGATGCAACCATCCCCTTTTATTCCAAGAGCTGTAACTGTGGTCACAGATCTTTTTTGCAGCGTTGTTTCAAATATCACTGGAAGTGAAGTCCCCCATGCGTAGTGCACCCATAGCATTACTCTGTCAAACTTGGTTATCGCTTAAAAAAATGGCCAGCAACTTATTTAAACATATGATTAATAATTGTGCTCTAAATTATTATCTGTGAAGGTTTCCATCAAAGTTAAACTGACTGGTCTGATCTTCTCAGCATAGACGAGGTGTAGGCTGGAGCTGATTAAACATCAGCTAAAGTACAAAAGATATTGAAGCTACCTTCAAAAGAACTGCTGCAGTAATCTTTATTTCATGCTCCCTGAAGTCTGTGTCTCCACCTTAATCACAGGAATTGATACCTTACTGGTGTGCTAATAAGCCTTCAATCACATGTCAACCTTGAGGCCGAGAAACCAGCAGTTGAAATACAGGAACCTAAATTCTGCTCGAACTTTAAGTCTTATGCATCTGTTAAAAATATTTGAAGCTTTTTGCTTTTTATTGCATGGGTTTGAAATCTGAAGAAGGGTCTGAGTCCAAAATGTCAGCTTTCCTGCTCTTATGATGCTGCTTGGCTTGCTGTATTCATCCAGCTCTACACCTTGTTGTCTCAGATTCTCCAGCATCTGCAGTCCCTACTATCTCCGAAGCAATAGTTTACAAACCCATTCTTAAAGATTAACTGCAAAATTTCTGCTTTACATCTGTTGGACACAAACAGTTTGCAATTTTGTGTCAATTAAGAGTTGTGCAGAAATTTCCCAAGTTCGTTTTATGTAAAGCAATTCCAAGGCAGCAAGAAGATACACTCACCTCAGCAATCTTTGGTTAGAAATGAACTTGAGTCTCAATGGTGAAAGGACAATATTCTAACACACAATACTGTCTATTCTAGTTCTCCCTGGAATAATTTCTGAAACATTTCACGTTGGTCATTAAAGATGTATTTCTGGGCCGTATTAAATTCAAGCTGCTGTTGGATACAAAGTTTGGCATGTAATAGAGAGTCAATTTGTCTTTGGGTAGAGGTTTCATTGATTGGAATTAAACAATAATGCTGTGTTGGAAATGACTCCTGCCCTGGCTGCCAGCCTTGTGTGCTGCTTATCATTACATTCGCAGGTTGAATTTTAAATTTCCATGTGCAAAGTGTGCTTTCAGCTTTCAGACACATCTCAGATATACTGTGGATTTTTGGAAAACCATTGCTTGCTCTTACAAATCGTAAATATTGCTAAAAAGAGATGTGACGTTAAAGCTTATCATCTTACAACTCATCAGAACTTTAGCTCAAGGAAAGCAATTTTAGCAACACCATAACACTTTGCACAACGTAAGAAGATGTTAATTGGCTAGACATTGGACAATGACAGGAGCTATTCACTGCCTGAGTTAACACATCAATTTAAAACCAGGCAAATCGAGTCTGACTGCTCAGGATGTTGCTATGGAGAATGTAAACTGGCATGCATTTTAATGAATCTCTGTGCCACAATATGACTGCGATCTTGCACTGTCGTCAACATTCGTTACAGCATTGTGACATTGCTTACAGATTACTTGGGACCTTTCTTGCCATCACAGCTGTTAGTTGAAGATTGGAAGTGGAGCCTTTCTTTGTCTTCTCTGCAATACTTGTGCTTCCGAGCACAATGATTCCCTCACAATGATTAACCTCATCCCACCTCCTTGACCTGTCCGTCTTCCCTGGACTGACCTATCCCCTCCCTACCTCCCCACCTACACTCTCTCCACCTATCTTCTTTACTCTCCATCTTCGGTCCGCCTCCCCCTCTCTCCCTATTTATTCCAGTTCCCTCTCCCCATCCCCCTCTCTGATGAAGGGTCTAGGCCCGAAACGTCAGCTTTTGTGCTCCTGAGATGCTGCTTGGCCTGCTGTGTTCATCCAGCCTCACATTTTATTATCTTGGGATTCCCTCACGCTTCCCCAGTTTCACTGCCTCCCATTTGTTATTTCATCGGTTAGTCCCTCTCTCTAATTTATATCTGTGAAATAAAAATCGAAGACTAATTGCATTCATTTAATGCCCATTAGTGTAGAAAACAGCCCCAAGAAAAAGACCCATAAAAGGAGGTATTAGGACAGAGATAATGGGAACTGCAGATGCTGGAGAATCCAAGATAACAAAGTGTGGAGCTGGATGAACACAGCAGGCCAAGCAGTATCTCACGAGCACAAAAGCTGACGTTTTGGGCCTAGACCCTTCATCAGAAAATTATTAGGACATTTGATCAAAGCTTTAGCGAAGAGGTAGAAATGAAGGAGTCTCATAAAGTAGGAAAGAGAGGCACAGAGTCAGTAATATTTAGGGAGAAAAGTGCAACTCTCAGGACACAGACATCTGAAGGAACAGTCACCAAAGGTGGAGCAAATAGAATCAAGATGCTCAAGTGGTCAGAATCCAAACAGCAGAGATACCTTGCCGAGACATACAACAGGAGAAGATTTCAGAAATAAGGATGCTGAATCGGACTCTCCAACTGGTGCTCATCCGCTCCACCCATTCTTTTTCTTCTTTTCTCCCTCTTTTTCTCTCTTCTGTTGGCCTCAGACACCTGGCTTCAGTCGCCGACTCTCAGCCTCGGAAGCAGGGTCAGTGGTCAATGGCCTGAAGTGGGATTGCCAGCAACAAAGCGGGGACAGCAGCAAACAGCAGCCTGCAAAGGATACGCCAGCAACAAGCAGCCCAGGGTCAGAGCAGGGGCCCAGTTTGGGAGCAGGGACAGTGGTCCAGAGTGGAGCAGGGGCCCAGTGTGGAGAAGGGGTAGGAGCCCAGTGTGGAGCAGGGGCAGGGGCGCAGTGTGGAGTAGGGCCAGTGGACCAGTGAGGGAGCAGGGGCAGTGGCCCACTGCGGGAGAAGGGGCAGTGGTCCAGTGCAGGAACAGGGACAGAGGCCCAGTATGCGAGCAGGGTCAGTGGCCCAGTGCGGGAGCAGGGGCAGTGGTTCAGTGTGGAGCAGAGGCCCAGTGTGGAGCAGGGCCAATGGTGCAGTGAGGGAGCAAGGGCAGTGGCCCAGTGTGGAGCAGGGGTAGGACCCCAGTGTGGAGCAGAGGCAGTGGCCCAGTGTGGAGCAGGGGTAGGACCCCAGTGCAGGAGCAGGGGCAGTGGCCCAGTGCATGAGCAAGGGTAGTGGCCCAGTGCAGGAGCAGGGGCCTGGCGCGGAAGCAGGGGCAATGGCCCAGTGCAAGAGCAGGGGCCCAGTGCAGGAACATAATGGCAGCCTGTGGTCGGACCATGTGGAGGCCCCCTACATTGGTCTGATGCAGACAGCTCTTGGAGCCAGACTGTGATGTTTGTCTTTTTAACTTTGCGTCTTGTTTTTCTGACCAATGGTCATACTGTGTAAACTATAATGTAACTTTTTATTCTTCATTTCTCTGTTCAGTAACTAAGGTGCTCTGTACCTAAGATGGCACCATGTCTTGGCAACTTTATTATACTGTAACTAATTTTGTTACTGAAGGAGCTGCACTTTTAGTACCTGTGTATCAAAGATGGCACTGCAAGTGGTGACTTACAAACTTTTCACTGTACTCATTTGAGTACATGAGACAATAAGGCGAATTTGATTTAATTCAAGGGTAAAGTCATGGAAGGATTTGCAAACCAAATTGAGACATTGCTGGATTGGGAGCTAAGATAGGCCCACCTTGTCAGATGGTGGAATTTACAGTCAGTGAATTATTAATTCATTTAGTGAATAAAAATCTGGAACTGAAAACTAGTGTTGGTAGTGATGGCCATGAGATTTAACAAATTGTTGTAAAGAATGATAGTATTAAAGGTAATAGTGTCAAGGCAACATTTTAGAGCAAACAGGTGAATTTAAATATATTCAGGAAGGGAACAATGAAAAACAGAGCTGGGCTTCAAATTCAATATTGAGAAATTAATTTGTCTAAACTGAGCAGATTTTTGTCCAAACGTTCATTCATCATTCAATTATTCATTGAAGCACAAACCCTTGTGCATGGTGTGTCGAGGAATCGCAAATCAATTATTGCATAAAGCAGTCATAGCAATCAATAATTTCACCATTGAATTTCTATTTTAATAATTTCGTTGCACAACTTGCCAAGTTGTCAGTTACCACCTCGCGAAAGGGCTTGTCAAGTTGCTGCAAGAAAGGGCCACTCACACACTGTAACACTCCTGACAGTGACATTTATTTTCAGCAGTCGATCTATCAGTGACCCTTAGGAAACAGAGCCAGGCTGCAAAATTGCATAAGGTCATGACAACAGCCGTCTAACTAACTTCCCACCTTGCCTCCTTAAGGGTAAACTGACAGAATGGTTTGTAAACTAAAAGAGTTGGGTGCTGGATGAAACCTGTGGGAAACACAAGTGAATGTCTGAAAAGAAGAGGTTGTAGCTACCAGCAATACTAAGGCATTGGATATTTTGAGGAAATAGGAAATTGGAACAGGAGCGGGCTATTTGGCCCATCAAGTCTGCTCTGCCATCCAGTAGGATCAGGGCTGATCCAACATTCTTCATGTCCACTTTCCTGCCCTTTTGCATAACCCCTTGGTTCCCCTGTCCATCAAGAATGTATCTATCTTAAACATACACAAGGACTCTGTACCCACAGATTTCTGACACAAAAGCAATATACTCAAACACTGGAAAAGTGAAATTAGAAAATAAACAATGCTCAGTAAGTATCCAGTTGGTCAGCTGTCGCATGGAGAGAAAATTCTGCATTTTTAATGGACTGAACTATTCACCTCGAGGCTTTCATTAAAAAGCCTCAGTTAAATTTATGTACATACATTTCTAGACAATCCTCACCACGTGTAGAAGACCAAAATTAATCTTAAATATGTCTCCCCTTTTTAAAATTTAATTTCAAGGATGTGAGCATTATCAGCCAGGCCAACATTCATTGTCTATCCCGAATTGCTAACAGATAAGTTAAGACTCAAACACGTCGCTGTGAAGTCTGGAGTCACATGTAGATCAGAGCAGGTAAGGAAACAGATCCTTCAGCCCAACTGGCCAATGCTGACCAGATATCCGAAATTAATCTCGTCCCATTTGCTGGCATTAGACCCACATCCTGTTAAAGCCTTCCTATTCATATACCCATCCAGACACCTTTTAAATGTCAAATTGTTCCAGCCTCCACGACGTCGCCTGGTGGTTCATTCCATACATACACAACCCTCTGTGTAAAAAAGTTGCCCCTCAGGCCCCTTTTAAAACTTTCCTCCCTTACCTTAAACCTATGCCCTCTCATTTCGAACTTCCCTAATCTCGGAAAAAAAAACTTCTCTATTCAGCCTTTCCATGCCCCTCACGATTTTATAAACTTCTATAAGCTCAACCCCCAGCCTCTGACTCTCCAGGCAAAATAGCTCCAGCCTATTCAGCCTCTCCTTATAGCTCAGGTCGAGCAGCATCTGTGGAGAGAAAGCAGAGATAATGATTCGGGTTCAGAACGCATCCTTCTTCAGAAGGGTGCCAATTTCCTATCCGAAAGAACATAAGAACCAGGAGCAGGAGTAGGCCCTTCAAGCTCGATCCACTATTCAATAAGATCATGGCTGATCTTTTCATGGCCTCAGCTCCACTTACCCACCCTCTCACCCTTAATTCCTTTACTGTTCACTAAATTATATATCTTAGCTTTAAAAACATTCAATCAGGAAACCTCAACAAGGGATAGGAGAGAGGAAGAACAGGTTAGGGAGGCAGAGACAGGCTGGGCTGGTTTTGGGATGCAGTGGGTGGAGGGGATGAGCTGGGCTGGTTTTGGGGTGCAGTGGGGGGAGGGGACGAGCTGGGCTGGTTTTGGGATGCAGTGGGGGAAGGAGAGATTTTGAAGCTTGTGAAGTCCACATTGATACCATTGGGCTGCAGGGTTCCCAAGTGGAATATGTGTTGCTGTTCTTGCAACCTTCGGGTGGCATCATTGTGGCACTGCAGGAGGCCAATGATGAACATGTCGTCTGAGGAATGGGAGGGGGAGTTAAAATGGTTCGCAACTGGGAGGCGCAGCTGTTTATTGCGAACCAAGCGGAGGTGTTCTGCAAAGCGGTCTCCAAGCCTCTGTTTGGTTTCCCCAATGTAGAGGAAGCCACACCGGGTACAATGGATACAGTATACCACATTGGCAGATGTGCAGGTGAACAGCTGCTTAATATGGAAGGTCATCTTGGGGCCTGGGATAGGGGTGATGGAGGAGGCGTGTGGGCAAGTGTAGCACTTCCTGCGGTTGCAGGGGAAGGTGCCGGGTGTGGTGGGTTTGGAGGGGAGTGTGGAGTGGACAAGGGAGTCACGGAGAGAGTGGTCTCTCCGGAAGGCAGACAAGGGTGGGGATTGAAAAATGTCTTGGGTGGTGGGGTCGGATTGTAAATGGCGGAAGTGTCGGAAGATGATGCGTTGTATCCAGAGGTTGGTGGGGTGGTGTGTGAGAACGAGGGGGATCCTCTTGGGGTGCTTGTGGCGGGGGCGGGGTGTGAGGGATGTGTTGCCGGAAATGTGGGAGACGCGGTCAAGGGTGTTCTCGAACACTGTGGGGGGAAAGCTGCGGTCCTTGAAGAATGTGGACGTCTGGGATGTGCGGGAGTGGAATGCCTCATCCTGGGAGCGGATGCGGTGGAGGCGGAGCAATTGGAAATAGGGGATGGAATTTTTGCAGGAGGGTGGGTGGGAGAAGGTGTATTCTAGGTAGCTGTGGGAGTCGTTGGGCTTCTACATGCAGTTCTGGCCACTTTCGAATCCAAGTTTCAAATAATAACAAAATGTGCAGAAGAATCATCAAAATATTATTTTCAGTTCCTGAGAATTTTTCAACTGTTATGAGCAAAAATATGTGATGTTTTATTGTTTCATTTATTGTTGTCAGATGTACCAATATACAGCGAAAAGAATTTTTGTGAAATTCTGTTATGATGAGGCTGCCATGATGAGTTAACGAAAGGCAAAAGATAAAGACAGATTGAGGAGTTGGATCTCATCATGTCACTCATAAAATATCTAAATGTGCCTGACAAATGACAAACCGTTTTGAAGCTATCACGTGGGTTAATTCAGCAGTTGTTCTTGCAGAGAATTCGCTGAGGTGATGTTGCTGGAGGGAGGAAGCAGCGACAAACGACTGGAAGATCACGGGAAATGAGCATAGAAATGGATTGGAGAAACTCAGCAGGTGGATCTCAGAATGTCTGTCGGGGAGAAACTGTTAAGTGCTTCAGCAGGTTTGTCCAGCAGCTTTCGCCTGTAAATCAGATCTCAACATCTGCAATATTTTGCTTTGGAGTTATTTTGAAAGTGCCAAGCTCTTTCTTGAGTAGCGTTTTGGGAATGTAATTTTGTTTTATTCATTCACGAGTTGAGGGTGTATCTGGCTAGGCCAACATTTATTGTCCTTCCTGAATTGCCCAGCGGGCAGTCAAGCGTCAACAAAATTTCTGTGGGTCTGGAATCACATGTAAGTCAGAAGAGGTAAGGATGGCAGTTTCCTTCCCTAAAGGAAATTAGTGACCCAGATGGGTTTTGTTTCCCAACAATGGGGCGGCACGGTGGCTCAGTGGTTAGCACAGCAGCGCCACAGCTCCAGGAACCCGGGTTCGATTCCAGCCTTGGGTGACTGTCTGTGTGGCGTTTGCACATTCGCCCCGTGTCTGCGTGGGTTTCCTCCGGGTGCTCCGGTTTCCTCTCACGGTCCAAAGATGTGCAGGCTAGGTGGATTGGCCATGCTAAATTGCCCATAGTGTTAAGGGGTGTGTGGGTTATAGGGGGATGGGTCTTGGTGGGATGCTTCAAGGGGCAGTGTGGACTTGTTGGGCTGAAGGGCCTGTTTCCACACTGTAGGGAATCTAATCTAATGCATTCATGATCACCATTAGGCCCTTACCTCCAGATTTTTTTTATTCCACCATCTGTCAGTGTGGGATTCAAACCTGGGCCCCAAGGAAATTATCTGGCTCTCTGGATTAATAGTCCGCCAATAATACCACTAGGTCATCCCCATCCCAAGAGCATATATTGGGTGCGGTTTCGACCATTTTGTCCCTCAAGGCTGTTCCACTGCTAAGTTAGGAACGGATGCTCTGTATCTTCACACTGTCCACCCATCTGAGACTGTTAACCTCCACAGGTGGACAGGATCATGGTTATTTGGGCCGGACTTTTTGATCAATGGACATCTCATGTAGATTGTCACTCTGCCCTTCATTTTTTTATAAGAGAGATCTGCATATCTGAGGGGAGATTCTGCTGCAGTCTCCCTTAGATTGGCAGAGCTGTGTTTCCATTCTGATCAGAGATGATGGGAACTGCATCCAGCTCCACACTTTGTTATTTCCATTCTGATGGTTTGGTTTGGAATAGTCAGACAATACAAACAATATCCCCTTTCCACTGCAGTCTGGGGAAGGGGGAGAGGTGTTGTGCTGGCGGGGAGGTCAGTGTAGATGAGGCTGCAGGGGCTGGGGAAGAGGTGTAGGGCCGGGTTCCGTCCAGCAGAGGGTAGAATGAAGCACTTCCAACCTGGTCCAGGATGGAGTGATGGTCAAGTCAGCTCCATGGGCAGGAAGGGGTTGGGGGTGTAGGGGCAAGTGTGGTCAAGTTGGGTCGTTCTGATCGGGGAAACCAGGCCTGGTGAGGGTGGGAATTTGAAAAGTAAGGTGCAGAGGGGAGGAGGGGAAGAGGATTTTGGGTCCATGGTGGGTTATTTGGCCAGAGTCTAGGGGATATATAAGAGGTCTGTGGAAGGCAAAGCTGGAGGTCTTTATGTGGTAAATATGGAGTCAATTGAATAGATACTCAGGAGTTATACTTAATATTTAATAATCTAACTTTTCCTGAATAACTATTTTACTTAATTCCATCAAAACTGTCCAAAATCTGTGATTAAATGAATACTTTCAGAAGATTCCAGCCTCAGGGCATTGCCGATCAGAATATTCCATTTCTTGAGGAAATCCTTCAGCGTTTGCTACAGGGGGGATTCCACAGCGTCCCATATGTAACTCCCATATCACATTGGAATAACACCCATCTGGACCTCAAGAAACCCAAGCTAATGTTTCATTCACAGAACAATCGTCTCTGATTACCTTGACACTGCAGTGGAGCAGTTTAGAATATCCATTTAAGAAAAAGTAACTGTTCCAAGGAACAAGGAGGATTAAAGAAAGACTAAGTGGCTCTTATGGAATGACACATCAATCTCAATAGCCTGTTTCCATGCCGTAACATTCTATAATTCTAAATCATAATCTTAACTCTCATAGACAAGTGTTAACAAATTAAATGGGGCTGACATACAAAAGGACAGAAGGCTTTCACTTTACTGAATTTTAATTTTGTTAAGTTTCTGTTTGATACTTTATTCTATTCAGTAGGTTAGTTATGCTGTGCTGCTAACCTGCCGGCCATTTATGAGAGGCTCAGCTCCAAAACTACACTCCCTGATTTATATTAATCTCTGATGTGGAGGTGCTGGGGTTAGACTGGGGTGGACAACGACAAAAATCACACCACACCAGGATATAATCCAACAGGTTTATTTGAATTCACAAGATTTTGTCATTTCAAATAAACCTGTTGGACGATAACCTGGTGTTGTGTGACTTTGACCTTATATTTATCTCTGACCCTCGTTTGACCTAAAGATGCTGTGATAGAACTGAACACCATAGTTTGTCTGATCTCCTAATAACCTGCAGACCAATATTTAAATTTAAAGTGCAGATAACTATGATTCTAAGACTAATAATTATGAATTGATCCGTCACTTTGTATCCGGCTTTCTGTTGGTAATTAACAAGTAAGTATTCATTCATTCATTCATTCATTCATTCATTCAAACACTTGTGCAGACCCTGATGGGAGGTAGATGTTAATCAAGTCCAAGATAATAGATGTATGACAGTGTTGTTGGTAATTCTGACCGTCTTTCACTTCTTTCCATGAACTGGCAGGTAAACTTCAAATAGTTCCTTGGTAAGAAATGAAGATGAAAGGCTAAAGTTTCATCTGGCATCCTTAATAAATAATCTTGTCAAAATAGGCCTCCCAGCGTTGTTAAAATTTCAAAGGTAATCCCAAAGGTCTCCTGATATTTGCACGGGTAAGTTATCATCAAACTATACTTGACAGGAAATACAACTTTGATCAAAAATGCTAAAGATTTCAGCAGTTGATAGCTATGCTGAAACGTTACTTTTTTTCACATTTTGCATTCCGGCTGTAAGTTCAAAGCCTTTAAATTCGTTCGTATATGTTCAATATTTTACAGCACTGGTTGTCATTGACTATTAAGCCAAACTGCTGGCATGTTCAAAGTTCATAAACCGGAAACATGTGGTGCTTCAGAACATGCTATTCTAGATTTTGTCTTCATATGCACACATGACTGTATACCATTTTCTTATTGGTTTGACAAAATTGTGGTCAGGGCCCAATGTTACAGTAGACTTGTCCACTTCTGCATTATGCTCTCTATAACCTGAATGAAACACAAGCATCAAGGAAGGGTTTTCGATGAGTTCTCCAATTGTGAAACCGTTGGACTGGATCCCAGCTGCCCAGGAATTTTCACTTCTGAGCTAATGGCTTCCAATGAAAATGGCTTTAAAGAGATCAATTCCATTATATCCCATTTTATGTCACTACATTCTCCTGCAGGAGGAGAAAACTGATGCACGCTGTCAAGGATAGCTTCAAGATATCCATGGTGCATTCGAAAGATGTTGCTGATGTGTTACTGGTAATTCTTCATTTGATGACAGGATCCCTAAGATCATCATTTGCAGAATCTCTGTCTTGAAGGTTGACTTTCTTTGTCATCTACAGTAGGCTTCAATTCTATTTCTGCATCCTATCCTCAATGACCTATTGATTCACCATGCGCTTATTTCATATCTAAACTATCTGTACAATCCCATCATACAACATCGGTGTTAAATTTCTAAGCTTTTCCAGAGTCAGTGAAGTTTCCATTTTACTTGAAAGAAGCAAATGTAGCTCTTTTAGTCAAGAAAGGAGGGAAATAGAGAACAGGAAACTGTAAGGTCAGTTAGCTTCATATCTGTCATGGGGAAATTGTAAGAACCAATCATTAAAGAGATTATGGCTTCACAGGTCAAAAAAACTCAAGTAATTAGAAAGAGTCTATATGGTTTTGTTGAAGGGAAATTATGTTTATCATTATATTGGAGCCCTTTGAAGGAGTTTCATCTGCTATGGATAAAAAGGAGCTTGTAGATGTATCGTATATGGACTTTCAGAAGGCATTTGATAATATGTCACTTCATAGGTAATAGCATCATAGAGTCAAAGAGATATACAGCGCAGAAACTCTTTGGCCCAACTTGTCCAGGCTGACCAGATATCTTATACAAATCCAATCCCATTCGCCAGCATTTGTCCCAATTCCCCAAGGCCCTTCCTATTCATATACCCATCCCAATGCCTGTTAAATGTCAGAATCGAATCAGCCTCCATCACTTCATCTGTCAGCTCACCCCATACATGCACCACCCTCTGCATTAAAAAATTTCCCCTTAGGTCCCTTTTATAGCTTTCTGCTCTCACCTTAAAACTATGCCCTCTAGTTTTGGACTCCCCCAACCTGGGGAAAAGACCTTGCCTATTCACCCTGCCCATGCCCCTCATGATTTATAAACATTTATAGGGTCACTCCTCAGCCCCTGATGCTCCAGAGAAAATAGTCCCAGCCTATTCAGCCTCTCCCTATAGCTCAAACCCTCCAACCCTGGCAATATCCTTATAATCGGTTCTGAACTCTATCTAATTTCAAAGGTCATTGCAGAAAGTAAATTTACTTGAAATTTAAGAAGCTTGGCTAGTTGGCAGAAAATAATCAGTATGCATAAATGGATCTTTGTCCGATTGGCAGAATCCTGCGGGGACTTGCGCTCAGGCCTCAATTGTTACAATTTACATAGAACATGGAACAGTACAGCACAGTACAGACCCTTCGGCCCACGATGTTGTGCCGAACCTTTACCCTAACCCTGAGGTCTATCTAACCTCCACCCCTACCTTATATTATCATCCATATACCTATCTCATAGCTGCTTAAATGCCCCTAATGAGGCCGACTCCACTACCCTCTCCAGCAATGCATTCCATACCCCACCACTCTCTGAGTAAAGAACCTACCTCTAATGTCTCCCCGATATCTACCTCCTTTCACTTTAAAACTATGTCCCCTCGTAAAATTCTGAATTCTGAAGAATGGCCTAGGCCCTTCCTGCTCCTCTGATGCTGCTTGGCCTGCTGTGTTCATTCAGCTGTATATCTTGTTATCACAGAGTCTCCAGCATCTGCAGTTCCTACTATATCTCCCCTCATAAAATGTGTTTTTCATTAGATACTGGGAGTGAATACGCAGTAGCTAAATTTACAAATGACACCAAGATAGGTGGAAAAATATATTGTGAAGACATAAGGAAATAGTATATAGGTTGAAAGAGTGGGCAAAAATCTGGCAGCATAATGTAGGGAGATGTGGGATCACATCTTGAATGCTGTGCAATTTTGCTGTTCTTATTTATGAATGTAAATACATTGGAGGCAGTTCAAAAGAGGTTTACTAGGCCAATTCCTGGAATGAGTGGTTTTACGTTATGAGGGTACGTTGGACAGTTTGGGCTTGTTTCCACTAGAGTTTAGAAAAGTGAGGTATAACTTCATTCGAGTGTAAGCGATCCTAAATGGCCTTGACAAGATTGACAAGGAAGTGATGTTTCTTTTGTGACCAAGTCCAGAAGCTAAGGGGAACTGTTTTAAAAATTGTTTTGAAAGTCGTGAGGAGAAACCTTTTCTCTCTGAGTTTTGCGACTTTGGAACTGTCTGCCACTGAAGGCAGTGGTAATTTGTGAGTCTTGTTTTTTTTTATATAAGACAGAGTTGGATTGGTCCTTGTCAGGCAGTGAATCAAGGAGGAGATGGGAATGAAGTTCAAACCACAACCAGATCAGCCATGATCTGACTGAATGGCAGAACAGCACAGAGGGATGAATGGTTTGTTCCAGTACCTTTTTTTATATGTTTGTATGGTTATTCCAATTTCCAATCAATCCCCAAATCCCCAACATTTATTCCGAATCCGTACAATGTTTGGAGTTAATTTTCCTGTGAAAATTTGTCAACTGTTTTTGTTAGCAATCCAGGTTGTCCTAACCCTGACAATGAGTTGACAGGTGAGAAATAGAGTTGGGACCCAGAAGCCTTTTGTACGTAAGACTGAGCAAGATACAATAGTTATATTCCTGTAAATATTGTTCTCTTGGGTGAAAACTGATTCACATGAATTAAAATAAATGTGATGGAGACAGAATTTTCAGTATGGGCCCAATACAGGTAAGAGAAATCCTGGCTAAAACTAACCACTTTTGAACAAATTACTGCCAATTTGCATGAAGAATTTATCAGGATATCCAAGTTGCTGTTTCCAATTAAGATCAGAAGTTTTTTAGTCCCTCTTGTATGTATGCGCCAGTGGTTGGGCCCGCATTTATTTCCCCTCTCCAATTACCCTGCATAAATAAAGGTTTGTGAAAATAATTTTCTTCTCTATATTAAGAACCATTCACACAAAGAGAAACATCCCTTATTTTGACATAACCATTTATTGCTCTCTTCACAACTGTAGTGGACCAGGTCAGATTCCCGCAAAATATTTTAAGAAGGTAGTCCAGACCCTCACATTTTCTTCTTTTAAAGGTAGACGTAAAGTGCCATGTTCCTGATAAAACAGATCAACCCACTCAATTATAAGCAAATACAATTTACTTAAACACATTGTTAAAATACAAACACAAGAAAAAGGAATTTAGAATAACAACTATTGGAAACTAAACTGAATAATAGATACAGTACCAATTACTGACTAATTGCTCCAATGTAGTAACATCCTGTAAACACAACCATTGGCAACAAGGCAAATTCAGACTTAGATTGCCACATGCAACTCCAACCAGGAGGGAAAAAACAGTAAGATTCGGAGAGTGTGAGCAGCCAAGAGACATTCACAGAAGCTTCCAACTCTGTTGAGATGCAAGTGGGTTCTGCTGCTTAAAGCTAAATAAACTTGAAATCCTGATCTGTGAAAGCTGGCTGCTTTCATTATTCCAACTTCTTAAAAAACACCCCAAGGTCTTTCAACTTGTTGTCTGAAGTTTGCCAGCAGCTAGTTCAATACCAATGCCTTATAATACAACCTCTCTTCAAAAAGAAACAAAATAATCTTTTAAAGTGTCATTATTATCACACAATGAAAGAAAAATGCAACAATTGGAATGCCATCACAGAGCTGGGAGATCATTGAAAGAGGTGCATGTCAAGGAGATTATACTTTTCCAAAAGAAGGATCATAAATATTTAGTATTTTTGATAGTGGCTATTTGTTAGTCTTCAGGTAATTCTTAATGAAAGAAGACAAAGCTTAGAGTTTAAAGAGGCTAATTTGACATTCCTTATGCAGAGGAGGCCGTTGGGAAACAAAATGGCATAAAATACACTGCTACGTGCAGCACACAAGAGTTGAACTTTTCTTGCTAATTGTTTTGAAGCCTCAGTGCTAATTGATTCTGTGATCACGAAACAGAAGCTGCTGCAAAAGCTCACAGGTATTGCAGCATCTGTGATGAGAATCAGAGTTAACGTTTCGGGTCCAGTGATCCTTCCTCAGGGCTGAACTGAAAAGTTAACTCTGATTTCTCTTCACAGATGCTGCCAGACCTGCTGATCTTTCTAGCTACTTCTGTTTTTGTTCCTGATTTACAGCATTCGCAGTTCTTTCGGTTTTGGTTCTGAGAGTTGTTTTGACCCTGAAGTGGCATTACACTGTATGGACATTTTGAAAGGCATCAGATCTCACTTTGGTGAAGGTATAGTGCAGATAATTTCTGCAGGAGATATGCACAATAGTCAGTTATGTTGACTGCATGGCTGTCCTTCCACTTTGGAACTCAGTTCTCCAGTGAATGCCAACTCTTAGAAATGCAAGGTCAGACCATGCATTCAACAACAAAAGAAACACATCCAGCATTTAATTTTATGTTAGTCACTGATTTATTTTGACCTGCTCTTACTGCAATGATAGAACTGTGAGTTGGTTACCAGACTTATTTTAATTTGCTAAATCTACAGAGAGTGTAATACATACGTAAAGTCTTAAATCCAAACTGGACAATTACAAACCTATTAGCCTAATTGGGCAAGTTCACATTTGACATGTGGGAGTTATTTAAAGACATACTAATGAGAGGTCAGGCATGTTCCAGTAAGGAGGGATGGCAAGGATGACAAGGTAAGGGACCCTTGGGTAAGGAGGGAGGTTGTGAATTTATCAAAAGGACAAAAGCGGCACACATAAGGTTTAGGAAGCTAAAATTAGACAGGGCCCATGAGGACTACAAAGAAAGCAGTAAAAAGCTCAAGCAGGGAATTAGGAGAGCAAGAAGAGGCCACGAAATGACCTTGGCAATTTGGGTTGAAGAGAATCTGAAGGCATTCTATAAATACATTAAAAAATAAGAGGACTACTATGGAGAAAATGGGACCACTTAAGAATAAAGGAGGGAGTTTATGCTTGGAGGCAGAGGACGTGGATGGAATCCTAAATGAGTCAGTATTCACCCAGGAGAAGAATATGAAGGAAAGCTAGATTAGTGTGAGTCTTGCTAATATGCCAGGGCATTTTGAGATCAGGAAAGAAGTGGTGTTGGGTCTCTTGAAGACTATTAAGTTAGTTAAGCTCCAGGGCCTCAAGGATCCACCCCAGGTTCTTGAGAGAGGCAAGAGAGGAGATTGCTGGAGTCTTGACCAAGATCCTTGTATCTTCGTTATGCACTAAAAAGGCACGTGGTCTGGCGAGTAGCTAATATTGTTCCTCTGTTCAAGAAGGGAAATTGGGATAATCCAGGAACCTATAGACCATTGAATTTCATTTTGATGGTTGGGAAGCTGTTGGAGAGAACTTGTTGGGATAGGATTTACATGCATTTGGAAAAGCATAGTTCAGTTAGGGAATTAGGGATTGTCAACTTGGTTTGTACAGGTAGATAATGTCTTACTGACTCAATAGAATTTTTTGAGGAGGTAATGAAGGTGATACATCAGGGTAGAGCGGTGGATATTGTCTACGTGGATTTTAGTAAGGGTTTCAACAAGTTCCTCATGGTTGTCTCACTCAGAAGATTAAGATGCATGGAAAGCACAGTGGCTTGGCTGCCTGGATTCAGAATTGGCTTACCCACAAACGATAGAGGGTAGCAGAAGGGTGTTTTTCAGAATGGAGCTCTGTGACTAGTGGTGTTCTGTAGGGATCCGTACAGGGCCCTCTACTGATTGTGTCATGTAAATGACTTGGAAGAAATTTTAGTTGGGTGGTTTGGTAAGTTGGCAGACAATACAAAGCTTGTGGAGAGTGTTGTAAATAGTGGTCGCAACATTATGGGAAAGATACAGAGGCTTTGGAAAGAGTGCAGAAGAGGTTTACCAGGATTCTGCCTGGGCTAGAGTGTATGAGCTATAAGGAGAGTTCAGAAAGCTTGGATTATTTCCTTTGGAGCAGCGGTGGCTGAGGGGAAACTTGATAGAAGTCTAAAAAATTATGAAATGCATAGATAGGGTTGACGGTTAGAATCATTTTCCCAGAGTTGACACGTCTAATACTAGGGAGCATACTTTTAAGGTGAGAGGGCAAAAATTCAAAGAAGTATGAAGGGCAAGTTTTTTTATGCAGGGAATGGTAGGAGTCTGAAACAAGCTGCCTGTGGTGGTGGTGGAGGCAGATACAATAGCAGTGTTTCAGGGACTTTTAGCTAAGCACATGAATATGCACAGAATGGAGCGATATAGACCAAGGACAGGCAGAAGGGATTAGTTTAATTTGGCATTGTGTTCAGGACAACATTGTGGGCTGAAGGGCCTGTTCCTGTGTTGTACTGTTCTATGTCCTGTATTCTAATCTCTGTCATCACTAAAGCAATGGAAGGGACCATTAGCAGTGCTATTAAGGAGTACATAATGGAATAAGTGGCGCACTAATGCTCAGTTTGGATTCCAACAAGGCAAACAAATTTTTGACCTCATTTCAGCCTGACTCTGAGTATGGACAAAAGAGAAATTCAGTGGTGAAGTGCAAGAGATTGCCCCTGATTTCAGGCCATGATTGACTGAATGCATCATCAACGAGATCTAGCAAAATTAGGATCAAAGGGAATTAGTGGAAAGATTAACTGCTGGCTAGACTCAAACTTAACAAAAAGTAAGATGGTTGTGGTTGCTGGAGTTCAATCATTTCAGTTGCAGGACAGGATTAACTTCGGGTCGTGTCCCTAGCCCAACCATCATCAGCTGCTTCGTCAGTGATCTTCCCTCCATCATAAGGTCAGAAGTGGGGATGTTTGTCAATGATTGCACAATGTTCAGCACCATTCACCACTCCTGGGAGATAAAATGGTCTGTATTCATTTACAGCAAGGTGAAGACAACATCCAAGTTTGGGCTGATAAATGGCAAGTAACATTTGCACACACAAGTGCAAGAGAGAATTTAACCACCTTCCCCACATGTCCATGCCATCATTGAATTGTCCATGATCAATATCCTGCTATTTATTATTAACCAGTAACTGAACTCTATCAGCCATGTAAATAATGTGATGACAACAGCATATCAGAGGCTAGGAATTCTGCAGCATATAACTCATTTACTGTTCTCCCAGTGTCTATCAATCATTTGCCTGGATGATGGTAGCTCCAACAACACTGAAAGAGTTTGGAATCACACAGGACAAAATTTACCTGGCACATTGTCAACATTCACTCTCTTGGCCACTGATGCACAATGACATTTAGAAGATGCACTGCAGCAACTCACCAAGGCTCATTTAATAGCACCTTTCAAAACTGTGAACATCAACACCTAGAATGACAATGGCAGCCAAGGCATGGGAATATCATCACATGCAAGCTCCCCTCAAAACCACACACTCATCTTGAATTGGAAGTAAATTGCTGAACTTCACAAGTGAATTGTGAGTGACTGCCCTTGATTTTGTGGCTGAAATTAAATGAGTGTGATACTAAGAAACCCAAGCAAAACTATAATCAATGGAAACCAATAGGAAATGTCACTTCATCAAAATCCTGGATCTACCTCTCAAACTGTGGATTCCCCTGAATCCCAGTCTCTGCAACAGCTCAAGAGGCAACTCACCACCACCATTTCCAAAGCTATTAAGAATGAACAATAAATCCTGGCCAGGAACAGCTTCTTGAAAAATATTGTCTTCCAGACTTTCACATATATGGCCAGGAAAACATTTTTTAGATTAGATTCCTTACAGTGTGGAAACAGGCCCTTTGGCCCAACAAGTCAACACCACCCTTTGGAGCATCCCACCCAGACCCATCCCCCTATAATCCACACACCCCTAAACAGTATGGGCACTTTGGGCTGTGGGAGGAAACCGGAGCACCCGGAGGAAACCCATGCAGACACGGGGAGAATGTGCAAACTCTGCACAGAGAGTTGCCCGAGGCTAGAATCAAACCTGGGCCCCTGGTGCAGTGAGGCTGCAGTGCTAACCACTAAGCAACCATGCCACTCACATTTTTCCAGCTTCCCAATGTATTCTACTTCCATTAAATTTCAAACAACACATCTTTAATAAAGTGCCAAATGTCTCAGTTTTCCAATTGAGAGCAATACCAAATGTGCATGTATTCCATGTCTTGGCTACACATTCCCAGTAAAGAGCAGGGTCTCAAGTGGAAAATTGCGTCAAAGTGAACTCTTTGGAGCAGTAGTTCTCCACAGTTCTGTTTTTCCAAAGATAGAAAACCCAGACTTTAACTTCTGTCAGACATGGGCCATTTACTTTTATCCTGAATTTTGAAATTTGTTACGGGCTATTGTAATGTCCAGACTAAATTCAACATGCTCACGTACTTTGATTGAATCAACGTTATCTGCAAGCTATGAATGCAAATGCAACCTGCTTTTTCATTTTGTTTATGTAACATAATTGTAGTCTACAAAGCAGTAGACAAGGCGCTCTCTCAATTATATGGGTCATGCTGCTAAATTTGTTTGAGCTGGATAGCCTACAGGTACACTGTACGTCTATATTCTGAAAGATAGGATTTACGTGCGTTTGGAGAGGCAAGGACTGATTAGGGATAGTCAGCATGATTTTGTGCAAGGGAAATCATGTCTCATGATTTGATTGAATTTTTTGAGTAAGTAACCAAAACAATTGATGAGGGTCGAGTGGTGGGTGTTGTTTATACAGAGGGGCAAATTACTGGAGACACTGGAACTGTACAGGAAACAAAAAAGTGCTGTAAATGATAGCGAGTCAGGCAGCATCCATGAAGAGTGAAACAAGCTAACATTTCGAGTCTTGCTGACTCTTCACCAGAACTGGGATTTCCAGCACCTTTTGTTCTCAGTTGTTTATATGGGCTTCAGTAAAGCCTTTAACAAGGTTCTGCTTGGTAGACTAATTAGTAAAGTTTGATCACATGAGATCCAGAGCTTACCAGTTGGATACAAGATTAGCTTGACAGTCGGAGAGAGAAGGTGGTTGTGGAGACTTGTTTTTCACATTTGTTTGCCATTTACATTGATGATTTGGATAGGAATATAGGAGGCATCATTAGTAAGTTTGCAGATGACACTGAAATTGGTAGTATTGTTGATATTGCAGAAGATTACAAAGAGTATTAATCAATTGGATCAATGGGCTGAGGTGAGGCAGATGGAGTTTAATTTGGATAAATGTGAGGTATTGCATTTCAATAAAACAAACCAGGGCAGGACTTATACAATTAATGGTAGAGCCCTGAGTTTATTGATTGTTTTGATTTATTGATTTGATTTATTGCCACGTACCTAAATGCAATGAAAAGCTTGATTTGCAAGCAGTACAGGCAGATCATAGTAAGGAAGGACATACAGATCATAGAGTGAAAGAAACTTAGACATAGAGAAGCTTACAGGTTATACTGCACAGGATGTGTGCAAGTTAAGATTAACATTCATAAGATCAACATTATTTGAAGTTAGAGAGTGTATTCATCAGTCTAATAACAGCAGTGAAGAAGCGGTTTGTTCTTGAACCTGCTGGTGCAGAGACTAGCGGTTCAGGCACAGAAAAAAAAATGAAATTTGTGTACCAGGTAGAGAGGATGATTAAGAAGGCATTTTGCATTCTTGCCTTCATCACTCAGACCTTTGAGTACAGGAGTTAGGATATTTTATTGAGGTTGTTCGGGATGTTGGTGAGGCCTTTCTAGAGTACAATGTACAGTTCTGATCTCAGTGTCAAAGGAAGGATATTATTAAATTAGAGAGAGTTCAAAAAGTATTTATCACGATGTTGCCAGGAATGAAAGGTTTTAGTTATAAAAATAGGCTGGATAGCCTGCGGCTTTTTTCACTGGAGTGTGGGAGGTTGGGGGGTGAGCTTATAGAGGTTTATAAAATCACGAGGAGCATAGATAAAGTGAACAGCAAGAGTCTGTTCTTTAGGATCGGCAAGTTCAAAACCAGGGGCCATAGTTTTAAGGTAAGAGATGACAAGAAAGATAGCAAGAGGGCATGAGGGGCAATTTTTTTACACAGAGACTGGTTCATGTGTGGAATGAACTGGCAGAGGAAGTGGTGGATGCAGGTAGATTTACAACATTTAAAAGATGTTTGGACAGGTACATGAATAGGAAAAGTTTGGAGGGATATGGACCAAAAGCAGGCAAGTAGGTCTAGTTCAGTTTGGGAACATTGCTAGCATGGATTACTTGGACCGAAGGGTCTGTTTCTGGGCTGTTTGACTCTGCATGACTATATGCTGTTATTGTAATTTGGTTATGTGCATTTCTTCCTAAAATGAAAATAATCTGTGGGCCCCCAGAAACAGAGATTATGTCAACCTCTCCACTTTTAATTCTTGCATTTGCACCAAAATATTATTTTCGGAGGACAGTTAGCAATTAGCCATTGCACAGCCTTTGTTGCCTGCCCATCAGATCGTGCAATTGGTTCTGACAGGCTTAGAGGATGATTATTCATGAAGAACCCGTGCCGAACTATTAGTAGAGGTGACCAGCTGGTCAGCAGATGTGAGAGCATTAACTGTGGACAGCGGAGAATGGAGTACTTTGTCTGCCTCATGTATTTCTTGATGCGTGAGCTAATTAAGCCTAAGTAAGTAAGCCAGCAGCACAATTTTCAAAGCTCCATTCTTAATCAATCTCTAAAGTATAGTTTCTCTTTATTTTCTCTCTAAATTTCTTAGACTCATTTCCTCCTTGAAACCTACTAAAATTATTCTCAACTACTCCCTAACCCAGCTCTTCAAGGCACTTTTTTTCTCTGTCATTATCAGCATCAAGTTGGTTATCGTTGACATGCTATCCCTTGGCAAAGCAGAGTAGGGGTTCTGAAAGCACCCCAGGAGCTCAGTGAGAGATTTAGAGTTAGGGCTAGGGCTCATGTGTTAGTATTAGGATTAGGGTTAGGGTTAGGGTTAATTTGTGAGTGTTAGGATTAGGGTTAGGGTTAGAGTTAGTGTGTCAGTGTTAGTGTTAGGTTTAGGGTTAGGGTTATTGTTGGTGAGTTAGTGTCAGGGTTAGTATTAGTGCATTATTGTTAGGATTAGTGTGTTAGTGTTAGGGTTAGGGTTAGTGTGTTAGTGTAAAGGTTAAGGTTAGTTTTAGCATGTTTGTTTTAGGATTAGGGTTAGGGTTAGTGTTGGTGAGTTGGTGTTAAGATTAGTATTAGTGTGTTAATGTTAGGATTAGGGTTAGTGTGTTAGTGTTAGGCTTAGTGTTGGTGTCAACATTAACATTAGGGCAAGTGTCAGTGTCAGTGCTGGAGTTAGAGTTATTGTTAGTGTTTGTATTAGCATTAGGGTCAGGGTTAGGATTTGGGTTAGGGTTAGTGATAGGATTATGTTTAGTGTTAGGTTAGGATCGAGGTTAGTATTCAAGTGAGGGTTAGGGTTGAATTTAGGGTTCGGGGTCCTATTATGTGTTAGTCTTAATTTTAGGGTTAGGAATGGGTTCGTGTTTGTTTTAGGTTTAAGGTTAAATTTACAGTAAGAGTTAGGGATATGCTTACTGTTATGATTAAAGTTACGTTTAGAATTTGAGTTAATGTTATTGGTCGGGGTAGGGTGAGGGTAATGGCTAGTTTGAGGGGTATGGTTTGGTTACAGTTTGGGTTGGGTTTGCGGTTATGGTTTGGCTTAGGGAGTGAGTGAACAGCCTGGAGCTGCAGCCTGGTCCTGTCCATGAGCTAGTGTGTCCTTGAAGTACAACAACCAACACCTCATTTTTACCATTGACGTCCAGTCCCTATACACCTGCATTCTCCATACACATGGCCTAAAGGCCCTCTGCTTCTTCCTGTCCTGCAGGCAAGACTAGTTCCCCTCTGCCGACACCCTAATCCACTTAGCTGAACCCGTCCTCACCCTTAATAACTTCTCTTTCAATTCCTCCCACTTCCTACAGGCAAAGAGGGTGGCCATGGGTACCCACATGGGCCCAAGCTATGCCTGCCTCTTTGTAGGTTACGTGGAACAGTCCCTCTTCCAAAGCTATACAGGCCCTAAACCCCACCTCTTCATCCGTTACATCAATGGCTGTATCGGCGCCACCTCATGCTCCCACAAGGAGATCGAACAGTTCATCCATTTCACCAACACTTTCCACCCCAACCTTAAGTTCTCCTGGACCATCTCTAGTACCTCGCTCTCCTTCCTGGACCTCTCTGTTTCCATCTCTGGCAACCACCGGGAAACCAATGTCCATTTCATGCCCACTGACTCCCACAGCTACCTAGAATATACCTCTCCCACCCACTTTCCTGCAAAACTGCGATCCCCTTTTCCCAATCCCTTCACCTCCACTGCATCTGCTCCCAAAATGAGGCATTCCACTCCCGAACATCCCAAATGTCCTTTTATTTCAGGGACCACAACACCCCCACCTCTGTGGCTGTGAAAGCCCTCGACCGTGTCTCCTGTATTTTGCGCAACTCATCCCTCACAGACCCTCCCGCAATAACAACCAAAACAGAATACCCCTCATTGTCACGTATCACCCCACCAACCTCTGAATCCAACACATCATCCTCCGACACTTCCGCCATCTGCAATCTGACCCCACCATCAAAGACATTTTTCCCTCCCCACCCTTATCTGCTTTCCTGAGGGACCACTCTCTCTGCAACTCACTTGTCCGCTCCACACTCCCCTCCAGCCCCACCACACCCGCCACTTTTTCCTTCAACCACAGGAAGTGCTACACCTACCCCTACACTTCCCCCCTCACCCTCATCTCAGGCCCCAAGAAGACCTTCCACATCAAGCAGATGTTCACCTGCACATCTGCTAATGTGGTATACTGCATCTGCTGTTGCAGATGTGGCCCCCTCTTCATCGGGGAAACCAAGCAGAGAATTGGGGACTGCTTTGCAGAATACCTGTACTCTGTTCACACTAAACAACTGCACCTCCCAGTCGTGAACTATTTTACGCCCCCTCCCATTCCTTAGATGACATGTCCATCCTGGGCCTCCTGCAGAGCCACAACGATGCCATCCGAAGGTCGCAGGAATAGCACCTCATATTTCGCTTGGGAACGCTGCAGCCTAATGGTACCAATAGGGACTTCACAAGCTTCAAAATCTCCCCTCCTCGACTGCATCTCAAAACCAGACCAGCTTGTCCCCATCTCCCTAACCTGTACTTCCTCCTACCTTTCTCCTTCCCCCACCTCAAGCCCCACCCCCATCTCCTACCTGCTAGCCTCATCCCGCCCCCTTGACCTGCCCGACCTCCTGGACTGACCTACCCCTCCCTAACTCCCTACCTACACTCACCTTTACTGGCTCTACCCCCACCTCTTTGACCTGTGTGTCTCCTCTCCACTGATCTTCTCCTTTATCCATCTTCTATTCACCTCCCCCCGCCTCCCTATTTATTTCAGAATTCCCTTCCCTTCCTCCATTTCTAAAGAAGTGTCTGGGCCTGAAACGTCATCTTTCCTGCTCCTCTGATGCTGTTTGGCCTGCTGTGTTCATCCAGCTCTACACCTTGTTATCTCAGATTCTCCAACATCTGCAGTTCCTCCTAGCTTTGTGATTTATGAACTAGAAACCTAAATCATACCGCATCTCAGAATTATGTATTCATTCTCCAATTAAGTAATACTTTATTTTTTTTTAATTCTTCCTGTCAAAGTGAACAACTTTACTTTTTGTGCGCATAAATATAGTTTATATGTTGGATGCACAAATCTTATTGTTGTACATATTGTTGCTGTATGTTTTGTTGGTGTGGGAGAGATGTTTACAGCTCTTGAATTGTAAAGCCCACATTTCCTGCTTATCATTGTAACTGATTGGTTTATAGGAGATGGTGCCTTTTGTGGCTGCATCATATCATAGAATCATACAATCTCTACCGTCCAGATAGAAGCCATTTGGCCCATCGAGTCTGTACCTACCCTCCAAAGAACATCCCACCAAACCCTCAACCTCCCCACTATAACCTTGCATTGCATTGCCCATGGTTAATCAACCAGCCTGCACATCTCAGAATACTAGAGGGAAGTTTATCATGGCCAATTCACCAAATCTGCATATCTTTGAACCTGGGGAGGAAACCAGAGCACCTGGAGGAAACCCACGCAGACACAGGAAGAATGTGCAAACTCCACACATTCAACCAAGGCTGGATTCGAACTTGGTCCCTGAAGCTGCGAAACACTGGACGTCTACCACCGAAGACTCAGAGCATTTTTTTTTGCTGTCCATGTGTATGTTTCCTGGCTAGAGGAATTTTTCAATCAGGCACACAACAGGAATGTTGGCGTTTATTGTTCCAATCTGATCTGAGCTCTTTAGCAGAATGCAGATATTCAGAGAACAATTCTCAGTGTGAGGAATCTTGTCTTGCAGCCTGATCTGGAATAGCCTCCAAAGCAGTAGCTATGTTATTTGAGTATCTGGAGAAAACTGTTTACTTATCGTGAGCATACGATCGAGTGGGAAGGCTAACTACCTGTGTGCCTTTCATTTTCCTGAGAGACTAATTCCACTTCACTCCCAGACAATATTCCCAGCTTGTCAAAAAGCAGCATTGGCCTTGACTGTTCTGATGCTGACTCAGTGCAACTGAGATTAGTGCATTTCTCATTTGCTTCAAGCCTCTTTAACATTGTCTATAGTAATTAGCTTCACTTTTATGAGGCACCCCCAGGCCACTGTCTGTGTGGAGTTTGCTCATTCTCCCCGTCTATATGGGTTTCCTGCAGGTGTTTGCTGGTATGGGCTCCATGGGCCGAATGGCCTGCTTCCACACTGTAGGGATTGTCAGATTCCCAGCCATCCTCTGGGGTCTCACACTCCCCACCAGAACCAACATCCCTCCCTTTGTGCCTGAGACCTGAACCCCTTCCCTTCATCAGATGATCCCCTTACCCTGTCAGTGAACACAACAACCTGACACACCACCCTCCTGGGATCTAACAGCCTGTTCCTCACCCAAACTCAAGTCTGCATGAGAATGCCACTCTGCAGAAAATCCTGCTCATGAGTCCGTGACGAATCCATTGCTCCTTCCACACAACTCACTGACATCTTGCCTGGGAACAATTTAGATAACAACATCCAGTTGTCATGACTTTTATATTGTTTGAACTAATATTTATGGATTTTGTGCTAACTATTTTTGAACAATTCAGTTTGAATTTCTGCTGCTGAGACAATTAGCAGTTAATGTTGTTGCTTGTAGGAAATGTTTCTTGATGAGCTTAATGTCTTTACAGATGCCAAGAAGTCTGGGTAATTGTAATTCTGTGATATGCAATTTAAGGCTCCTTTGGCAGCCTCAAAAAAATTAGCAGAAATCTTAAACACGATGCTTGAACTTTGAGTCCCACCTTTTCTTTAAGAAGAAACACACAATTTAAATAGGGTTTAGCTTATTAATTCTTTTGGTCTATTAATCAGATATAAGAACATAAGAACTGAGTTAGTCAAAGAAGATCCAGTTGGATTTCCAAAATGCTTTTGACAATGTGCCAAACAGAAGGCTGCTAAATAAGAAATGTGCCCATGGGGAAAAGAATTGGTATGGATAGAAGATTGGTTGATTGGCAGAAGGCAGGCAATACAGATAAAGGGGTCTTTTCCAGGATAGCAGCCAGTGACTAGTGGAGTTCCACAGGGATTCATGTTGGAACCAAAACTATTCATGCTATACATTCACAATCTGGGCAAAGGAACTGAGGACATTTTTGCTAAGTTTGCAACTGGCACAAACATATGTGGAGGGACAGGTAGTATTGAGGGAACAGAGAGGCTGCAGAAAGACTGGGGCCTTCTAGGAGAGTGGGAAAAGAAGTGGCAGATGGAATGCCATGTGGGAAAGTGTGAGGTTATGCCCTTTGGTAGAAAGTGCAGATGCATAGGGACTCTTCTAAACAGGGAACGGCTTCAGAAATTTGAAACACAAAAGGGACTTGGGAGTTCTAGTTCAGAATTCTCTGCAGGTTAACAAGCAGTACCAGGGGCTCTAGAGCTATATTAAGAGGAAGAGGGTGGTGAGGTAGAGAATAGGTCCCCTTAAAGATCAGCATGGATGTCTATATGTGCAGCCACAGGAGATGGGGGAGATTGTTAATGAATATTTCTCCTTAGTGTTTACTGAGGAAAGAATCATGAACGCTAATGAAATAAGGAAAACAGTGGGGACGTTTTGAACTGCATACATATTACCAGAGAGGAGGTGTTTGCAGTAAGGTGGATAAATCCCCTGGACCCGATCAAACCCATCCTTAGACATTGGTCAGTCACTGGTGTTTTTTAAGGTCTTGGCTGACCTGGAGATTAGGTTGAGCTTGATAGTAAGTCCTTACCCTGCTCCAAGGCGCACCTTGCAACTGCAACCACCACCAAAGGATAAAATAATTTATAATTGTAATCTGTAATTTGTCCTTCACCAGCCAGACAAGGCTTGCTAAATGTTGTCATGCAGATGTTGTGTGGATATTATATGTTCACTTTGGAGGGTCTGTTCTAGTATAGTCCATGAAACAATCCCAAGTCCCATTTGCCAGTAAGAGGCAATGTTATGTTTGTCATCTTTACACTAGTATTGTAATCATTGTAATGGAATACCCAACAGCAATGTTAAACTGGTTAGGGTAGGAGAAGCAGACAGCATATAGAACACATTTAGTCATCCTTTCTGACATTGCGGAGGTGAACAGTGCAATCCTGAAGATGGCTGCATGGTCACTCAGCAACTGCCAATATGCAAGGCCATCTCAATCCAGGCCACAGTCCAACTGGTTTATTTGGAAACACAAGCTTTCGGATTCTCAGGTGAAGAAGAAGTGAAACTCCAAAGACTTGTGTCTCTGGGTAAACCTGTTGGACTATGACCTGGGGTTGTGTGATATTTGACCTTGTCCACCCCAGTCCAACACCGACATGTCCACATCGCAGCTCAACCCAGTGAGAGATGACCTTACAACCAAAGCAAGCTCTATGTGGGGCTTCACCTACAGCTCCAAGCATCTCCTCGTCTAGTCCTTCCTTCATCAGCCATCACCACTGGGCTTGAGGACTGTATAATCATGAATAGATGAGTGATTCCATGAGTTGTGTCTAAAGTAGATTATCACAGAATTGTTAAGGTGCAGAGAAAGGCCATTCAATTGAGTTCATGGCTTAGTGCAACTGCCCTGCCTTTGCACTTTGTTCTGCACCATGCTTCTTTTCAAATAATCATCCAATACACTCATGAGAACCTCCAGTTAAACTTTCTACACCACACATCCAGTTTTTTCCCATATTGCCTTTACTTCTTTTTCAAAATCACTTTAGGCTTGTGTCTTCACATCCTTGACCCTTTCATGAGTGCGAACAGTTTCTTGTTATCTACTCTGTTTGGATCCTTCATGATTTTGAAAACTTCAGTGACATCTCGCCTTAGCCTTCTCTTCTTCCCAATATTTCCATTGTATCTTCATAATGGAAGTTTCTTATTGCTGGAACCATTCTTCTCACCCTCTTCTGCACTTTCTCCAATGCATTCACTTGCTTCCTAAAGTGCGATGCCCAGAGCTGCACTCAATAGTCTACCTGATGTCTGACTGGTGTCCTTTCTAGATCCAGTATAATGTCCCTGTTCTTGGATCCCATGGTCCTATCAGACTAAGATGAAGCCACAAAAGAGAACCATCTGGCTGTTTTCTCATTAGAGAACAAGGCAACAGGTAACGTTTTTAACCTGACAGTCACTATGTGTCAGGCAAGGGTCAAGCCTGAGAAGATAGATCTTCATAGTGACCTGAGCAGTCCAGGAACTGAAACTGCATTGCTGACATCTCTCTGCACCAATCAACCAGCTGACTGAACTACTGGATCCCCTTACAGTGAGGGACAGTTACATTGCCTGGCAATGCCCATCGGCAATGACCATTTCCAATAGCAGTGAATCTAACCATTTTCTCTCGGAGTGCAATAGCATTATCATCAGTGGATCCCCCAGTATCTTTATCTGGGGTGTTACCTTTGAACAGATACTGAATTTGACCAGCAATATAAATTATATGGCTAGAATAGCAGGTCGGTGCCCTGGAATGCTTAGTTGAGTAACTCACCTCTTTAGTATTCAGAGTCTGTCATCCATTAACAATGCACAAGTGTGATGAAATACTTCCCTCTTGCCTGGATAGGTGCAGCTTCAACAACACTCAAAAAGCTTGACACCATCCAGGACAAAGCAGCCCACTACACTGGCCGCTCAACCAGAATCTTCAACATTTATTCCTTTTGCTGACCCATGGTGTTCACCATGTGCACAATCCACAAGATGCATTGCACCAAATCATCAATGCCCCTTCAACAATGTCTTCCAAGCCTCTGTCATCTGGAAGGACAATGTCAGCAGATGCATGGGAACGCCATCACTTGTATGTTACCCTCCAAGCCACTCTTCATCCAGACCTAGCAACTTTTTGTCATTCTTTCATGATCAAAATCGTGGAACTCCCTCTCTCTAACAATACTATAGCCAACTGCACTGCATGGATTGAAGCAGTTTATGTTAATTAGAGATGGAAAGGAAACATTAGTGTTGCCAGTGTTGTTATTATTCCATGAAACAATAAAAAAAAGCTCAATCTTTCCTTTTTAGTCATTCCTGAGCCCAGTACTGGGGCAAATGCAGATAGCTAGACAACGTTCTGGATAGATCTGGAGTGCCTGATCACACTCTTAGTACTCCATTATGCTTTGGTTTGATACCACCATGACCATTAATTTTAACCTGAACTTACCACCCCCTGATGCTAAGTCATCAAGTGCAAGGACAGACAAATCATAACTCACTAATAGGAAAACAAATTATAGATTTCATAGAACCTCTGATTGCAGGTCTGTAAGATTATGAGGGGTATATGAAATAATTCCACAGAGGCCAGCATCCCATCAACAAGTCATACTTTATCAGCAAATATTTACAAATTGATACTGATCCATCTCCCTCAGAGCTGGCTCTCAGAGTGAGCAGAACTCTGACACTCCTGTTTCTCTCTGTCAGCCAGGGCTCCTTGATTAAACCAGATTAACAGCCCCAATAAGGGAACTCATATTCTGTGATGTCACTGCAGCTGTTCCCTTGGGTGAGGGGTCAATCACATAGTTTTAGGGTAAGGGGCGAAACATTCAGAGGGGATTTAGAAAATAATTTTTCCACTCATTGGGTGGTTAGAGCCTGGAATGCACCACCAGGAAAGGTAGTGGAGGCCGGAAACCTTACAACCTTTAAAAAGGATTTGGATGAGATATCATAACATTCAAGAATATGGGACAAGTGCAGGAAATTGGGATTAACTCACCTTTAGTGGTAGACTCAGTGGGCCAAAGGGCCTTTTTCTGCACTGTGTGAGCCTATGAATCTTTGAATCTACAGTGTGAAAGGAAGCCATTGGGCCATTGAGTTCCATACGTTTCTGATTATACTCACTTCCAGTTAGTTTACCCTGTGTGACTACTGTCTCAAGCAAGCAAATATTTGGAACAGCAGCAGAGAACTGTGAAATAACAAGTAGATCCAGGTGCACTCTGCAGACCTGATGGAGGTACAGCTGAAAGTATTCAAAGTACAGGGTTATTGCAGCCAATTAAATTGTGAGGGTTAGGTCAGAAAACAATTAACAATGAAAAACTCAGCAGGTCTGGCAGCATTTAGAACATAGAACATAGAACAGTACAGCACAGAACAGGCCCTTCAGCCCACAATGTTGTGCCGAACATTGATCCTCATGTATGCACCCTCAGATTTCTGTGACCATATACATGTCCAGCAGTCTCTTAAATGACCCCAATGACCTTGCTTCCACAACTGCTGCTGGCAACGCATTCCATGCTCTCACAACTCTCTGCGTAAAGAACCTGCCTCTGACATCCCCTCTATACTTTCCACCAACCAGCTTAAAACTATGACCCCTCGTGCTAGCCATTTCTGCCCTGGGAAATAGTCTCTGGCTATCAACTCTATCTATGCCTCTCATTATCTTGTATACCTCAATTAGGTCCCCTCTCCTCCTCCTTTTCTCCAATGAAAAGAGACCGAGCTCAGTCAACCTCTCTTCATAAGATAAGCCCTCCAGTCCAGGCAGCATCCTGGTAAACCTCCTCTGAACCCTCTCCAAAGCATCCACATCTTTCCTATAATAGGGCGACCAGAACTGGATGCAGTATTCCAAGTGCGGTCTAACCAAAGTTTTATAGAGCTGCAACAAGATCTCACGACTCTTAAACTCAATCCCCCTGTTAATGAAAGCCAAAACACCATATGCTTTCTTAACAACCCTGTCCACTTGGGTGGCCATTTTAAGGGATCTATGTATCTGCACACCAAGATCCCTCTGTTCCTCCACGCTGCCAAGAATCCTATCCTTAATCCTGTACTCAGCTTTCAAATTCGACCTTCCAAAATGCATCACCTCGCATTTATCCAGGTTGAACTCCATCTGCCACCTCTCAGCCCATCTCTGCATCCTGTCAATGTCCCGCTGCAGCCTACAACAGCCCTCTACACTGTCAACGACACCTCCGACCTTTGTGTCGTCTGCAAACTTGCTGACCCATCCTTCAATTCCATTGTCCAAGTCATTAATAAAAATTACAAACAGTAGAGGCCCAAGGACAGAGCCCTGTGGAACTCCACTCACCACTGACTTCCAGGCAGAATATTTTCCTTCTACTACCACTCGCTGTCTTCTGTTGGCCAGCCAATTCTGTATCCAAGCAGCTAAGTTCCCCTGTATCCCATTCCTCCTGACCTTCTGAATGAGCCTACCATGGGGAACCTTATTTGTGGAGAGAAATTAGAGTTTATGTTTCAGGTCCAGTGACCGTTCCTCAGAACAAGTAAACAATGTCTGTTCTGGATGAAAAAAAAGATCCCGCTGCCTTTTTTTCAAAGAGAAATGGAGATTCTCTGTCTAGTGTCCCTAGGCCATACTGAATCACTTGATTAACATTCTAAGAACAAATTATCTCATTATTGCCATCATGTTGTTTATGGACCACTGCTGTACACAAATTGGTAGCTACATACCCTGCATCACAACAGTTATAATTCTTTCAAAAAAGTCCTTCATTGGTTGTGAAGTGCTTTCTGCCATCCTGCAGAGACAGAAGCATTAGAAAGTACAAATTTATTTTTCTGTCTTACTCAATAGGCCATTTTTCTTCACACAAAAGATGGCTTGGATCAACACTGTAAAACATAATGAGTCAGACTATTCAATAAAATCAAACTATATTCCAAGGAGCATTCATGTGTGTACTTTACATAATTAATTCTAAAAAACAATATGAAATGTTTGAGGCCCATTTGGATGATGCACTGGGGATCATTATTGCTGGGATTGCTCTAAGAAGGGCACTTCCTGCACCACTGTATCTGTTAGTAAAGCAGTGGAATCACAACTGTGTTTCTGAAATGAAAGGCACAACATAAATGTGAAATGTGGTGATATTATGGTGGAATAAAGGAACCAACAATAAATTGAATGATTTAAGCTGAGCTAAATTGCTTTACTCATCGTAAATGCCGTGTGATCTCGGGATAAAATCTTGTTTTATTAAATTAAGTTCTATCAGAACAGTAGCACCAGCTCAAGCAGATCTAAACGGATCGTTCAATATATCCTGCAGGTTTGTTTCTTTGATCTGGATCCGCGAATAAACATTTAGCCTGCTGCTTGTTATGATTCTTTCAGCAATCAGATCCAAGAGAAAGCTCTAAATTAGTGTTTTAAACTTCACTTCCACTGAATATGAATGACAGGAAAATCAAATTCTTTCGTCTTCATGTTAATAAGATGGCCATATTTCAACCACTGCACTCCAAATATTTCTGCCTGTAATGAGTTTAATCTTTTGTTGCCTCCAAAGTGATGAAGCAATCAGGAGAATATTCAGTGGAGCAGAATCTTCATTTCCTGTTAATGGATTGTTTCTGCTCCATTGGTTTCCCTTGCAAGTAGTCCCCAAGCATAGGAGCAAAACATCTGTGAGAGACCCATGTGGTTACCAGATGGGGACTGCAGAAGATGTGAATCTTCTTTAGCCACTTCACAAAATGTTTCTCAGAACTCAATGCACCCTTTAAATGCTGCTGTGAAGCACCTGTGTAATTGCAGCTCAGTCACCTCTCAATGCTCATTCGGATTGCAAAAGTGAGCAAAGCCAAGAAAAAGAGTGAATGAAATGTGAAATGTTGGTAATAATGGCAAGTCAATCAATTGAAATAGAGAAAAAAATAAAAGTTTAAAGAAAAGTATGGAAGTTACTACATAGTATCAGCACACAATTCTCACCAAGGAAGTGTTGATTTTGTTTTGATTCTATTTGGCTATATTATTGTCACATGTTCCTAGGTAAGCGAAAAGTTTTGTTTTGCATGCAGTACAGGCAGATCATAACGTACAAAGATTATAGAGCGCTAGAATAGAGTGAGGAATAAATGGTTACTACTGCAAAGAAGGTGCGCAAAAAAAATCAAAATTAGATTCAAAATTTGTCAGTATTTACCCCCCTTCAGAAAGACAAATAGTTTTAATCACATTCATGTACCCAGTTCATATATCCTTTCAGAGATAGGGACATTTAAGTTGTCATTGGATAAGCGTATGAGGTACATGGAATAGTGTAGGTTAGATGGGCTTCAGATCGGTATGACAGGTCAGCACAACATCGAGGGCTGAAGGGCCTGTACTGTGCTATAATGTTCTATGTTCTATAATGTTCGCTCCACACTACCCTCCAACACCACCACACGTGGCACCTTCCCCTGCAACAGCAGGAAGTGCTACACTTGCCACCACACCTCCTCCCTCACCCCTATCCCAGGCCCTAAGATGACTTTCCATATTAAGCAGATGTTCACCTGCACATCTGCCAATGTGGTATACTGTATCCATTGTACCCGGTGTGGCTTCCTCTACATTGGGGAAACCAAGCGGAGGCTTGGGGACCGCTTTGCAGAACACCTCCGCTCGGTTCGCAATAAACAACTGCACCGCCCAGTTGCGTACCATTTTAACTCCCCCTCCCATTCTTTAGACAACATGTTCATCAGGGGTCTCCTGCAGTGCCACAATGATGCCACCCGAAGGTTGCAGGAACAGCAACTCATATTCCGCTTGGGAACCCTGCAGCCCAATGGTATCAATTTGGACTTCACCAGCTTCAAAACCTCCCCTTCACCCACTGTATCCCTAAACCAGCCCAGGTCATCCCCTCCCTCCACTGCATCACACAACCAGCCCAGCTCATCCCTTCCCCCAACTGCATCCCAAAACCAGCCCAGCCTGTCTCTGCCTCCCCAACCTGTTCTTCCTCTTATCCATCCCTTCCGCCTACCTCAAGCTGCACCTCCATTTCCTACCTACTAACCTCATCCCACCTCCTTGACCTGTCTGTCTTCCCTGGGCTGACCTATCCCCTCCCTACCTCCCCACCTATCCTCTCCTCTCCACCTATCTTCTTTTCTCTCCATCTTCGGTCAGCCTCCCCCTCTCTCCCTATTTATTCCAGAAACCTCTCCCCATCCCCCTCTCTGCTGAAGGGTCTAGGCCCGAAACTTCAGCTTTTGTGCTCCTGAGATGCTGCTTGGCCTGCTGTGTTCATCCAGCTTCACACTTCATTATCATGTATCCTTTCAGTCTATTTTCTTTAAACTTACCTTGATGATTCATATGCCGGAATCTTGGATCCTGGCTGTATATGCCACAGCCTCATAATTCTCCATATGACACAGTTCCTTTTTCCAACTGTTCTAACACAGTTAATATTGCATATTTGGCCCCCACACTTTGAACCTCATCCTCTTTAAAGCAGCAATGTCCTTCCAAAAGTGTGAAATCTAGATGTGGGCATAACCTTCAGTCCACGACTTGAGACTTAAGAAGTTTTTGGATTGCTCCTCATTCTGTCTATTGAGATAAAGCCAAAGCCACAATAATTACCTTAGTAATGGTGGTCATTTCAATATTACGAGTGCTGATGCAGGAGAAAAATAGCTAAGTCATGCTGCTCCCAATCACTTCCAGCATTGCCCATGTCAATCTCCATGCTGTTGTGGAAACTTGTGCAAGTGTTATATGTGCATGTGGTAAGATACATCTTCAACAGATGCTGGCATCGCTCGGTGTTGAGTACTGATTCTCCCCAGGCCAGGATTTTTCAATCACTGCTTTAGATATTAAACTCTCCGAAATGCACACATTTGCTCATTGCTCATTAATGTCAGTTGGTCATTGCTCGGTTTATGGAATAGTGAGTGTTTGGAGGAGTTCAAATAGGTTGTTAGATTTCAGGAAGGTATTGCTTGTTAAAGCAAGGAGATCATGTGCTCCAAATCATGGGGTAGAAAGTTGTCCTTCCCCTCCAAGCTGCAGTGTTACAGGGAGATGAAGCACAGGAGGACGATCTACTCCTAGAGTTAGGGGTGGGGAGTTGAAGGATTCCAGCAGGAGATATTGCTTTGAGACAATTTTAGCTGAGCAAAATACAGAATTATTGTGAATGCGCGTTTTATGGTTCAGAACGAGCTTTGTAATGAAATTCTCTAGGTTTAAGCATTAGCAACCTCGCTTTTCCTGATATATAGATTGCGATCTTGACGTGCAGGGGACAATTTCAAAGTCTTCTAAACATGAAACTTGAAGAGTTGTAAATTGTGAGCAGGACACTGCAGCTCTGGAAGGACATCAACAAGTTGGTGGAGTGGGTCAATAGTTGGTAGCTGAGGTTCATTGCAGAGAGGTGTAAGGTGATGTAATTTAATTGGAAGAACCCAATTCTAAAAGAGGTGCAGGATCAAAGGGAACTGGGTATGTATTGAGTCATAGGAGTAGCACAATACGGTAACAGACACTTCGGTCCAACTCGTCCATGCTGATCAGCTATCCTAAATTAATCTAGACTCTTTTTCTGGAATTTGATCCCTATCCCTCCAAACCCCTCCTATTCATATGTCCATCCAGATTCCTTTTAAGTGTTGCAATTGCATCCACCACTTACTCTGGCAGCTCACTCCATACACACACTACCCACTGCTTGAAAAGTTGCCCCTTAAGTCCTTTTTATGTCTTTTCCCTCTCACTTTAACCCTATGCCCTCTAGTTTTGGGCTTTCCTACCCGGGAAAGAAGATCTTGGCTATTTACCCCTCATGATTTTATAAACCTCTATAGCGTCACCTCTCAGCCTCCGCTGCTCCAGGGAAGATAGCCCAGACTAATCAGCTTCTCCCAATAGCTGAAACCCTCCAGTCCTGACAACATCCTTGTAAATCCTTTCTGCACCCTTTCAATTTTAACAACATATTCCCTATAGCAGAGAAAGCAGAACTGAATGTCATATTCCAAAAGTGGCCTAATCAATGTCTTGTACAGCTGTAACATGGCTTCCCCACTCCTGGACTCACTGGGCTCACAAATAAAGGCAAATATGTTTCCCTGTTCAATGGGAAGTATGTGCACAGATAGGTGGCCAGACAAGAGGAGAGACCAGTGAATAAAACGTAATATTCTTTAGCTTCATTAGTAGGGGCATAGATACAAGAGCAATGAGGTGTTGTTGAATTTGTACAGGTAAAGCCACCAGTCTTACCAGATCTTGGAGCTGAGCAATCATTACAGAGAGAGACAACTGCTGTTTTTTTAACCTGAGAATCATCATGCCTCAGGCAAGGGGAGAGGCATCATGGTAACATCATGGCACCTCTTCTGATTGGTAGGAGCAGGAGAAGAGGTGTGTATCAGTTCCCTGCTTCACAGCTTCCCTCAGTGGTTGTCCGCAACACAGATCTATTTCCTATTTAGCACACAGCTATACCTCGCTACAATTAAAATATGATTAACTACTGCACCAAAAACAATCTAGAGCAATCTGAGCTTGTAATTCAGTAAGCAAATATCCTGTATTAGAATGAGGGAACATACTTTGCTAATATGATGTAGAACATAGAACATAGAACATAGAACATTACAGCACAGTACAGGACCTTCGGCCCTCGATGTTGTGCCGACCTGTCATACCGATCTCAAGCCCACTAAACCTACACTATTCCATGTACGTCCATATGCTTGTCCAATGACGACTTAAATGTACTTAAAGTTGGTGAATCTACTACCGTTGCAGGCAAAGTGTTCCATTCCCTTACTATTCTCTGAGTAAAGAGACTACCTAGGACATCTGTCCTAAATCTTTCACCCCTCAATTTAAAGCTATGCCCCCTTGTGCTCGCCGTCACCATCCTAGGAAAAAGGCTTTCCCTATCCACCTTATCTAACCCTCTGATTATTTTATATGTTTCAATTAAGTCACCTCTCAACCTTCTTCTGTCTAACGAAAGCAGCCTCAAGTCCCTCAGCCTTTAGTCGTAAGACCTTCCCTCCATACCAGGCAACATCCTAGTAAATCTCCTCTGCACCCTTTCCAAAGCTTCCACATCCTTCTTATAATGCGGTGACCAGAACAGTACACAATACTCCAAGTGCGGCTGCACCAGAGTTTTGTACAGCTGCAGCATAACCTCTTCGTTCCGGAACTCGATCCCTCGATTAATAAAAGCTAAAACACTGTATGCCTTCTTAAGAGCCCTGTCAACCTGGGTGGCAACTTTCAAGGATCGGTGTCCATGGACACCGAGATCTCTCTGCTCATCTACACTACCAAGAATCTTACCATTAGCCCAGTACTTTGCCTTCTGGTTACTCCTACCAATGTGCATCACCTCACACTTGTCCACATTAAACTCTATTTGCCACCTCTCAGCCCAGCTCTACAGCTTATCTATGTCTCTCTGCAATCTACAGCATCCTTCGTCACTATCCACAACTCCACCGACCTTAGTGTCGTCTGCAAATTTACTAACCCATCCTTCTACGCCCTCATCCAGGCCATTTATAAAAATGACAAACAGCAGTGGACCCAACACCAACCCTTGTGGTACACCACTAGTAACTGAATGTCTCCTTTTAAAAACTGAATTGAAGAGAATTTTCATTAAGAGCATTGCCAGACTCTGGAATTTTGTTCCTGATGCCTTCTGTCCATTGAGTTCAAGTCTTTCAATTTTGGCTTTGGCGGCAATGGTGATGTATGTAGCGAGGGCTTCTGGCTGTGTTAGGCCTGGAGAGTGGACTCAGTGGGTCTTCAGCTGTGGCAGTACGGAGTCTGGACCAGCAAGTCAATCCAGCAGAAGCAGTGATAATAAAGTGTGAAGCTGGATGAACACAACAGGCCAAGCAGCATCTTAGGAGCACAAAAGCTGACGTTTCGGGCTGAGACCCTTGCCCGAAACACCAGCTTTTGTGCCCCTAAGATGCTGCTTGGCCTGTTGTGTTCATCCAGCTTCACACTTTGTTATCTTGGATTCTCCAGCATCTGCAGTTAATGTCATCTCTCCCAGCAGAAGCAGTGCCTGGAGCGGGGACTCCCAGCTATCATAAGCCTGAAGCATCATTGTCATTGTTGTCCCCAGAGCAGGGAATCCTTGAGGCCTGGGACCTTGTAGTAGCACTGAAGCTGTGTTTGAAAACCCCATCTACAGAAAATAAACTCGATATAATTTCATGTTATTCTTTCATATTATTGTAACTCAAAATGGTGCCGGATTGTGGTGACATAACACTTTTCATGATATCTTTCTAGTTATATGTAATAATAAATAACTCATATTATGCACTGCAAACCTGGTTTAGAATTTTGCTAATTTCTCACTTGTTTCAATTCTATCTATTAATTTACTATTCTCTATTCTTGTCCTCATTGTCTATCCCAGTACTTTGTACAACCTGGTATTCTTTGCTGATATTCTCTCCTGCTTCCCATATTCCTGCCACTTTAGTTCAAAACCTTCCCAACAGCATCAGCAAAATGCTCTGCATGAACCTCAGCCTCAGCTCTGTACAGTCATGAAAAGCTTTGCTCCTGCTGCTTTATGTGAGGAGCCATTGCCATACAGTCATAGAGTCAGACAGCATGGAAACAGACCCTTCGGTCCAACTCATCCATGCCAACCAGGTATCCCCAGGTACAGAACATCCAATTCAAAAAAGCTAACTTACCACAACTGTTCCATAGTGGATAGCTTGTAAACCTCTGCTTAGGTCACTAGCTCTTGAATTTAAGTAGTAATTTTCAGTTGGATGTTGAATGCAAACAAACTGAAAATTTTAGAAACAGTTTATGATTCCTTCAAAACATTAAACCTCCAGCACTCCTTTCAAGTCACAATCCATGTTGCAGATATCTTTGATGTTCAAGTTGATGTTTCTCTCCAGTTTATATTATCATTGGATGCTTTATCATGTGAGAGGCTGAGCTTCTCCAGTTTGTTCAAGTTAGAAAATCCATCTTCTCTGCTTCTGCCAAAAGCAGTTGCTGAAAATATTTGTTATTTGTATATTCCAGTGCCTGGGTTTACTGTATCCAAACTGAGTAATTCTAGATGTTGTAAAAATAAACTCCAACATGTGAACTCCTCAGAAAGGTGTAAATCAAGTAGGAGATAGACTTCTTGGTTCCAAGGTGCTTGCAGTCTCTTTTGATAAAAAAATGTTCATTTACCAATGTTCAAGTGATTGCTGCAGACTTTTTTGAGACAGTGCTTTTTTTGTTTGAAGCCATTTCAGACCATTAATGTCCTCTGTATTGAAATGAGATGATCTAAGCTGAAAATTGGCACTTCATTTATCATGGCCGGAGAAACATCCAGTCTCGATGGAGAGCCTCACTGCAGAACAAGCATTATCTACTGGAGCAGGGGCTCCTGACCACCATGTAATAAAAATGAATGAAATCACAGCCTTTGCCTAAAACTCACCCTCATTAACCATTGGCATTTTGACGATATGCTTCAGTTTCCTGGTTCTGTCCTTCGGTGTAAACCAGCTCAGTGGTCTCATTTGTAGCCTCTTTGTAGGTTACGGGAACAGACCCTCTTCCGCACCTACACAGGCCTCAAACCCCACCTCTTCCTCCGTTACATTGATGACTGTATCGGCGCCGCCTCTTGCTCCCCAGAGGAGCTCGAACAGTTCATCCACTTCACCAACACCTTCCACCCCAACCTTCAGTTCAGCTGGGCCATCTCCAGCACATCCCTCACCTTCCTGGATCTCTCAGTCTCCATCTCAGGCAACCAGCTTGTAACTGATGTCCATTTCAAGCCCACCGACTCCCACAGCTACCTAGAATACACCTCCTCCCACCCACCCTTCTGCAAAAATTCCATCCCCTATTCCCAATTCCTCCGCCTCCGCCGCATCTGCTCCCACGATAAGATATTCCACTCCCGCACATCCCAGATGTCCAAGTTCTTCAAGGACCGCAACTTTCCCCCCATAGTGGTCAAGAACGCTCTTGACCGCGTCTCCCGCATTTCCCGCAACACATCCCTCACACCCTGCCCCCGCCACAACCGCCCAAAGAGGATCCCCCTCGTGCTCACACACCACCCCACCCACCTCCGGATACAACGCATCATCCTCCAACACTTCCGCCATCTACAATCCGACCCCACCACCCAAGACATTTTTCCATCCCCACCCCTGTTTGCTGTCCGGAGAGACCACTCTCTCCGTGACTCCCTTGTTCGCTCCACACTGCCCTCCAACCTCACCACACACGGCACCTTCCCCTGCAACCGCAGGAAATGCTACACTTGCCCACACACCTCCTCCCTCACCCCTGTCCCACGCCCCAAGATGACTTTCCATATTAAGCAGAGGTTCACCTGCACATCTGCCAATGTGGTATACAGCATCCACTGTACCCGGTGTGGCTTCCTCTACATTGGGGAAACCAAGCGGAGGCTTGGGGACCGCTTTGCAGAACACCTCCGCTCGGTTCGAAATAAACAACTGCACTTCCCAGTCGCAAACAATTTCCACTCCCCTTCCCATTCTTTAGTTGACATGTCCATCATGGGCCTCCTGCAGTGCCACAATGATGCCACCCGAAGGTTGCAGGAACAGCAACTCATATTCCGCTTGGGAACCCTGCAGCCCGATGGTATCAATGTGGACTTCACCAGCTTCAAAATCTCCCCTTCCCCCACCGCATCCCAAAACCAGCCCAGTTCGTCCCCTCCCCCCACTGTACCACACAACCAGCCCAGCTCTTCCCCTCCACCCACTGCATCCCAAAACCAGCCCAACCTGTCTCTGCCTCCCTAACCTGTTCTTCCTCTCACCCATCCCTTCCTCCCACCCCAAGCCGCACCTCCATCTCCTACCTACTAACCTCATCCCACCTCCTTGACCTGCCCGTCTTCCCTGGACTGACCTATCCCCTCCCTACCTCCCCACCTATACTCTCCTCTCCACCTATCTTCTTTTCTCTCCATCTTTGGTCCGCCTCCCCCTCTCTCCCTATTTATTCCAGAACCCTCACCCCATCCCCCTCTCTGATGAAGGGTCTAGGCCCGAAACGTCAGCTTTTGTGCTCCTGAGATGCTGCTGGGCCTGCTGTGTTCATCCAGCCTCACATTTCATTATCTTGGATTATCCAGCATCTGCAGCTCCCATTATCAGTGGTCTCATAATATGGCCAACTGCTAGGCTTTGCACTACATGATGATATAATGAATAATAAAAGAACTGTAGATATTGGATATCTGTAACAAAGACACAAATTGCTAGAAAATCTCAGAACAGTTCAGATGATGAGTCAGTGGACTTGAAGCATTAACTTTGCTTTCTTCCCACAGATGTCTCCAGGCCTGCTGGGTTTTAGCAGCAAGTTCGGTTTTTGTGACAAAACACTGAAACCTGGAGCGCATCTGGAGGAGGCCAGGAATCGAGTGATGGTATCATGCACTCCGAGGGGGAGCCTCATAAGTTTTGTTTACTGCCCCTGTCCATTTAATGGCTCTTGCATGCTGGATGAGCTTACCCACAGCTGGGGTCTGGCATCCACATTCCCCCATCAGCGACAGTGACCAATGTTACTGAGAGTCTCACACTTCCGGTACTTGACATTGGGACGCTCCTGCACTCACTCAAATTGGTACTGCATCTGGCTTTTCCAGAAATGTCAGAAATCTCCTAATGCAGGAGCTTGTGTTCAAAGCCTTGAATCTTAACAAAGCAGAGGCACTGCATGGTCTCCTCCATTGTCTGTCTGTGGTTTTGCAATGTCTCAGGAATCTCTGACCTTTGGGAGTCCAGCTGCCTAATATGATCTAGAAAGACCCTTTTTGTCTGTGGTGACAACAACATAATACATGAATAGGAAGGTTTTAGAGAGCCAAATAGGACTAGATCATTCAGGGCATTTGGTCAGCGTGGACAAATTGGACGAAAGGATCTGTTACCGTGCTGCATGACTCCTTGGCTCTATAAACCAATATCTGTTCTACACCTTAGAATGGGGAGTGCTCACAGGTGACTCGAGAAGCCTCTCTTCAGCTTGCTCATCCATGATGCTTGACTCAACCAATACTCCCTATTCCAAACTAGGATGAGACAAAACTATGGTGAGTGGGCCACGGCTGCTGAACCATGGAAAAGTGAAATATGACAGGGCTGGCTTGATTTGGATCACATATCCTGACCAAGGAAGCTGGTAGCAATTGGATTGGGATACTCTGTACCCACTTCCACAAGAACCCCTTGTGGGAAACAGACATTGGCAATGAGAACTGAGATGACTGAGTTGGTAATGCACACAACTAACCCATGTTCCTCTGTGCCCCTCGGTTGAAGGGCTAATAACACCGGGGCATAATTTTAAGGTTAAAAAGACAGGAGAATTAGAGGGAATTTTGGGAAGCATTTTTTTTACCCAAGGCTGTTGCGAATTGGGATTGTACGGCCTGGGAAGACGGATGGCGGCAGAGTACAACATTCCAGTTGGACCTCATCTGCTCACCAGTTCCTCTTCCTTTTTCTTTATTTTCTCCTCTTTGTAGTATTTTCTTCTTTCTCCCTCGCCCCACCCCCACCTCCCAACTTTTGACGGCCCCGTCCTACCTGGAGTGTGGAGTTGAGGGAGACGGGTCACAGCCAGAGCCCAGGCAGGAGCTGGGCACATGGGCTGAGTCCCGTGGCGGAGCGAGCAGGCCGAGTCCAGCGGTGGAGCGAGCGGCCCGGGTCCCACAGCGGCAGCGGAGTGAGCGGGCTGATTCATGGGCTGAGATGAGCCACGACAGAACAGTCGATGTGAGTCCTAGATGGAATCCGGCCTACGGAGGCAGCGTGGCTTCGTGTACTGGGGCCAGTGGGCACAGACTTATGTCGGAGAGGGATTGGAACTTAAATACTTTATGGTCACTTCTATTATCATTCTGGACTTTTGAGACTCTGTTCCCATGCTAACCTATATTTTGTTTTACTCTGTAACAATACTTTAAGTAGCTGTACTTAGGTACTCTGTACCTAAGGTAGCACCGAGAGGTGACAATACAAAGTTTCCACTGCACCCATTCGAGTGCCTGTGATGATAAAGGCTATTCTATTCTAGATAAGGAAGAAAACCTCACAATCTCTAAAAAGTACTTCGATGAGCAATTGAAATGTCAAGGCATTCAAAGTTATGGGCCGAGAGCTGGAAAGTGAGTCTTGAGTAACTTGTTGCTGGTGCAGACTTGATGGGCTGAAGGACCTCTCTGCGATGACTTTTTTTTGTCTATTCAGGGGAATGAGGGCGTCGCTGGCTAGGCAGCATTTATTGCCCAGAGGGCAGTTCAGTCAACCACATTGCACTCGACCTGGAGTCACATGTAGGCCAGACTGGGTAAGGATGGCAGTTTCCTTCTCTAAAGGGCATTAGTGAAACAGATGGATTTTTCCTGACAATCGGTTATGGATTCGGTGTCATCATTAGACTCTTAATTCCATACATTTTTGTTGAATACAAATCCCACCATCTGCCGTGGCAGGATTCGAACCCATGTCCCCAGAACATTACCTGGGCACTCTGGATTAACATTCCAGCGATAATACCACAAGGCCATTCCCTCCCTCAATGAGTCAAACCTCACACTGGACAAGGGTATCCTCCATGACTTTCAGCTACATAATGAGTAATGGAAGACCCTATTCTTGAATACCTCCCACCTTAACATCACCCATTGCTGAGCAGATGGTACCCATATCATTTCCAGCATTGTCTCTTCCACTCCAGTCACATTGTGGAAGCACGCCAAACCACTGTCCTTCTCACATACCTCCATGGAATGATGTGCTCCATTTACAGGATGAAGTGCAGAGTTACGTCTGAGTTGCAGTCCCTCAGTTATTCCACTGTGACACACATAGGATATGTTGCACCCTCTGATGCTGATCCTTGTGAAGGTCGGTGGCATCTCAGTGATGACGCCTCTTATTCTGGCAATAATGAGAAGTGAGCACACTCAATTTTTCAGCTTGTGAGCTTGCTGTAGGCTACAGAAATACAGACCCGCTGGGTGGGGATTGCTCGCCGTCCTCACAGTTCAAGGTCTTATAAGATCATTGAAGTGCTTTCCTTCTGATCATTCCCCAGCTACTGACCTCATTAACCACATTTGCCCATTCCATTTTGGCCTTTTCTGGGGGATTTCTTCTTCTGTATTCTGGGAAAGAACACATTTCCTCTTGGATATTGCATCTGTCAAAGCATCAAGGGAAGTATTCAAACAATCAAACAACATGTCACTATCCAGGGAGGTGTGCGCGCTCGCGCACACACACACACACACACACACACACACACACACACACACACACACACACACACACACACACACACACACACACACACACGACATCTGCCCTCTGCACTTCCTGCTGCTCCAGCCCTTCAATCAACAGCAAGGCAAGGTCAGTCATCACTGCCTCTTTATAGGACCCTCCAATGCCAGGTCCTTAATCACTCACTTTCTATGAGTGCTATACTTGGCTCCATGCCAAGTACGACCTTTACTATTTGCAAGATACCACTGAAACTGATATGGTATCAAATCAGGACACGAAAATGATCCAGACATTAGGTTTGCAATTTTGGTTGATAATGCTTAATGAAATAGGGATTTGTTTTCAAATGGGTGCTGTTTCCATACAAGCACTCAGCTTGCTCAAAATAAATCCCTACACACGTAATCTTTTCAGGTGCCACTTAACAGAATACTTAATTGGGATCAAATAGTTTATTTTTTGAATTAAGGGCTTCCATGCATTCTCCACTGCTTACTTGGAGAGATACACATTCCACAGGATAATAGGCTGTTTGGCCGCTCTTCCTTATGTAAGCCCTTTGAAAGAGAATCATTGAAAACATCCAATTATTCCTTCTCGCTCTCTCATGTCTCATCCAATTCCTTTTTAGAGTTTGTTATTTAATCTATGTGTCCACTCTTCTCTCAGGCTGTACACAGCAGATGAAACATCACTATGCAAGAAAACTTGCCTCTGGTTCATCAGTCAAAATATTTAAAGTTTCTAAATAACGCAATCATTAAGCACAGGTAAAGGCCCGAAGCCATGGTAAGCCAAATGCAATTAATTTATATTAAATAATGAGACCAACTGTAATCATAAGCTGTTAATTATTCATCCACATTCTTGTAATTAAATTCTGTGGAATAAACCTATTGTAATGCAGGGGCAATTTAGTTTTATTTTGAGCAATTAGCATTATGGTACATATTTGATTCCATTAAACTTGGGCATGATAATTTTGTCATTGGGTACTTTATTAGCTTTTTAATTAAAAAGCGAGCCAATTAAATTGATTGTGCATGCGATAACAATTAAATGTAACTGCAGCCTCTAAAAATACCTTTCTTTCTTTCTATTTGGACAAAGCTTCCTTGCTAGGACACAAATATTAAGCAGAATATTAAATCATTCAGCTGAGCGCTTCTCCTTACACAGCATTTGACCTGAATTGTTATTTATTCCAGCAGCCTGACAGGTTGTTTGTTAGCTGTAATTGTTCCTTGTTTATTATGCTGCACAAGGGCTCAATCGATGCAATGAATATGAAAGCATATAGTGAAAATGCAAAGAGCACAGAAAATAAATTATCATGGCTTTAAGCAACAACAGGGCTGTTTGAATACACTGAGTCAACTCTCAGGAGGACAGCCTTCAGCCAGAGCATATCCAAGCATTCATTTCCTTCTCAGAGCACTGATAAGTGAAGATCATTGCACCATCGTCCTCAAGTTGGTGAGCAAAAGAGATCAATGAATTCCTCTCTGTCTGAGGCTATCTCAGGGGGAGATGATGGCCTAATGATATTATTGCTGTCTGTTAATCCAGAAACCCAGATAATGTTCTAGGGGCCTTGGTTCAAATCCTGCCGCAAGAGATGGTGGAATTTGAATCCAGTAAATGGATAGAATTAACAACGACCACAAATCTGTTGTTGATTGTCAGGAAAAACCCATTTGATTCACTAATGTCCTTCAGGGAAGGAAACTGCCATCCTTACTTGATCTGGCCTACATGTGACTCCAGACCCACAGCAATGTGGTTGACTCTTAACTGCCCTCTGCTTAATTAGGGATGGGCAATAAATTAGCCAGCAACACCCTCATTCCATGAATGCATTTTTTTTCAAAATCTCATATTTCAAACCTGTCCTGACTCTCAATCTTTGCGTGTCCTCTCACAAAACATATTGTGGCAGACTTCTACAAGTTCAACACAGGCACTGCTTGAAAAACAGAATACCACTCCGGTTCCAAACATTTGTATTGACGTTAAATTTATATTACAATAAGAGTGATGCATCTGCTAACTTGTATAGGAGACTGTGTTGAACACTAACACAATTATATGCAGAGCTCAGTGGCACAAGGAAAGAATCTGACTTGCAACAATATATTAAGCATTGCTCACAGCTCTGTGATCCAAACAACTCCTTTTTATTCTTCATTAAGTATTGTCGGGTTAATGTGCACAACGTAAAATCTCTTTTGGGAAGTGTAACTCCTTCATTTGTTACCTTCTAATTATTGTTCACTACCTCTAAATACAGATTACATTAGTAGTAGCTCGCCCTGCTAATCTCACCATGCCTAGTATCACAGAAAATGCTGCAAGTAGAAGGCAATTGAAGTAGTTCATTGACCGCATTAAAATCTTAGCTACCAGTCCCAGAATATAAATTCGAACATCATTTCGCAAAAGTCACACTGCCTTGCTGGAAATTATTTCCACTTAGTCTGAGAGTTGGTTCCTTGGCGCTGAATGTCTGATCCTTACATTAATCCTTTCCAAACTCAACCATTTCAATTCCAGAGATAATGGGCCTGCAGCCCAATGGTCTCAATGTGGACTTATCAAGCTTCAAAATATCCCCACTCCTGACCTCATTCCAAGACCAGCCCATCTCGTCCTCGCCTCCTTGGCCTGTCAGTTTTTTCTCGCACCTATTCGCTCCTCCCATCTCACAGACCAACCCCCACCCCACTTCCTACCTACTAGCCTCATCCCCACTTCCTTGACCTGCCTGTCTTCTCTCTCACTTACTTGTCGCTCCGTCCTCACTGGCCAACCCCCATCCTAACTCCCTACCTATACTCACCTGTACCGGCTTCATCCCTGCCTCCTTGGCCTGTCCATCTTCTCTCCACCTATCTGCTCCTCTGTCCACCTTCCATCATGACCTCCCCCACTCTCTATTTATTTCAGCGCTGCCTTCCCCTCCCCCATTTCCGAAGAAGGGTCCAGACCTGAATCTCTGGCAATCACCTGGAAATCGATATCCATTTCAGGTCCACCGACTCCCACAGTTGCCTAGAATACATCTCCTCCCACCCACCTTCCTGCAAAAACGCCATGCCCTATTTACAATTCCTTCGCCTCTGCCGCATCTGCTCCCAGGATAAAGCATTCCACTCCTGAACATCTCAGATGCCCTCGTTTCTCAAGGACTGTAATTTCCTCCCTCAGTTGTCAAGAACGCCCTCGACCAAGCCTCCCGCATTTCCCACAACTCATCCCTTACAACCCCTCCCTGCAATAACAACCAAAACAGAATCCCCCTCATCCTCATGTACTAGTCCATCAAACTCAGAATCGAATACATCATCCTCCGACACTTCCGTCATCTGCAATCTGATCCCAACACCAAAGACATCTTTCCCTCTCCACCTTTATCTGCTTTTCAGAGGGATCACTCTCTCCAGGAGCCCTTTGTCTGCTCCACACTCCCCTCCAGCACCACCACACCCGGCACTTTTCCCTGCAACCACAGGAAGTGCTACACTTGCCCCCACACCTCCTCCCTCACCCCCATCCCAGGCCCCAAGAAGACTTTCCACATCAAGCAGATATTCACTTGCACATCTGCCAATGTGGTATTCTGCATCCGCTGTTCCCAGTGTGGCCTCCTCTACTTTGGGGAAGCCAAGCGGAGGCTTGGGCCCACTTTGCAGAACACCTACGCTCGGATCGCAATAAACAACTGCACCTCCCAGTCGCAAACCATTTCAACTCCCCCTCCCATTTTTTAGACAACATGTCCATCCTGGGCCTCCTGCAGTGCCACAATGATGCCATCCGAAAGTTGCAGGAACAGCATCTCATATTCCGCTTGGGAACCCTGCAGTCCAAGGATATCAATGTGGACTTCACAAGCTTCAAAATCTCCCTTCCCCCGACTGCATCCCAAAACCAGCCCAGCTTGTTCCCACCTCCCTAACCTGTCCTTCCTCCCACCTATCCCCTCCTCCACATCAAGCCCTGTCCCCATCTCCTACTTACTAATCTCATCGCGCCCCCTCAACCTGTCCGTCCTCCCTGGACTGTCCTATCCCCTCCCTAACTCCCCACTTACACTTACCTTTACTGGCTCCACCCCTGCCTCTTTTACCTTTCTGTATCCTCTCCACCTATCTTCTCTTTTATCCATCCTCGACCTGCCTCTCCCTCTCTCCTTATTTATTTCAGAATCCCCTTCCCCTCCCCCATTTGTGAAGAAGGTTCTAGGCCCGAAACATCAGCTTTTGTGCTCCTCTGATTGTCCCTAGCCTGTTGTGTATACATCTAGCCTCACACCTTGTTATCTCAGGCTCCAGTATCCGCAGTTCCCACTATCTCCAATTGCAACTTATTTGTTCATGAGATGTGGGTGTCAGTAGAAAGGCTGGTTTATTGTCTAGAGAAAGGGAGGTGAGGTGAGCAGCTATCTTGAATCAATGCAGCCCAAGGTGACTAGATGACCTCCAGGCAGGACTGATAAGAAAGGTGTTCCAGGACTTTGATCCAGTCGCTGTGAAGGTAGAGTGATATAGTTCCAAATCAACTTTTGGTTTGGGGATATACTTACAGGTGGTAGGACTTCTGTTGCCCTGGTCTTTCTAGGCAGTGGTAAAACTGATTCAGAATGTGCTGTTGAAAAAGAATTGGTGAGTTACTGCAGTGTATCTTGCAGTCTGTACACATCACAATCACTGCGTACCATTGACAGAGACAGTAAATTTTAGGTGGTGCATAGGGTACCAACAAATGAGTTGAAGGGTATTGACCTGGTTGACTGCTAGCGGAGCTGAAAAATCCAGACAGAGGGAAAGTATTTCATCATTGACGTACGCATTTTGGGTGCGACAGCTACAAGAGAATGAATAGATAAATCACCAACACAGATAACTCTGCTCATACATTCCTCATAATTACAGGCATAGTGAATGGTACCACCTAAGATGCATTATGCTTTCATTTCTGTGAAGTAAAGATGTTGAAAACCAAATGTGTCTCATGATGGTGAAAATCAATGCTTTACATGCACAAAAGTTATACTGCCATTCATCAGCACTAGCCGAAATGTTGTTTGAGCCTTTCTGCATTCAGCTTTATATACACATATATACAAACAAACATATTCATAAGGAGCAGAAATAGCCCTTCAGCGCTTCGAGCTTGCACTTGCTTTCAATAAGTTCATGGTTGATTTGACTTTATTTCAAATTCTCACTCCTGGTAATCTTTCACCTCCTTGCTTCACAAAGGCCCATTTAAAAATCTATCAACCCACGCTCTGTGTGAAAGAACAGAACAGCCTTAACATAATTGAATCAGTCAATGAACTCCAATGCGAAGGCTTTGAAGTGATAGGCAAACCAGGTACCAGGATGATTACATCCAACATACTGGGCAGATTACCCAACCCACACAAAGACATGTGCTTTCCTCTTGATCCACATTTTGATACAACATTGAAGACGTTGTGAAGTTTAATCTGCTACACTGATCAGAGCCAGAACCAACAGTTAGAATTGACAACTGCCGAAGATACGTGACTGCAGGAGTTTAAGAGATTATTACCAGGAATGGTCTGACCAGAATAAATAAGTTTCTGAAAAGATTTGGTAATTTTGTCCACACAGAAATATGCCTGGTATATCATGATAAGTGAGTCTCATGGCCAAACAAGTTCACATACCAAAAGCATTACGCCAGTACAGTACCAGATAACATAGTGTGGAGCTGCAGGAACACAGCAGGCCAGGCGGCATCAGAGGAGCAGGAAAGCTGACAGTTCGAGTCAGGACCCTTCTTCAGAAAATAAGCCAGTACAGTACATCGTCTCTGCATTACATCAGGGACACATGGATATTGAATGCACATGGTGACTGATGTGATTTGATTTATTCATTTATTTATTGTCATTTATATTTTGTTACAAATTTAGTGGAATGTCTTGTGTACAGCAGTTTCTACTGCATTTGTAACTAAATACAAATGACAATAAATAAATCAAATCAAATCAGATTACTAATCATGGACTATTCACCTACATAACTCATTGATTGACAATTTGACGACACAATGAGTGTAACCAGCTCCGATACTTTGTGCACTATTCTCAGTTAACTCCATTTCCCAGATCAGACAATGGATATCAGAGTATGGGCAAACCATTTCAAGATAAGCATAGTATATGTGGAGCGACCCACATCTTTGTCACTGCTCAAACAGGTGTCACAAACCTGTGTTATGTAGTATGAGCTCAGTAACATTTGAATATCATATAAAACAAGATTGCATTACATTGCTGCATTTTAGTGCAAAACTAGTAGAGTAGATATTATCAATCTCAGCACACACCATGCTCATAAGACAAGTATGGAAGATTTAGTGACCAATTGTCTAATCATTCCATGACGGGTGTTTTTCTTCACAGAGGAGAATGAAGAAGTTACAAGATGAGTGAGCAAATACAGAACTACCGAAACAGTGCACTGAGCAGCGTGTGACTTAGAAATATAGACATAAATACTTTGACAGCAGCAAAGCTCTATAAAATATGCAACCAGCTCAGCCTGTACAAAGTCATAAAACAAAACAAAAGAACTGCGGATGCTGTAAATCAGGAACAAAAACAAAGTTGCTGGAAAAACTCAGCAGGTTTGGCAGCATCTGTGAAGGAAAAAACAGAGCTAACTTTTCGGGTCCGGTAACCCTTCCTCAGAACTCAGATGCTGCCAGACCTCCTGAGCTTTTCCAGCAACTTTGTTTCTGTACAAAGTCATTGCTGATCATGGTTCCATATTGCAAAGAAACAGAATCCAGCACAGGTTGATGTATAGTACTCCAATCATGCAGAAAAAAACTGGTTATTTATTCATGGGATGGAGGTGTAACTGGCTAGGCCAGCATTTTTTGATCAGAGAGCAGTTAAGAGTCAACCACTTTGTTGTGGGTCTGGAGTCACATGGAGGCCAGATCAGGTAAGGATAGCAGTTTCCTTCCCTAAAGGACATTAGTGAACTGGTTGATTTTTTTCCCCCAACAAACCACAATTCATAATCATCATTAGACTCTTATTTCCAGATTTTAATTGATTTCTAATTCCACCATATTCCATGGTGGGATTCCAACCCTAGTCTCGAGAACATTATCAGGATCACTGGTCCAATGACAGTACCAATCAACCATCCCCTCCCCTTCTCATTCATGAACATGAATGCACACTTTGACCTGTGTAGGTTAAAGGTAAAGTTGCCATTTAAGAACTCAAACTTGGGGGTAGCTGTGGAAGAGGTACGTGTTAATATATAACAGAAATGTCTAAGTATTCATAATGGGAACAGAAAGCATGGATTGACCTGATGTATAAGAGTGTAAGGGCTCTACCATCTGTGTCTCACAGTCTCTATAATGATGGATGGAATCTTCCCAGCTCCAGAATGAGGCCAGCAGTGGTGAGAAGATTGGAAACGTTGTATGAGATGTTCAGAGTGGAGCTTCTCGACAACAAGAGCAAACTGTCCCAATTTCCAACTAAGTGTTGGACGGTGAGATGAAATTCTTGCTTGTGAGTGGCGAGCAGCCTATTTGGATACATTAGCACTCATTATCACCTCATCTCACCTCATTAATGTGAGGTTTCCCACTTCCCCACCTGCCCTGTTAAAAATTAGATGGTAGTTATTCCCAATATGAAATTCAGTATGGCTACCCATCAACTCACTGCTAACTCTTCCAGACCACCATCTTGAACAAAGGTATCAACATCTCAGGGCACACTTCCTAAGCAGCATGCACACATACACATGTACACACCCACACACTCGTGTGTAAACACGCAGAAACACAGACACTCTCTCTTTCTGTCCCTCAGTGAGCTCCGAAAGTGTGCGTTTTCAAATTAACCTGGTGTCTTGTGATTTTTTGACATTGTACCCCAGTACAACAACAGCATTCAAACACACACACACACACACACACACACACACACACACACACACACACACACACGCACGCACAAATCTATGAGGTGAATTTGCATTTGCAGATTCGTAATTGTGGATACTTTCTATTTTGTTCAAAAAGCACACCATTTGTAGAAAGTCAATGGGACATTTTATAAATTCCTACTTTGGAAATAAAACCAGCCTGACTCCAAGTTAAAACACAGATGGACTCTAAACAAGGCCTCACACCTGAAATGTGTTGCCTGACCTGAGATGCCACCTCTGGTATACAAATAAAACCTGTAGTTATCTCGGGTAGTGACTTGAAAGAAATTCTGGAATTTGCATTTTAATCATTCCTGATTGGTTAAAGGCTTAACAGTGATCTTAGGTTTGTTCAACTCATTTGCATCAGTTTTATGACCATTTGATTCTTTTTGCCTATAAATTCTGTGTCTGATGCCACGTCTCTCACTGACACCTGAAGAAGTAGTGAGACTCCAAAATCTCGTGTCTTTAAATAAACCTGATGGATTATAACCTGGTGTTGTGTGATTTTAGAGATTTCTGATTGACAGTGAGTGTTGTTGGGTCCATGTTTTAATAATACAGCTTGTGAGCAGGTTTCATTATATTTTGATGATTCATTCAGCTTTGACGTTTCAGTGCAACAGGTAAGCAATGTCTTATAAATCAATACTTCAGCACAGGTCCCCTTCCACTGAAACTCTCATTCACTTGGCAGAATCGGTCCTCACACTCAACCATTTTTCCTTTGATTCCTCCCACTTTTTACAAATCAAAGGGGTGGCTAATGGGCACGCAACATGGGCCCGATCTATGCCTGCCTCTTTGCAGTATTCATGGAACAGTCTATCCTCCATAACTACAGTGGTACCACCCCTCACTACTTTCTCTGCTATTCTGATGACTGTGTGCCTCGTGCTTTTGTGAGGAGTTCGAACAGTTTAGCAACTTTGCTAACACATTCCACTACACTCACAAGTTCACTTGGCCCATTTCTGATACCTCCCTCCCCTTCCTGGACCTCTCCAGCTCCATCTCCGAATGCCACCTCACCACTGAGATTCATTTCAAACCCACGGACTCCCGCAACTACCTTGAGTACATATCCTATCATTCACCCTGCTTATTGCATCAGCGAACTCAAACCAAACTGAAAAACCTGCACAGTCCAAAGTCTTCGTCAAGGCTCTGGGTACGGCAAGTGAAAACCACCAAGTACACTAAAACTGCATTTTCTCAGCGGTGAACTTAAAGTCCCGAGACCCCACAATTCTGACCTAGCTAGCAGGGAGGAGAAGCTGGGTGTTGACAGTGCATTGGGGCCCCAGGGTAGGAATTCTGATTAAAGACTCTGTAACTTAAACTGTTGTTTTCTGTGTGTGTCCATAGGATAAGGTTATAATAGTATTAATCTAGCTAATAACATATTTAGTAGTACTACCGTTCTCTATGTAAATAATTGTGTCAATTTCCTTGCTATTGCATTGGCCTAATTTTCCTGTTTTATACTTATCTTTCATACTTCAAATAAATACCTTTTTTTCCTTTATTCCTTCACAGAATGAGGGCATTTATTGTCCATCCGTAATTGCCTAAAAGTCATATAAGAGCCAGCCACATTGCTGTGGGTTTAGAGTCACATGAATGCAGGCCAGATAAGCATGGCAGTTTCCTTCCCTAAAGAGTGTTAGTGAACCAGATGGGTTTTTTCCCCAACAATTGGCAATGGATTCTTGGTCAACATTAGACTCTTGATTCCAGAAATTTATTGAATTCAAATTCCACGATCTGCTGTGATGGGATTCAAACCAGGGTCCCCAGAATGTCATCTGGGTCTCCAGATTAACAGTTCAATAATCATACCACAAGACTATTGCCTCCCTCCATTGACCTAAAAGATCTGCCTACTGCCTCTTCATTTCACATTCCCTAATTAAGTCAAATGCCCAGAACAAGGGGTTTGGGAATGATTCAAACCTCTTAAAAATCAGAAAATAGCTGATTGCATCCAGAACTCTACAAGAGACAGAACAAATAATATGTAAACAGGGCAAAAAACACATTGAGAACCTGCAGCCAAATTGTAAGCAGCAGGATGCAACAAACAGCAATATGATAGTGGCGAAATACTATTGTTTAATGAAATGGATTGAGTGGTCAATGTTGGTCAGGGCTAACTGCCCTACTTTTATTCTTTTAAACATGATTTTTCACAGCTACTTAAGAGGGCAGATAACACTTCACTTACATGCTTTACTTGAAAGTCGTCACCTCTGGCCTACCTTGTTACACTCAAGTCCTGAACACATAACTTCCTTGAGGCAGAGTCAAGCCAGCTACCAACTGCACCACAACCAAAACTAACACAAACCATGGGCCTCGTGTCAGCCCCAGTTACTTACAACAGTGTGGTCACTGATGTGAGTGGTAGGAGGTTTATGCAATCCACTCCATCCTAGTGGGGCATTAGAGTGTTACTAGTCCCTTGTTAAAAAAGAGAAGAAAAGACATCTGAGACTGGCTAACAGACAAAGGACAATACTCAATTTAGATGAAATTTCTAAAACATAATAAGTCAATGAGAACATTGCAGTCAGAAACTCCTCATGAATATTTGTCATCTCTGTGGCTGGTTTAAAAGGTTATTTTATCTGTTGTTCATTGTATCGCAATGCCAGGTGAGTTATCAATGATGGATAATGCTTTTTATATATGTGTACATGCATATTTTCATATTAGATTTCTTGATCCAGATTGGTATTATTTAATAAAAATGTCAAACTTCAGCATTATAACCTATATAGTGTGCTGCAGTCTGATTTAAAACAGGTACATACTGTGCATAATTTTATTCTTGTCACTATGGAAACATTTCTATGATTTCACAATAGGGATTTAGAAATAGTGCAATGTGTTCTCGCGATGAACACCATTAATTTACAAAAAGGGCCTTATTAATAGGATAAACTCTTGTGCCAATTAAATCTTCACTTTATCCAATGATTCACTATAAAAAAACAATGTTGAGCAATTAATAGGGATTTGATGATCTACTTCAGTGAGTTTCCCCAAACTGATGGAGGTTATTTGGTGGTTGCACTCTATCATTTTTCAAAGGGTTTGATGAAACATTTACAAATTACACTTTGCAATCATATCATAATATAGCAAGTTGTATACTGGACAGAAGCTTTCAAAACTTCTCAAGAAGTCGATCTGGATGATACCTGAATGCAAATGTGGCTTCTACCCTGTCTCAAACCTCAATGTGTCCTTAATATAAAGCAGTAAATACATCTCCTAAATTGCGATTCTGCAAAGAATTCTCACATGAATAATCACTGCCATTTTTACACTGGGCTCCAGGTAGTACTGAGAAGTAAGAGGAGGAAGGAGCACTGAGCCGTGAAGCCCTGCTGTGGTCAATTGAGTTAGGTTAATTGGTGATTTTACTTCTTTCCAATGTTTCAAGCATTCAGTTTACAGGCCATTGGATCAATTAATTACCTCTCTGTGATGGAAGTCAAGGACCTTGAATCATTCCCCTGCTCCCCCTCCTTTTAACAGACTGATTACTTTTCAGTTTACCACTTTGACTGAAGAGACTACATTTGCTCTTTGATTGACTAACTCCTGGGCATCATCAGAACTTTTTAGCCTTCACTTCAACATTAAAACAAAATGCTTGAAACATTTCAGAGTTTACTTTTCTTCCTATCAATGGTCTATTTTTCTTGAAAACAAATCTAATAAAATGCACATATTACTATTTTTAACATACACTGTGAAAAATGGAAGTTTGATCATTGCATGCTGCAAAGAATGTGCTAGGCATATTTACTTTTTGTGCAACTGGAGATCACAAGAGAAATTTTAACAAAAGGGAATATGGGTATCGTTGGATGGACAAACATTGATTTGTATTTTCTAATTGCCTAGAGAGTAGTTAAGAGTCAACCACATTGCTGTATGTCTGGAGTCACATACAGGCCAGACCAAGTAGGGATGGCAGATTTTGTTCCCTGAAGTATATTAGTAATCCAAATGGGTTCCTCAATAGCTAACAGAAAGGTCAGTTAACTCAGTTAGCTGGGCAATGCAGACTAATGCCAAAAGTGAGGATTCAACCGCGATACAGCCTGAGGTCATCACAAAGTTGTTGCCTTCTTAACCCTAGCTTTTACCTGAGGCATGGCGATCCATTGGTTAAACTCAACACCAATCAATAATACACTGGTGACTTTACCCAATGGTTGGTATGAGCTACATTTCATCTTCATAAAATCAAGCCAAAAGTTCACCACAGTGGGACTTTGAAACCATGCTTCCAGAACATTAGCCTGCAATTTAGCAATATTACTATAATGTCACCAACCATCTGAAGTGTAAGCAACCAGGAAGCCAAAAGGCAATGGCAGGTCTCTCTTTTTCTCATCCTCTGCTAGTAAAAACACAACACTCAAAGACTCTGAAAAGAAGAACTTCTAATACAAGCGGATATCTCGGCCCAAGTGACAGATACTGAAATGAGACTCGACGATGCTCTGACAACTATGTGCTATCATTGCCATGAGCCAATTGATTGTGAAAAAGTCACCTCATGCCACCCTTATGGACTTTTGATCCAGAGAATTTATTTCTTTTGGCCTATTTTTCCCACCAATGATACTTTTGACGTTTTTGACTTGCTCGCTGAGCTGGATTGTTTTTGTTCAGATGTTTCGTCACCATACTAGGTGGCATCATCAGTGGAGCCTCCGATGAAGTGACGTTATTCTACTTCGCTTAGAATTTATACTGTCCAGTCTGTTATGGTGAGTAGTGTCATTTCTGGTTTTGAACACTACGGTTTTGTATATGGGCGTCCAGATCTATATGTCAGTTGACTGAAGTGTGGGTGGAGTACCATGCTTCTAGGAATTCCTCTGTGTGTCAGTGTTTGGCTTGAGCTACTATGGTTACTTTGTCCCAGTTAAACTGATGGCCTTCGTTGTCTTCGAGCAAGTCAACAATCTCATCCATACCTGAGCTACAGATCTTTGCCAATGTTTTAAATTATATTTCTATAGAGATCTGTGATATAAATAATTAGAATGTATAAAATTGAGAGTTACAGGGTAGACAGGAAGTAGCTTTTCCCTTTTCTGGAGGGATCAATGAGCAGGGGCATAGATTTAAGTTAAGAGGTAGGACATTTAGAGGGCATATAATGAAAAGCTATTTCAGCAGAGGATGGTCAGAATCTGGAACTCAGCCTGTAAGGGCGATAGGGGCAGACATCCTCATAACATTTAAAAAGTATTTAGATGTACATTTGCAATTCTTAGGCATACAAGGCGATCAGCCAAGTGCTAAAAAAGGGATTAGATACGGTGGCTTTTATCAACTGGTGCTTGCTCGATGGGCCAAAAGGACTTTTACTGTGCTGTAGATGTCTATGACACTATAACTCTGTGTTTGGGTTTAAAGTAGATAAAGTTTAATGTTTTAGAGTAGTTAATAATGCAGTTTTCCATTTGTAGCATGATAGGTTTGTACATAATAAATAATTTATCTTGCTGTTTGCTGATGATGCCTCGTGAAAGCTTCTTTTATCCTAAGTAGCAGTCAAAGTCAAAAGAACATACAAACAGGGATAGTGGGAACATAAGAACAGGAGTAGGCCTTTTAGCCCCTTGAGCCAGTTTGCAATTCAATAAGATCATGTGTGATCTGTGGCCTAACTGTATATGCTTGTCTTGAGCCCATATCCCTTGATAACCTTATTTGATAAAAATTTATCTGTCTCAGATTTAAATTTCACAATTGAATTAGCGATGACCGCCATTCGAAAAAGATAGTTCCAACCTTCTTCGTGTGCAATTCACAGATTAGGCACCCGGTCCTAGAATCTTCAACCACTGGAAATAGTTTATCTTTATCTCCCTGTCGTTCTGAGTTAATAGCTTGAAAATCTCAATTGAGCATCCATTAAATTTCTAAATGCTGAAGAATAAAGGCCTAATTCGTATAACTTCTCCTAATGACTTTACCCCTGAAGTCAGGTATCATCCTTGTAAACCTGTGTGGAAATCCTTAGAGGGCCAAACAATCCTTTCTCAGGGGTGGTGCCCAGATCTGCTTACAGTATTTTAAATGGGAAGTCTAGCTAGAGGTTTGTATAACATCTGTATCCATACACTCCAGCCCTTTAGATATGAAGGCTAACATTTCATCAGCCTTCTCTGCTATTTTCTGTACCCACTTGTGGAATTTTAAAGTCTTTTGGACATCCACTGTATTTAACTTGGTACCTTCTAAAAAATGCACCACTCTATCCTTTTTAGCTCTGAAATGGGTAACCTTAAACTTGCTTATATCCACCACAGCTTTGCCAAGTCACCAAATCTTTCAATATTGGGTTGTAATTTTATGCTGTCGTCAAAAGTGTCGACAATGCTGCCCAATTTTAAATCATCGGCAAATTTGGATATTTGACTTTTTATGCCATTATCCAAGTCACTAATGAATATTGTGAATTATTGAGGCCCCAACACATATTCCTGTGGACATCACCAGTCACATTCTGCCAATTTTAATACTTGTCCATTGCTTCAACTCTCTTTCTCTTGCCACTCAGACCTTTTCCTATCCATTTCAACTTCTGTTCAATTATGTGGGCTTTCAATTAGCTAACAGTCTCTTATGTGGGACTTGATCAAAAGTCTTCGGTAAGTCCATATGAACAACATCCATTGAATTATCTCTGTCCACCACCTTTAGCACTGCTTCAAAAAATCTCTGAGGTTTGTCGGGCATGACCTACCCTTCAAGAACCCATACTAATTCTACCTGATTATCTGAATTTTTTTTGAGGAGATCCATTACTTTGTCCTTGATTACATACTCCAACAATTTCCCCACCACAAACTTTAGGCTAACTACTCTGTAATCCCTACATTCCCTCTGACACTATTCTTAAAGAGTGGAGTGACATGAACACATTTCTAGTACAGGGGTACGAATCCTGAATCTCGGGAGCTCTGAATGATTAAGTTTGCGGCATCGACAATGTAGTCTTCTACCTCCTTTATCATCCGCAGATGGAAACCATCGGGTCCTCGAGATTGGTCACTCCTTAGTTCCATTCATTTCCCCATTATTGTTGATTTACTCAAGCCAATTTTATTTGGATCCTGTCCCTGAACCACTAGTAATTTCTCTGGGATTTCTGGCAAGCTTTCCACCTTTTCTGCTGTGAATACTGAAGCAAAATAATTCGTCAGCATGTCAGACGCTTCCTTGTAGCCATTGACAATATCCCCACTCTCAGCCTTCAGTGGCCAATCTGAGTACATCAAGCATATTTTTTGAATGTCTACATTGCCACTTCATTGGATTCTAAGCTCAAGGCCCAAAATGCAACCCATTGACCTCTGCTGGATTTGTGCTAACTCAAGAGAACTCTGCCTGCAAATTTCCTGCATCAGAATTGTTAAATATTCATGAGGGAATTCTCATACAAAGAAGCACTTATGAAATAAGTGATGAAGTAAGATGGACTGACCTTGCTCCACTATTCTATGAGACACCTGATCTTCTATTGTAATTCCATTTTCACATTCAATCACCAGAGCCATTATTGCTCCTAAAGCTGAAAGAAAAATGACCTGTGGAAGTCAGACAGTAACCATCAAACAAAAAGAACCCAAAGAACTGCAGATGCTGTGAATCAGGAACAAAAACAAAAGTTGCTGGAAAAGCTCAGCAGGTCTGGCAGCATCTGTGAAGAAAATTAGAGTTAGCGTTTTGGGTCCAGTGACCTATCCTTAAAACAATCTGACTTTTTCTTCACAGACACTGCCAGACTTGCTCAGCTTTTCCAGTAACTTCAGCTCTTTTATAACTTGTGTTGAATCATCAGACTGGAACGAACATGGATGATCCCATCTGCATTCAGACAAATGTGAGGTGAAATTGACTGGCCCGTTTCCAGCAGGCATAAACACACTGCCCTGAATAACCTCTTACTAAATTTGTGAATTGTTGTGATTTGCTGGACTGTTTCCTCCTGTAAAGGGAATGTCAATAAAGAGAGGTTGAGCAGATTAAGCCTACATTCCCCAGTGTTTAATGAAATGACGGGTGATCTGATTGATATGTAAACATTTCCAAATAGACATGATAGTGTAGCACACTAATGTCTTTCAGGGAAGGAAAATCTGCGATCATTATCTGCTCTGGCCTATATGTGACTTCATACCCACAGCAAAGTGGTTGACTCTCAACTGCCTTCTGAAATGAATAAAAAGTCATTTATTGGTTAAAATTGTTACTTTGCCTCAATAAAGAAATGAAACCTGGTATTGACCAAGGCACAGCAAAGTAAAACAGCAGAAACACTGCCATCTAACCAACAATGTGAAAATTGCCGTAGTCTAGCACACAAAAAGCAGGACAACCCAACAAATTACTGTCCCATCAGTCTTCTCTCATTCATCAGTAAAGTGATGGAAAGTGTCACCAACAGTACTTTCAAGCAGCACTGACTCATCAATAACCAGTTCTGCCAGGGCCAGTCAGCTTTTACTCTCATTACAGCTTTGGTTCAAACATGGAACTTTGATATTCAACGGCATTACCATCACTATAATCCTGACTGTCAACATCCATGGAGTCACCACTGACCAGAAACTCAACTGGATTCGTCACATAAACACATTGTCTACAAGAGGTAGGTCAGAGAGAAGGGATATTGTGACTTGGAACTCACCTCCTGATTCCGCAAAGCCTAACCATCATCTATAAGGCACAAGTCAGGAGAGTGATGGAATACTCCGTTTGTCTGGATGGGTGCAGATCCAACAGCACTCAAGAAGCCTGACACCATCCAGGACAAAGCATTGATTGGCGCCACATCCACACAAGCATCCACTCCCTCCACCGCCAACAGTCAGTAGCAGCAGTGTGTACTATCTCTAAGATGTGCTGAAGAAATTCATCAAAGATCCTCAGACAGCACCTTCCAAGCTCACAAAGGTAGCAGATATATGTGAATACCACCACCTTCACATTCCCCTCCAAGCCATTGACCATCCTGACTTGGAAATATTTTGACATTCCTTCACTGTCACTGGGTCAAAATCATGAAATTCCCTCCTTAATGGCATTTTGGGTCTACTTATAGCACATGGGCTATAATGGTTCAAGATGTTAGCCAACAACCACCTCTCAAGGGCAACTAGAGATGGGCAATAAATGCTGGCCAGCTAGCCACACCTAAATCACACAAATGAATAAAAAAATATGTTGAGATGATGTTTCTCCTGGCTGTGAAGCCTGGAACATAGTGTCACAGTCTCAAAATAAGAGATTAGCCATTTAGGACTGAGGCGAGGAAACATTTCTTCACTTAAATGCTAATGAATCTTTGAAAGTCTTCATCCCAGACAGCAGTGATTTTTGGTCATTGAGTATATTCAAGACAGGGTTCATTAGATTTTTGGGTTCAAAGGGACTGAGACGATACGGAAAGAGCTTGGGAAGGTAGAATTGAGGATGAAGATTAGCCGTGATTTCATTAAATGGTGGAACAGACAAGAAGGGCCACATGACTTACTCAATTTCCTTTTTCTTACTTTTTTAGGCACCAAAATTACTTCATTCTAAAGGCTATATCCAGGGTCTGATTCTTACTATTATTATGGAAGGGTAGGGTTTAACTCTGCCGATGGACTGCAGGGGTAAGGCTGAATAGGCTGGGGCATTTTTCCCTAGAGCATCAGGCACTGAGGAGTGTCCTCATAAAATCATGAGGGTCATGGAAAGGATGTCCCAGTCATACAGACATAGAGATGTACAGCACAGAAACAGAACCTTCAGTCCAAATTGTCTATGCTGCCCAGATATCCTGAATTAATCTAGTTCCATTTGACAGCATTTGGGCATTTTCCCTCTAAACCATTCCTAGTCATATACCCATTCAGATGCCACTTAAAATGTTGCAATTTTACCAGCCTTCACCACTTCCTCTCACAGTTCATTTCATACATGCACCCACCCTCTGCATGAAAACGTTGCCCCTGAGGTCTCTTTTAAATCTTTCCCCAGCTACCTTAAACCTATGCCCTCTAGTTTATACTCCCTTCCCAAGGGGAAAAAGACTTTGGCTATTTCAACCTATCCATGCCCTCTTAATTTAGAAACATCTTATATATCCTTACATATCACCCCTCAGCCTCCGATGCTACAGGGAAAACAGCCCCAGTGTATTCATCCTCCGCCTATAGTTCAAAACATCCAAACCTGGCAACACTTTTCTAAATATTTTTTGAACCTTTTCAAGTTTAAGAACATCCTTCCTATATCAGGAACATCAGAATTAAACACAATATTGTAAAAGTGGCCTAACCAATGTCCTGTAGAGCAGCAAAATGACATCTCAACTCCTATATTCAATGCAGTGACCAATGAAGGCAAGCATACCAGACACCTTCTTCACTACTCTTTCTACCTATGACTCCATTTTCAACGAACTATGAATCTGCATCCTGCTGCTTCTCTGCTTGGTAATACTCCCCAGGACATTGCCATTTTTAAAATTCATTTTGTACGCTGTGGGTGTCACTGACTGGTCAGCATTTATTGCCAAACCCTAATTGCTCCTGAGAAGATGGTCATGAGCTGCCTCCTTGAACCACTGCAGTCCACCTGCGATAAGGTTGACACATAATTCCATTATGGAAGAAATTCCAAGATTTGGACCCAGCAACAGTGAAGGAACAGCCATATATTTTCTACGTCAGGATGGTGAGTGTCTTGGAGGGGAATTTGAAGGTGGTGGTTTTCTGCTGCCCTTGTCCTTCGAGATGGAAGTGCATCTTGGAAATAGCACACACTACTGCTACTGACTGTTGGTGGTGGAGGGACTGGATGCTTGTGGATGCAATGCCAATCAAGCAGGCTGCTTTTCCTGATTTATGTCTTATAGATGACGGACAGGCTGTGGGGAGTCAAGAGGTGAGTTGCACATCACAGTATCCTTACTCTCTGACCTACTCATGTGGTCGCTGTGTTTATGCGATGAATCCAATTGAGTTTCTGGTCAATGGTGACTCCAGAGACAATGGTATTGGGCAATATAGTGAAGGTAATATCATTTAATGTCAAGGAGAAGTGGTTAGATTATCTCTTATTAGTGATGGTCACAGCCTTGCATTTGTGTGGTGTGAATGTCACTTGTCACTTGTCAGCCCAAGCCTAGATATTATCCCGATTATGTTGCATTTGAACATGGACTGCTTCAATATTTGAGGAGTCACGAATGGTGATGAGCATTGTGCAATCGTTGGCGAACACCCCCAATTCTAGCCTTATGATGGAGGGAAGGTCATTGATGAAGCAGCAGAAGATGGTTGGGCTGAGGACACGAACATGAGGAACTCCTGCAGAGATGTCCTGGAGCTGAGATAACTGACCTCCAACAACCATGGCCGTCTCCCTATGTGCCAACCATGACTCTAGCCACCAAAGAGTTTGCCCCCTGATTCCCATTGATTCCAGTTTTGTTAGGGCTCCTTGATGCCACATTCAGTCGAATGTAGCCTTGATATCAAGGGCTATCACTCTCACCTCACCTCTGGAATTCAGCTGTTTTGTTCACATTTGAATTGAGGCTATAATGAGGTCAGGAGCTGAGTGGCCCTGGCAGAACCCAAACTGGATGTCACTGAGCAGGTTATTGCTGTGCAGGTGCTGATTGATAATGCTGTTGATGACACATAGAACAAAGGACATAGAACATAGAACAGTACAGCACAGAACAGGCCCTTCAGCCCACAATGTTGTGCCGACCATTGATCCTCATGTATGCACCCTCAAATTTCTGTGACCATATACATGTCCAGCAGTCTCTTAAATGTCCCCAATAACCTTGCTTCCACAACTGCTGCTGGCAACGTATTCCATGCTCTCACGACTCTCTGTGTAAAGAACCCGCCTCTGACATCCCCTCTGTACTTTCCTCCAACCAGCTTAAAACTATGACCCCTCGTGTTAGCCTTTTCTGCCCTGGGAAATAGTCTCTGGCTATCAACTCTATCTATGCCTCTCATTATCTTGTATACCTCAATTAGGTCCCCTCTCCTCCTCCTTTTCTCCAATGAAAAGAGTCCGAGCTCAGTCAACCTCTCTTCATAAGATAAGCCCTCCAGTCCAGGCAGCATCCTGGCAAACCTCCTCTGAACCCTCTCCAAAGCATCCACATCTTTCCTATAATAGGGCGACCAGAACTGGATGCAGTATTCCAAGTGCCATCTAACCAAAGTTTTATAGAGCTGCAACAAGATCTCGCGACTCTGAGACTCAATGCCCCTGTTAATGAAAGCCAAAACACCATAAGTTTTCTTAACAACCCTGTCCACTTGAGTGGCCATTTTAAGGGATCTATGTATCTGCACGCCAAGATCCCTCTGTTCCTCCACACTGCCAAGAATCCTATCCTTAATCGTGTACCCAGCTTTCAAATTCGACCTTCCAAAATGCATCACCTCGCATTTATCCAGGTTGAACTCCATCTGCCACCTCTCAGCCCATCTCCACATCCTGTCAATGTCCTGGTGCAGCCTACAACAGCCCTCTATACTGTCAACGACACCTCCAACTTTTGTGTGGTCTGCAAACTTGCTGACCCATCCTTCAATCCCCTCATCCAAGTCATTAATAAAAATTGCAAACAGTAGAGGCCCAAGGACAGAGCCCTGTGGAACACCACTCACCACTGACTTCCAGGCAGAATATTTTCCTTCTACTACTACTCGCTGTCTTCTGTTGGCCAGCCAAATCTGTATCCCATTCCTCCTGACCTTCTGAATGAGCCTACCATGGGGAACCTTATCAAATGCCTTGCTGAAGTCCATATACACCACATCCACAGCTCGACCCTCATCAACTTTTCTAGTCGCATCCTCAAAGAACTCGATAAGGTTTGTGAGGCATGACCTGCCCCTCACAAAGCCGTGTTGACTGCATTTGATCACGCCATGCTCTTCCAGATGGTCATAAATCCTATCCCTCAGAATCCTTTCTAACACTTTGCAGACGACAGACGTGAGGCTTACTGGTCTGTAATTGCCGGGGATTTCCCTATTTCCTTTCTTGAAGAGAGGAATTACATTTGCCTCTCTCCAGTCCTCAGGTACGACTCCAGTGGAGAGCGAGGATGCAAAGATCCTCGCAAGTGGCGAGGCAATTGCATTTCTCGCTTCCCAAAGCAGCCGAGGACAAATCTGGTCCGGGCCTGGAGATTTGTCAATCTCAATGTTTGACAAAATTTTCAGCACATCAGCTTCCTCTATCCCTATCCATTCCAGCATGCACACCTGCTCTTCAAAGTTTTCATTCACTACAAAGTTCATTTCGTTCGTAAAGACAGAAGTAAAAAAACTCATTTAGGGCTTCCCCTACCTCCTCAGACTCCACACACAAGTTCCCTATGCTATCCCTGATCAGCCCTACTCTTTCTTTGACCATTCTCTTATTCCTCACGTAAGTGTAAAATACCTTTGTGTTTTCCCTAATTTGTTCAGCCAAGCCTCTCTCGTGCCCCCTCCTGGCTCTCCTCAGACCATTTCTGAGCTCTTTCCTCACCTGCCTGTAATCCTCTAGAGCTGAGCTTGACCCTAGCTTCCTCCACCTTATGTAAGCTACCTTCTTCCTTTTGACGAGAAGCTCCACCGCTCTCGTCATCCAATGTTCCTTTATCTTACCCCTGACACCTTCCATCACTTTAGTGATGATCAAGAATAAACTGATGGGGTGGTAATCGGCTGGGTTGGATCTGTCCTGCTTTTTATGTACAGGACATACGTGAACAATTTTCCACATTGTCAGGTAGATGCCAGAGTTGTAACTGTTCTGGAACAGCTTAGCTAGGAAAACAGCAAGCTCCGGAGCACAAGTCTTCAGTACTATTGCCAGAATGTTGACTGGGCTCATAGCTTTTTTAGTATCCAGTGCCTCCAACTTTTTCTTGATATCATGTGGGATGAATCGAATTGGCTGAAGACTGGCATCTGTAATGTTGGGGACCAATGGAGGAGTCTGAGGCGGATCATTCACTTGGCACTTCTGCCTGAAGATTGCTGCAAATACTTCAGCCTTATCTTTTGCACTGATGTGCTGGGCTCTTCCATCATTGGGGGTGGGGATATTTGTGGATCCTCCTCCTCTAGTGAGTTGTTTAATCGTCCACAACCATTCACAACTGGATGTGACGTGACTGCAGAGCCTAGATCTGATCTGTTAGTTGTGTGATTGCTTATCTCTGTCTACCATTTGCTGCTTGTACTGTTTGGTGTGTAAGCAGTCCTGTTTGGTGGCTTCATCAGGTTGACACCTCATCTTCAGATATATCTGGTGCTGTTCCTGGCATGCCCTCCTGCAACTCCAGGCTTGATCCCCTGGCTTGATGGTAATGGTTGAGTGAAGGATATGCCAGGCTATGACGTTACAATGAGGCTAGATATGTGTAAAGTCTCTACCATTTAGCACAGTGATAGTGCCACACAACACAATGAAGTTATTTTCAGTGTAAAAACAGGACTTTGTCTCCACAAGGACTGTGCAATGGTCACTCTTAGCAATACTGTCATGCACAGATGCAACTGCATCTGGCAGATTGTTAAGTTTGAGACCAAATATGTTCTGTCCTCTTGTTGGTTCCCTCACCACCTGCCGCAGACCCAGTCTGGCAGCTATGTCCTGTAGGACCCGACCAGCTCGATCAGTAGTCCTGCTACCAAGCCACTCTTGTTGGTGGACATTGAAATCTCCCACCCAGACTACATTTTGTGCCCTCGCCATCTTCAGTGTCTCCTCTAAGTGTTAATCATCATTCATTGACTGAGAAAGGATGGCATGCGGTAATCAGCAGGAGATTTTGTTGCCCATGTTTAACCTGAAGCCATGAGACTTCATGGGGTCCGGAGTCAATTTGAGGACTCCTACAACAACACCCTCCTGACTGTATATCACTGTGCTGCCCCCTCTGCTGGGTCGGCCCTGCCAGTGGGACTGGACATATCCAGGGATGGTGATGGTAGTGTCTGGGATGTTGTCTGTAAGGTTTAATTCTGAGACGGTGACTGTGTTAGGCTGTTGCTTGATAAGTCTGTGAGACAACTGTCTCAAATTTGGCATGAACCTCCAGATGGTAGTGAGGAAGTCTTAGCAGGTATAATAGATCTGTTTCTGCCGTTGTCTTTCCTGGTGCCTTTGTTGATGTCAGGTGATTCATCTGGTTTCAATTTCTTAAGTCTTTGTAGCATTTGGTACAACTGAGTGGTCTGCTAGCACATTTCAGGGGGCAATTGAGAGTCAACCACATTGCTGTGGGTCTGGCCGGACCAGGTGAGGATGGTAGCTTCCTTTCATGAAGGACATCAGTGAACGAGATGACTTTTCCAACAATCAACAATGATTTCATGGTCATCAGTGGATTCTTAAATCCAGATTTTTTTTATTGAATTCATATTCCATTATCTGTCATGGTGGGATTCAAACCTGGGTCCATGAACATTATCTGGCTCCCTGGTTTAACAGTCCAGCGATAATAACACTTAAGTGTATAATAGATTTGCCTTACCAAATGCAACACCACACAGCTATCTAATCCATCTGCCACTCCTCAGCCCCTTGGCCCATCTGATCAAGATCCCCTTGTATTCTGAGGTAACTTTCTTTGCAGTCCACTACATCATCAATTTTGGTGTCCTCTTAAAACTTACTAACTATACCTCCTGTATTCACATCCAAATCATTTAGATAAATGATGAAAAGCAGTGGTGGTAACACCGAACTTTGTGGCACACCACAGGCCTCCTCTGAAAATGTACCCTCCACTACCACCCACTGTCTCATACCTTCAAGCTAATTTTGTATACAAATGGCTATCTCCCCCTGGATTCCATGTGATCTGACCTTGCTCACCAACCTATCATGTGGAACTTTGTCGAACACCTTGCTGAAGTCAACCGGTCTGTCTTCAACCTTCTTTGTCATTCCTTCAAAAAACTCAATTACATTAGTGAGACACAATATCCTGTGCACAAAGCCATGTTGACTATCCCTACTCAGTAAAAACCCAAATGAACTGCAGATGCTGTAAATCAGAAATGAAAGCATGAATCGTTGGAAAAGCTAAGTAGGTCTTGCAGCATCTGTGGAGAGCAATCAGAGTCAAGTTCTGAGTTAGGGTCACGAGACCTAAAGCGATAACCATATTTTTTCTCCATTGATGCTGTCAAACCTGCTGAACTTTTCCAACAATTTCTGTTTTTTATCCCTAATCAATTCTTGCCTTTCGAAATACACATCAATCCTGTCCCATTGAGCCCCTATATGTACATAGACTACATCCGCTGTTCCCGTTGTGGCCTCCTCTAAATTGGGGAAACTAAGTGGAGGCTTAGGGGCCACTTTGCAGAACACCTACGCTTGGTTCGCAATAAACAACTGCACCTCCCACTCGTGAACCATTTCAACGCCCCCTCCCATTCCTCAGATGACATGTTCATCCTGGGCCTCCTGCAGTGCCACAATGAAGCCACCCGAAGGTTGCAAGAACAGCAACTCATATTCCGCTTGGGAACCCTGTAGACCAATGGTATCAATGTGCATTTCACAAGCCTCAAAATCTCCCCTCCCCCTACTGCATCCCAAAACCAGCCCAGCTCGTCCCCGCCTCCCTAACCCGTTCATCCTCTCACCTATCCCCTCCTCCCACCTCATGCCACGCCTCCATTTCCCACCTACTAACCTCATCCTGTTCCCTTGACCTGTCTGTCCTCCCTGGACTGACCTATCCCTTCCCTACCTCCCCACCTACACTCACGTCTACTGGCTCCATCCCCGCCTCATTAACTTGTCTGTCTCCTCTCCACCTATCTTCTCCTCTATCCATCTTCGACCCACCTCCCCCTCTCTCCTTATTTATTTCAGAGCCCTCTCTCCCTTTTCTGATGAAGGGCCTAGACCTGAAACATCAGGCTTTGTGCTCCTGAGATGCTGCTTGGCCTGCTGTGTTCATCCAGCTCCACACTTTGTTATCTCGGATTCCCCAGCATCTGCAGTTCCCGTTATCTCTGACACTTTCAGAGGTATCGGCTTTTGGGTGAGATATTAAACTATCTGCTGTCTCTGATGCCTGTAAAATATCAGGAGAAGCACAGGAGAATTTTTGCCAGTCCCGTGACCAATATTTGTCCCTCAACATTGATGGAAAGAGGCAATCTGTTTATGAGCCTATTCATGTTTTCAGGTATTGTGCTGTGCGGGAACTAGCTGCCTACTTTCATACATTACAACAGTGAATATGTTGTAGAAATGCCTCAACAGCTGCAAAGTCTGCTGGAAGACCCTGAGGTCAAAAAGACAAAGGTGAAGCCTTTCTCTTTGTTTTCCAAATGTATTTGTGCATCTATCAAGTCCTGGCAATGTCTTGTGATAATGTTATCACAGGGAACATGAAAAGGTCTGTTAACCACATTATTAAACTTGTTAGTATCTTAGATTTAGTTTGAGAAGAAAAACATGGTGGTTTTTAATGTTCTGACCACATATAAAGGGAGCACCAATTACATTGTGTGGTTGAGGGAGGAGGGAGGGTGGAGGGCGGAGGGAGACTGAGTAATTGATAAACTCTGTTCATAAAATAAGGTGTCTAGTTTTCTGTCTCACTGACTGGATTTGATCCAGATTGACAGATGTGGCACTATGTTTCAATAGGCCCACCTGGTAGTGAAGGTAAAAATGGAGCATCGTCGTGCCTGGTTAGTGAGGGGGTAACGTGGCTAATTAATGATGGAATAGTGTGGTACATAGGTGAGGGAGTACCCAGGTGTTGGGGCTGGAATAGCTGGTGGGTGGAAGTGGGGGCTTTCAGTTCAAGGGTGATTACGGATAGGAGGGTGGGTCTGGTTGGAGGAGGGTTCATAATGATCAGGGATGTGTGGAGTTGGATTGGTGTTGAGGGATTCGAAGTCACGTGGGTTAGGTCTATAGAGTATTAGAGGGACATTGAGTGTTAATAGGGAGAGAACTGGGACTGAGCAGATAGAACATAGAACAGTACAGCACAATACAGGTCCTTCGGACGATGATGTTGTGCTGAACTTTTACCCTAAACCTAAGGTCTATCTAACCTCCACCCCAACCTTATACTACCATCCATCTGCCTATCTAATAGCTGCTTAAAAGCCTTTAATGAGGCAGACTCTGCTACCCTCTCTGGCAATGCATTCCATGCCCCTACCACTCTCTGTGTAAAGAACCTACTTCTGACATCTCCCCTATATCTACCTCCCCTCACTTTAAAACAATGCCCCCTCATAATAGTTACTTCCACCTGAGGAAAATGTCTCTGGCTGTCCACTCTATCTATACCGCTGATCATTTTGTACACCTCTATCAAGTCACCTCTTATCCTTCGTTGTTCTAAAGAAAAAAATCCCTCGCTCTCTCAACCTTTCCCCGTAAGACCTTCCTTCCATTCCAGGCAACATCCTGGTAAATCTCTACTGCACCTTTTCCAACATCTCCACATCTTACCTGTATTTAGGCAATCAGAACTGGACACAATACTCCAGATGTGACCAAATCAGGCTTTTGTATAGCTGGAGCATAACTTCACGGCTCTTGAACTCAATCGCTCTATTAATGAAAGCTAACACACCATACGCTTTCTTAACAACTCTATCACCTGGGTGACAGCTTTCAGGAAACTGTGGACATGAACCCCAAATCCCTCTGCTCCTCCACACTGCCAATAATCTTTCTGTTAACCCTGTATTCTGCTTTCAAGTTTGTCCTTCCAAAATGAATCACCTCACACTTTCAGGGTTAAACTCAGTCCAGCTCTACATCCTATCTATGTCCCTTTGTAACCTAGAACAGCCCTCCACGCTATCCACAACTCAACCCACCTTCGTATCATCCGCAAACATACTATTCCACCCTTCCACTCCTACATCCAAATCATTTACAAAAGTCACAAATAGAAGAGGACCCAGAACAGATCCTTGTACCACTCTTAACTGAGCACCATGTTAAATATTTTCCTTCCACTACCACCTTTTGTTTTCTAAGAGTCAGCCAATTCTGAATCCAATCTTCCACATTTCCCCCTACCCCATGCCTCCTTACTTTCTTTAGGAGCCTACCATGGGGATCTTTATCAAACACCTTACTTAAATCCATGTAGGTCGCATCCATTGCTTTACCTTCATCCACATGTTTGGTCACCTCTTCAAAGAATTCAATAAGGTTTGTGAGGCATGATCTACCCCTCACAAATCCACGCTGACTATCACAAATCAAACTGTGCCTATCTGTGTGATCATAAATCCTATCTCTCAGAGCCCTTTCCAATAATTCGCCCACCAAATGCTGGATGGAGGAGGGAATATGGTGCATTGAGAAGGGAAGGTTGGATATGTCAAGATTTGGGTCAGGGGTGTCATGTCTGTAGAACAAGTCAGCAGGGTCAAAGGCAGGAATCGGGGTCAAATTGGATTTGGCCGTGATGTGAGTGATGTCAAATATCCATGTGTGTTCTGGGGGAATTGGGGGTCAGGGTCAACAGTGGATGGGGTTTCCGAGATGAGTTGGGAAGGGTAGTCAGGGCACAGATTGGTTGTGTCCTAGTGCTGGGGAAGGAGGTTCCATTTGATACATAGGAGTTATAGCAGGTTATAATCACTCGACCTTTTCCTGGCTAGCTGTTCAGATAAGTCAATCAGGACTCATTGACGCCTCTAACTTTACCTCACAGACGGGGACGTTTGCTCAGCGTTCCTGATTCTGAGAAATTGTCCAAAGGAAGTTTTAACTTCCTGGAAAATTCCCATGTAGTCCACTGCTTTGGGACTTCTGCTTGGTCAGAATGCACAGCTCCTGTCTACGCTTCAGCAACATCAACCTTCCACTGAGAGGACCCAGGGCCATGCATTATATGCGAGTTTTGTTGCACAGCAGGAAAACTGTGAAACTTTAATTAAAAACCAAAAATTGTCAACAAGCTGCTTTTTTTTAACTGCACAGTTACTGTGGCTGCTATACTGTACCGTAACTATCTGATAAATAGATTGGCAAAGGCATGAGTGCAAAGTGAAAGCCATCACCATTTGCTGTAAAATTTCGAAGGCTGCATTATACAACTTTTCAGTTAAAAGATGGCTGGCTAATACTTTGTTAATTATTACCAATTGTAAAATATTTTATTGTTTTATTCTTGTAAGAGCAGCCTAATAAGAATGTGGTTAAAATATGATTTGATGTGTAGGTGCTGCCATCAGTGGCTCAGTGGAGTGTTACTCGTAATCCTCCTTCATGTGGCCATTGAAGGAGTTCCTAGCCTGTGATGGAGGACTGGCCGCAAATATGTCTTCGCAGGAGAGGTTCTTGACTGAAATAACAAGGTAAGGTTAAATACATCACCGAAACGATATCTACATTGAGGGATATGAACTGCTGCTTACATGAGGCAATAGGACGTGGCTTCATGAGGCAACTACACTCAACTGTACTCTGCCTGATGCTCCAGCTGTACTGTGATCTATATGAAAGTGGCTTAGCTCATAAATTAACCTTTTCATGTCGACTATGTCACATGACATTTACTCTTGTTGTTGTTCAGGGGTTTCAGATTTTGAGAACCATAGAATCCCTGCAGTGTGGGGCAGCTTGTTCAGCCTGCAGCAACGCTCTGAACAGCATCCTACCCAGGCCCACCCAGTCCCTGTAACCCTGCACTTCCCATGGCTAATCCACTTAGACTACACATCCCTGGATACTATGGCCAGTCCACCTACCCTGCACATCTTCGGACTGTGGGAGGAAACCAGACCACCCCGAGGAAACCCACGCAGACATGGGGAGAGCGTGTAAAGTCCACACAGACAGTCACCTGAGAGTGGAATTAATAACAGGCTCCTGGCGCTGTGAGGGAGCAGTACTGACCAATGAGCCACCATGCCATTGGGGGTCATTGTTTAAGGATACGGAGTAGGCGATTTCAAAGTGAAATGAGGAGAAATCTCTTCACCCACAAAGTGGTGAGCCTGCGAAACTTGCTACCGCAGAAAGTGGCTGAGGCCAAACGCAGGACAACACAGTGGCTCAGTGGTTCGCACTGCTGCCTCATGGGATCTGTGTTCAATTCCAGCCTGGGGTGACTGTCCATGTGGAGTTTGCACGGTCTCTCTGTGTCTATGTGGGTGCCCTCCGGGTGCTCCAGTTTCCTCCCAAAGTCCAAAGACATGCAGGCTAGGTGGCTTGACCATGTCGAATTGTCTGTAGAGTCCAGGGATATATAGGCAAGGCGAATTAGCCGTGGGACATGCAGGGTTATGGCAATCAGGTGGGATGCCCTTCAGAGGGTTAATGCAGACCCAACAGGCTAAGTGGCCTCTTCTGTACTGTAATGTTTACGTGAATGGTTTCAAGATGGACTTGAGTGTAGATATGGGGTAAAAAACAGGAACATGCTGTTGAATTGGATGATCAGCCATGAATGAGTGGTGGAGCAGACTTGAAAATGGACTACTCCTGCTCCTATTTGCTATGTTTCTATCATTTAAAGTTAATTTTGGCTGCATAACATTTTTGCACCATGCTGTTGTCATTGCTAAGTTCAGGAATATCTTGCAAGAACCCAGGCTAAAGATGGAATGACCACTTATTTGGCACTTTTCACACATTCAGGAAAACTCAACATCCTTAGCACATGTGTATCAAAACACAGGAAACAAAATTGTCAGGTAGGCGCCATTCCCAGCCTGAATTCTGTCCATTGAAACGGGTTGGCAGTAGACATGGGGTCATAGGGAAAAAAAACCCTGAAGGAACACAGCACCAACCACTCAATTTAATCTTAACACTCTGTCAATCCATGGTTAGAATGTTTGGGAGGTGAGGCAGTTACACTGTAATTGTAACTTTTATGCATTGATCATCCATAAGAGTAAGGCTAAATAGTCTTTTTTTGAGGTGCCGACACGAAACATCAACTCTCCTGTCTGTCTGATGCTGCCTGACCTGCTGTTTTCGTCCACCTCCACACTGTGTTGTCTCTGACCCCAGTATCTGCAGTTCTTGCTATCCCTCATTTAATGGTCTTTTGTTGTGTTTGCATCATGTCTCAGCCGAGGGCAGATTGGTATGATACTGGATTCTTAGTGTGCAATAAGTTTGTTTGCAAAAATTTTAAAACAGCTCTGCGATCACAAACCTACTGCATTCATGCTTAAAGACCAGCCTCTGATAACTTCTGAAGCATGTCTTTTATTTGCTCCCACCTAGGCTTAAGCAATCAAACACAGTCAGGATCTTTGCTCACCAGGCTCGTAGTCAAACATAGGGCAAATGAACAATGCTGCCTTTTATTCTATCCTCACATCTGATATAGCTAAATGTTTTAAGGCATGCGATTCACCTCATATTTAAAGGCTATGTTTAAGTTAACCACAGGATGATTGATTTATCCATGTCTTAATTATGCTGGCCATGATTTCAGTGTACATTGACAGTAACATATTAATGGGGTTCAGTTAAAAGATGTCTAACAGACTGTAGAATCTGATGAAAGCAGGCAAGTGTTTCAGAAACTCAAACCCGGGAAAATGCTTTGGACTGATTGCTCTACTGAGGCTAAAGTAAAACAAAAGGTTTGCACTGATATAGCAACTTTCAAGACCACAGTGTTCCAAAACTCTTTGAAGTGTGGTTGCGTAGGAGACATGGCAGCTGATTTGTGCACAGCAAGCTCCCACAGATGTGAGAATCAGTTTTATTGAAGATGATTGATGCAGAAATGTTGGCCAGGGCAATCATTATCGCACAGTGCTTATATAAATCCAAGCAATTTAGCAGAAAGTGACTGCATGAAAATGCAGGTTCTGTTTTGGGTCAGCACAGTGACTCAGTGATTAGCACTGCTGCCTCACATCGCCAGGAGCCTGGGTTCAATCCCAGCCTTGGGTAAGTCTGTGGAGTTTGCACATTCTCCCCGTGTCTGTGTGGGTGCTCTTGTTTCCTCTCACAGTCCAAAGATGTGCTGGTTAGGTAGATTGGCCGTGTTAAATTGCCTGTAATGTACAGGGTGGAAAACACAGTAATAGGGTATTGAGTGGGTCTGGATGGGATGCTCTTCAGAGGGTCAGTGTGGACTCTATGGGCCAAATGGCCTGTTTCCACACTGTAGAGGTGCTATGATTTGTTCACAATTACAGTATTACTGAATACAGAGTACATTCTAATGAATTCCAAGCTAAAACTTCTTAAGCGAGGAAATATGAATTGGTAATTATTCTTGGAGGTCAGTGTTTCCTCTAGGATTTGTAACCATCATGCTGTGACAATATATTACCCATTGATTATGGTTCTGGACTAGCAACTGAGCAATATATTCAATAAATCTGGTTATTTATGGCTTCGCAGCCAGAAACCATGTCCTTGAAGGTTATTGTAGAAGCCACGGTTGATGTTCCTCAGGAACTGAAAACTAACTTCCAGACCGGTGTATGACTCTAATCCACTCTGATCTAATATCCTCTGAGATGCACATAAATATGGCTGATGCCATTCACATTCCTAGATTCAAAACCGTGTGGTGTTTAATATTAACCAACACCTAACCCAAACACAACCAAATAACAGTAAAATGGACAGTGTCAAGCAGGGGATTTAAAAATGTTAAAATGAGGAACATATCCTGAACCCATTCACCACAAGTGTTATGAATGTCATTTTTAGGGCCATATGCATCTCTTTCGTCATGCTCTGAAAAAAAACAGGATTAAGTGAGTCAATGAGGTTTGGAACCGTTCGATTCAGTCGCAGATGTTTACTGAGGAACTTTCGCTCAGAGTTGATGAGCGTCTGACCTTTGAACTCAGGGAGGGGGACAGTTACCTGGATGCTGTGTTTCAGGAGGCAGTCACACCCCTTAGATTAACTACTTCAAATTCAGTCAGGGGTCGGGGACAGGAGGATGTGACTATGAGTGAGGCAGGTTGAGGGATCCAGGAGGTAGTACTAAAGGAGCCGCAGCCCTTGAGAAGTCTAACAGGTTTTGTTCCCTGTGTGGATGTGAGCAGGGGCTCTAAGGGAAGAGAAGCAAACTGACCACAGCAACGTCATACAGGGAGCCATTCAAGAGTGGTGAGAAAAGGGGAAAGTAGATGTAATTGGGGATGTTATAGTCAGTGGAATTGACACTGTTTTCTGCGCCCACATTGAGACCCCCAAAGGCTGCGTTGTCTGCCTGATGTCCAAGTTTTGGATATCTCATCTGAGCTGCAGAGTGACTTGGAGCAGAAGGGGAAAGAGCCAGTTGTCATGGCCTGCATAAGTACCAAAGATAAAGGTGGAAAGAGCTTCTGCTGAGGGAATGTGAACAGCAAGGCACTAAAATAAAAACCAGAACCAAAAGGTAATAATGTCCGGATTACTACCTAAGCCACAAGCTAATTGGCACAGTATCAACAAGGTTAAAGAGGCAAACACTAAAACATTTCTATGAGAGAAACAGGTTCCAATTTGAGGGACCAGAACTGGTCCTGATTGGATGGGTCCTCCTAAATTATGCTGGGACCAGCATCCAGACAAATCACACAACTAGGGCTTTCAATAAAATAGTGGGGATGTGGGTTCAGTTGAACAGAAATTTATGAAGTAAAAGGTAAAGAGGATGGTAGGATTGCCGATTAGTGATGAGTTTGATCGTTTTGACTGGAAATGTTATAACTCTACTACGTTGGATGGATCAGTTTTGGTTCAATGTGTGCAGGACGGTTTCCTGACACAGTATGTCAAAGTGCCAACAAGATGGGAGGCCACACTGGATCTGGTACTTGGTAATGAACCAGGCCTAGTGTTTGATTTAGTGGTAGGTGAGCACTTTGGAGAGAGCGACCATAATTTGGTTACATTTAGTTTGGTGATGTAAAGGGATAGGAACATGCTACAGGGCAAGAGTTATAGGTGGGGGAAGGGCAATTATATAATGATTAGTAAGACTTAGGAGGCTTAGAATGAGGTAGCAAAATGCAGGGGATGGGGACAATCGAAATGTGCAGCTGGTTTAAGGAACCGATATTGCATGTCCTTGATAGGTATGTCCCTGTCAGGCAGGGAGGAAGTGATAAGGTAAGGGAACCGTGGTTTACTAAAGAAATTGTATCTCTTGTTAAGCGGAACATGGAGGCTTATGTGACGATGAGACTAAATGGTTCAGATGAGGCAATGGAGAGTTACAAATTAGCTAGGAAGGATTTAAAGAGAGAGTTAAGAAGAGCAAGGAGGAGACATGAGCAGAAATTGGCAGGTAGAATAAAGGAGAACCTTAAAGCTTTCTATAGGTATGTGAGGAATAAGAGGATGACTAGGATAGGAATAGGGCCAGTCAAAGACAGAAGTGGAAAGTTGTGTGTGGACCCTGTGGAGATCAGAGAGGTGCTGAATGAATATTTCTCATCTGTTTTCACTCAGGAAAAGAAGAATATTGTAGAGGAGAAGACTGAGTTACAGGCTACTAGAATTGAAAGGATTGAGGTTAGTAAGGAGGAAGTGTTATCAATTCTAGAAGGTGTGAAAGTAGATAAATCCCCTGGGCCGGATGGGATTTTTCCTAGGATTGTCTGGGGAGCTAGGGAGGAGGTGGTGGAGACTTTGACCTTGACCTTTGAGTTGTCATTGTCTACAGGTTTAGTACGCAGGGACTGGAGAATTGCAAATGTTGTGCCCTTGTTCAAGGGCAGTAGAGATGACCCAGGTAATTATAGTCCAGTGAGACTTACGTCTGTCATAGGAAAAATTTTGGAAAGGATTATAAGAGATATGTTTTATAATCATCTAGCAAGCAACAATTTTATTGGAGATAGTCAACATGGATTCTTCAAAGGGCAGGTTGTGTCTCACAAACCTCATTGAGTTTTTTGAGAAGGTGGCCAAGCATGTGGATGAGGGTAGGGCAGTTGACGTGGTGTACATGGATTTCAGTGAAGCCTTTGATAAGGTTCCACATGGTAGGCTATTGGAGAAAATGCAGAGGCACAGGAATGAGGGAGATTTAGCAGTTTGGATCAGAAACTGGCTTTCTGTAAGAAGGCAATGAGTGGTGGTTGATGGTAAATATTCAGCCTGGAGTCAGGTCACAGATGCCTTAAGGATCACTACCTTGGGACCACTACCATTTGTCATTTTTATAAATGAGCTGCACGCAGACAGAGGTGGATGGGTTAGTAAGTTTGCAGATGACACTAAAGTCGGTGGAGTCACGGACAGTGTGGAAGAATGTTGCAGGTTACAGGGGCACTTGGATAAACTGCAGAATTGGGCTGAAAGATGGCAAGTGGAGTTCAATGCGGATAAATGTGAGGTGATTCGCTTTGGGAAGAATAATAGGAAGGCAGAATATTGGGTCAATGGAAAGATTCTTGGTAATGTGGATGTGCAGAGGGATCTTGGTGTCCATGTACATAGATCCCTGAAAGTTGGCACCCAGGTTGATTATGCCGTTAAAAAGGCTTACGGTGTGTTAGGTTTTATTAGTAGAGGGATTGAGTTCTGGAGCTGTGATGTCATGCTGTAACTGTCGAAAATGCTAGTGCAGCCTCACTTGGAATATTGCGTGCAGTTCTGGTCGCCCCATTACAAGAAGGACGTGGAAGCATTGGAAAAGGTGCAGAGGAAATTTACCAGGATGTTGCCTGGTCTGGAGCGAAGGCCCTATGAAGAAAGGCTGAGGGACTTGGGTCTGTTCTCATTGGATAGAAGGAGGCTAAGAGGGGATTTAATGGAGACATACAAGATGATCAGAGGATTTTATAGGGTGGACAGTCAGAGTCTTTTTTCCGAGGATGATGATGTCAGCTTGTACAAGGGGGCATAGCTACAAATTGAGGGGTGATAGATTTAAGACAGATGTCAGAGGCAGGTTCTTTACTCAGAGAGTGGTAAGGGCGTGGAACGCCCTGCCTGCCAATGTAGTTAACTCATCCACATTAGGGGCATTTAAACAGTCCTCGGATAAGCATATGGATAATGATGGGATAGTGTAGGGGGAGGGGCTTAGATTAGTTCACAGGTCGGCGCAACATCAAGGGCCATAGGGCCTGTTCTGCGCTGTATTATTCTATGTTCTATGTTCTATGTTACCAGAAAATAAAAGGAACAGAATGTGTGAAAGTCATTTTCATCTGAGGAATCATGAAAGTGTCAAGATATTCAATAATAGAACAAACTTAAAGGCTTTGTATCTTAATGTAAGAAGCATTCAGAATAAGATAGACAAACAGACGGCACTATTCAAGGTAAATGAATATGTTCTCATAGATGTTACGGAAACATGGCTTCAAGGAGATCAAAACTGGGAATTAACATTCAGGGATATTTGAACTTTCAGAGAGACAGGAGGGATGAAAAAGGTGGTGGGAAAACACTGTGGGTAAGAAATGAGAATAGGTCAGTTGTGTAAGATTATCTAGGCTGGGCTGATGTTGAATGTATTTGGGCAGAGGTAAAAGAATACAGAAGGGAAAGTTGACATTAGTAGGAGTAGTGTATGGATTGCCAGACGCCAGCTACTCCATGGGAAAGGTTATAGGTCAACAAATAACAGGAGCACGTATAAAGAATAGTGCATTAATTATGGGCAGCTTTAACTTTCATGTTGATTGGATTGATCAAATTATAGTTAATGGCAATGACTTATGTAGTATTGTTGAACAGAGAGACCTAAGGGTTAAGGTACGTTGTTCTTGGCAAATTGCCTCCCAAGTGGACAGGATGGTTAAGAAGGTGTTTAGCACTCTTGCTCTTATTGTTCAAATCAATGAGTATAGGAGTTGGGACGTCATGTTGTGGTTGTACAGGACGTTGACGAGGCCACTTTTGGAGGTACAAAATACATTGGGACTTTTTTCACTGGACTGTAGGAGGTTGAGTGATGACGTTATAGAATTTTATAAAATTGTGAGGGGTATAGATAAGGTGAATAGTAAGAGTATTTTCCTGAGGTTGGGAGGTCAAAAATGTCAGCCATATTTTTAAGGTGACAGGAGAAAGATGTAAAAGGGATCTGGGGGGTAATTTTCTCACATAGAGGGTGATTCATATATGGAATGAACTGCCAGAGGAAGTGATAGATGTAGGTGCAGTTACAACATTTAAAAGACATTTGGATAAGTACATGAATAGAAAAGGTTTAGAGGGATAAGGGCCAAACACAGGCAAATGAGACAAGTTTAGTTTGGGAAACCTGGTTTGCATTGGACAAGTTGAACTGGAAGCCTCTTTCTGGGCTGCATGACTCAATGATTCTGTGACTCTGTGGATAGTTACTCAGAGCAAGATATCACAAAGCCAACCAGGGAGCAGGTTATCTGGATCTGGCAATGGGTAATGAAGCATGTTCAATAAATGATGTCAGAATCATGATCAGAGGGCAGCAGAGAACAGCAGAGATGTCACTGAGAGGAATTGTGGGAGATGGCACTGCAGTCACTACTAGATAACAAGGTGTAGAGCTGGATGAACACAGCAGGCCAAGCAGCATCTTAGGAGCACAAAAGCTACCGTTTTGGGTCTAGACCCTTCATCTTAAAAGTGGCTGCTTTTGATATTGCAGAGATCTTCTCTGATCCAAGGAAGAAGCATTCAGATTGGTCAAGAAAGAATAATAAATCTGAGGATTGGGAGCAGTTTAGAATTCAGTAAAGAAGGACTGAAGGATTAGAAAGACGAAAGTAGGCTACAAAAGTAAGCTTGCAGAGAACATAAAGACTGATGTTAAGTGTTTCTCCAGCACATGAGGAGAAAGAGATTGGTGAAGACAAACGTAAGTTCCCTACAGACAGAAACAAGGGAACATATAATAGTGGACACAGAAATGGCTGAGAGACTGAATATATACTTTGGTTCTCGCCTTCACAAAAGAAGACACAAATCAAATACCAGAAATATTTGAGACTGTCATCTCACACAATTCCTCTCAGTGACATCTCTGCTGTTCTCTGCTGCCCTCTGATCATGGCTCTGAGGTCATTTATTGAACATGCTTCATTACCCATTACCAGATCCAGATAGCCTGCTCCCTGGTTGGCTCCATGACATCTTAGCAAAAGAAGCTATCTACAGAGTCATAGAAACATTGAGTCATGTAGCCCAGAAAGAGCGCCTTCAGTTCAACTTGTCCATGCAAACCAAGTGAGAAGGAAGAACTAAGGGAGATCAATATTAGCAGAGAAATTGAGCTGGGAAAATTGTTGGAATTGAAGGCCAGTAACTCCCCCAGGGCTTGATAATCTACATCCAAGTGTATTTAAGGAAGTGGCTCTAGAAATAGCAGATGCATCTTCAAGGCTTCTATAGACCTGGAACAGTCCCTGCAGATAGGAGGGTGGCCAATGTCACTCCAATATTCAAAAATGGAGGTAGAGAGAAAGCAGGGAATTATAGAATGGTGAGTCTAACATTCGTGGTGGGGAAATTATTGAATCCATTGTCAAGGATTTTATAGCAGGGCATTTAGAAAGCAGGATCAGACAGAGTCAGCATGGGCTTATAAAGGGGAAATCATACTTGGCAAATCTGTTGGAAATCTATTAAGATGCAACTAATGGAGTTGACAAAGGGGAGCCAGGCAATGTAGTTTATTTGGACTTTCAGAAAGCATTTGACAAAGCCCCACATAAGACATTAATGTGCAAGATTAAAGTGCATGGGATTGTGGGAAGTGGATTGAGATGGATAGGAAACAGGTTGGCATATTCAGAATATATATTAATGATTTGGATGAGGGAACAAAATTTAACATTTCCAATTTTGGAGATGACACCAAGTTGGGAGGGAGGGTGAACTGTGATGAGGATTCAGAGATACTTTAGCATGATCTCGACAGATTGGGTGAGCGGGCAAATCGATGGCAGGTACAGTATAATTTGGACAAATGTGAGATTATTCACATTTAGTGAAAACAAATGTGAGATTATTCACATTTAGTGAAAACAAATGTGAGATTATTCACATTTAGGGAAGTAAAAACAAGACAGCAGATTACTCAGAGATAGCAAGAACTGCAGACGCTGGAATCAGACATAACACAGTGTGGAGCTGGAGGAACACAGCAGGCCAGGCAGCATCGAGGAGGAGGAAAGTTGACGTTTCAGGTCAAGATCTTCTTCAGAAATAGGGCAATGAGTGGAAGGGAGCTCTGCAATAAATAGGGAGAGGCGGGGTGGGGCTGGGGAAGGTAGGTGGGATGGTGATAGGTGGGTGCAGGTAGGAAGTGGTGGGGATTGGTCAGTGAGGTGGAAGGAATGGAGAATGTCTGAATGGAGAGTCCCTCAGGTCCATGAGGTCTACACAAGTCAAGAGCAGCTAATCACTTCTTAGCTCCTCCCACCTCACTGACTAGTCCCCACCACTGCCTACCTGCACTGACCTATCACCATCCCACCTACCTTCCCCAGCCACACCCTGCCATTTATTTCTGAACTCCCTTCCCCCTACCCCATTTCTGAAGATGGGTTGCGACTCAAAACGTCAACTTTCCTGCTCCACTGATGCCGCCAGAACTACTGTGTTCCTCCAGCTCCGCACTGATCAATTAGGGAAGTCTTATGGCACCTGTACAAGGCACTGGTGAGACTGCATTTGGAGTATTGTGAGCATTTTTTCTCCCTTATTTGTGAAAAGATGTAATTTCATTGGAGGCAGTTCTAAGAAGGTTCACAAGGATGATTCCTGGCATGGATGCATTATCTTATTGAATAAAGATAAAACAGGTTTGGACTCTACTCAGTGGAGCTTAGAAGAACGAGAGGTGACTTCACTGAAACAGATCGGATCCTTAAAGTGTTTGCCAGGATAAGTGCTGAGAGAATGTTTCCTCTAATGGGACAGTCTATCCGGAGATGGCAGAGTGTCAGAATAAAGGAGTGCCAGTTTAAGATTGAGATGATAAAGAATTTCTGCTCTCAGTGTGTTGTGAGCCTTTGGTACTCCTTGGCACAGGGAACTATGAGGGCTGAGTCCTTGTGTCTATTTGAGGCTGAGAGAGAAATTATTCTTGATCAGCCGGGAATTTGAAGGCTACAGGGAAAAGACAGGAAAGCAGACGTGAAAAATGTTGGATCAACCATGATCCTATTAAATGGTTGAACAGCTTTAAGGGGCTGAATGGTTTCCTCCTGTTCCCATTAAATTATGTTCTAATGGTGACCAGGGAAGAGTCAGGCAAGTGAAGTGACAAATCGGAGAAAGTGAAGGGGTCGACGTGAGGTGGTGATTAGGAAGAGCTGGCATTAGTGTCCATGTGAAATATAACACTGTGTTTTCAAGTAGCATCATCAATGGCCAGAGAAAAGAAATAGTGTAGTGGGAGATGGGGTCAGGGATGGATCTTTGATGGACATCAGAGGTAATAGATCGAGAGTAAGAAGAGAAGCCTTTTCATGAGAAATGTGTCAAGAACACATTACAGGAGATTTAATCTTGAGCAATAAATAAAATGAATAAACATAGCTATGCTGTTAATGTGGAATATTTAGCTTTTGGATCCCAAAGCTTGGCTGTCAAAGCAGACACTTTTGCACTGAATGGATGCCAACAATAGCTGGGGAGAATCAGATTAAATGTGTTAATACATAGCTGGCCAGATATGAAGGAGAGTTTCCAACACATAGGGCAATGGGACAAGTTCTGGGACAGGCAGAAGATGTATGAAGATAAGACATTTTATGTAAACTGGATAGATTCTACTGCTCTTACAGAGAAGGAAACAAGAACTGACAACAAATTTTAGCCACATATACAAAAAATGCCAGAGAGACCCGACAGTCTAACATAAGAGTTCTGGAGACTTTAAATGTTAACTCTGCTTCTCTCTCCGCAGATGCTGCCATACCTGTTGGGTTTCTCCAGCATTTTCTGTCTGTTTCAAATTTCCAGCATCTACAGTCTTTTGCCTTTATTACCAGATTTCAGCCCCTTTGTGCAGAGAGAAAGGATTAAAGGTTCAAGTGGATCTAATTTTATCTTGAAGAGGTGACTGCAGCCATGAACAGAGGAAGGTTTGTGAGAATTATCTGGACAAACTTCCAAAAGTATTTGAGAAGCCCTTCATTTGGCAGCTGGCTAAAGTTGAAGCTCATGGAATTGGAGACAAATTGTTGACCTGGTTTGCAGATTAACTGAATGCAAATAAAAAGAGGGAAGTTTCTTATTATTCTTACATGGGATTTGAGTGAATGTTACTCGCTGAGCCAACGTTTGTTGCTAATCTTTAACTCCACTTGAACTAAGCGGCTTGCTCAGATATTTCAGAGACCAGTTCAGAATCAACCACATTCTTTTGAGTCTGGCATGGCATGTGGTCGGATCACATTATAACAGCAGACTTCCTTCCCACCAGATAGATTTGTACAGTATAAAGTAGAACATTAGTAAGTAGTACAGATAGGACAAACTGAAAAGAGCTGTTTTTCCAGCTGAGGAGGCTTGGGCCAATGTAATCACAAAATTAAATACATAACTTACCAGAGTGAAATCTGGAAACACTTCTGCACGTGGGAAGTGGTAAAAATTTAAGTTCTTTTCCATCAAAAGAAATTAATGCTTGATTAACTATCAACCTTTAAACCAAGACTGGTTGAATTTGATGAGCCAACAGTGTTAAGTGCTATGGAGTAAATTGAGTTAGATCACAGATCAGCCATCATTTCATGGAATGTCAAAGTAGCACTGAGAGTTCAAATGGCCAGTTCCCGTTCCCATCTTTCTGTGTTTCGGTCTTCAGAATGCATTTGAAGGAGATGTGCTGGAGAATCGAACACATTTGAGAGACAGGGTAGAGGAGGCTCATGAGTTTGGGAATGAAAAGGCTTGTTTTACAAGGAAACAAATAAAGGCTGGGCCTGTGCACATCGACATTTAGAAGAGTAAGAGGTGATCTTATTGAAATGAAGAAAATTCTGAGAAAGTTTGGCAGTGTGGATGCTTTGGGGATGTTTCCCTTTGTTGAAGAATCCAGCACGGTGCAAGGAGGGGGATGGAGGTGGGAGGACAAAGTTTCTGAATAGGATTTTTTTTTGAAAGTGAATGCTTTGTCCTCTGCGTGGTAAATGATTGTTCAGAGTTCTCTGCACCTGAAAAGAGGTAGAGCCACTGAACATATTAAACGCTGTGTTAGAAGTGGGTTGCATAGAGTTGAGAGAAATGACTTTGGAGATCTTGCAGAAAAAGGCTTGGGAAGAGATGAGGTCAATGGCAGTTCTGGAAAAACTGACTTGATTTTCTATGGCACGGTTGTGATCCTGTTATGTTTCTCTGTGTAAAGCATGACTCCAGCCACTGAAATATTTTCTGTTTCACTTCTCCTTGCTTGTTGAGTGATCAATATTCCCTCTATTGTTTCTTCCTCCAACAGTAGCAGCTTCTGGAAGTGGAAGGCATATTCTAGCTCAATGATCAACCTGTCCAGGACGTCCAAACAACTGCAGAGTCATGCAGCTGCTCAGTGTAGATGTTCAGTCATTTCCAGGATGAGGCTACCATCTATTACCCATCTCTGATTGCCCAGAGGGCAGTTAAAAGTCAATCACATTGCTGTGGGTCTGGAGTCATATGTAAAGCCAGACCAGGCTGGATGGCAGTTTCCTTCCATAAAGGACACCAGTGAACCAGATGGGGTTTCCCAACAATCAACATCATTAGACTCTTCACTCCAGATTTTCAGTGAATTCAAATTCCACCATCTGCTGTGGAACCTAGGTCCCCTAAGTCTCTAGATTAACAGTCCAGTGATAACTCGACTAGGCCATTGCCTCTCCTCAATTCTACAAGTGACCCCTAGGGCTACTGATGTTGTGCTTGGTCAGTAATAGGATTTGGTCATCACTGGGTGGGCTAACATTTAGTGCCCGTCCCTAGCTGTCATTCAGAAGGTGGTGGTGAGCTGCCTTCTTGAACCGCAGGCATCCATGTGCTACAGGTAAACCCAAATGCCCTTAGGGAAGGGCTTCCAGGATTTTGATGCAGCGACAGTGAAGAAACAGTGATATATTTCCAAGTCAGAGTGGTGAGTGGCAAGGACAGTAACTTGCAGATTATGTTTCCACTGTCTTTATCTTTCTAGATGGAAGTGGAAGGTGCTTTCCAAGGAGCCTTCATGAATTTCTAAATTTCTGGGCATCGGTGGCAGAGGGACTGAATGTTTATGTAAACAGTGCCCACCAAGTGGGCTGCTTTGTTCTGAAAGGTGTCAAGCTTCTCTCATGTTGTTGGAGCTGTACTCAACCAGGCAAGTGTGGAATATTCAGTCACACTCCTGACTTGTGCCTTGAAGATCATGAACAGACTTTGGGAAACAGGAAATTAATTGCAGGACTCCTAGCATCTGACCTGTTGTTGTAGATATTGTATTTGTATATTTTTTTTCCTTTATTTTTTCAGGGGTTGAGGGCATCGCTGGCCAGGCAGCATTTATTGCCCATCCCTAATTTCCAGAGGGCAGTCAAGAGTCGACTACTTTGCTTTGGACTCAGAGGCACATGTAGGCCAGGCAAGGATGGTGACTTCCTTCCCGAAAGAGCATTAGTGAACCAGATGGCATTGACTTGGTGGCTATCATTAGACTTAATTCCAGATATTTATTGAGTTTAAGTTCTACCATCTGGGGGATTTTAACACAGGTCCCCAGAACATTATCTAGGTCTGAGGGTGAACAGTCCAGTGATAATACCACCAGGCCATCGCATAAACCTGACCCAGTTCAGTTTCTGGTCAATGGTATCCCCCGGATGTTGGTAGTAAGGGATTCAGGAATGGTAACACCATTGAATGTTAAAAGAAAATGATTAGATTGCCTTTAACTGGAGATAGTCATTCCTTGGCTTTTGTACGATGCGCTCATAAGATGATTGAGTTTCATGTAGTTGTTGTAAGAGATAAGCAATAATTGGCCACAAGCATTTTGAATTTAAGTAAGGCTTTCTCTAATGTGGTGAAGTAGAGGCACTTCCAGTCAACTAGGAAGCTCTGTGAATAAGTAAAACAAGGGATAGTGGAAACTGTTCAAAATTATTTAGTGCTATTCAGAGCAGTTTGTGCCTACGAGAAGGATAAGCTCTAACTCACAACATAAAAAAAGCTGATGATTTCTTGAGGATAAAGGGGCAGCATACAATTAATTAACAGTGCTTATGAAAATGCAAAGAACAGTACAGATCTCATAAAATGAGGCAAATACAAAGATTAACAATGGATTTTGTATGAGCAGCTAAAAGAGATTAGAGTGAGAGGTAAGGCTGGTAAGATTAGGGACCAATGGATGAATAAAAACGTTGAAAGTCTAGTTAAGAATAAAACAAATGTGTATTAGACATAGACAACTGAGATCAAATGACTCTCTTGATTATAATAAGTGCGGGGACATTCTGAAGAGAGAAATCAAGAAGGCTAAAAGGGAATATGAGAAAGCCTTGGCACATAAGGTAATAGATAATTTGATAAGATTCCTCAAGTATATTAACAGCAAGAGAGCAATGAGACAGCAAGGTTCGTCCCGTTAAAGATCAGTCAGGTCGACTTTGAACAAAAGAGAACAAAATAGTAAAAGAGAACTACAAGAATAGGCTCTTCAGCCCTCCAAGCCTGTGCCGATCATCATGCCCTGATTAAACTAAAAAACAAACCTTCTGTCCTTATTTGGTCCATATCCCTCTATTCCCTCCCTATTCATGTAACCATCCAGAAGCCTCTTAAATGTCACCAATGTGCCTGCTTCAACCACCTTCTCTGGCAGTGAATTCCAGGCTCTTATCACACTCTGCATGAAAAACTTTCCTCGTACACCTCTCTTAAACATCTACCCTCTCGCCTTGAACCTGTGCCCCCTTGTATTTGAAACTTCAACACTGGGGAAAAGCCTCTGGCTATCTACCCCGTCAATACACCTCATAATTTTGTAGACCTCTATCAGGTCTCCTCTCAGTCGCCAGCATTCCAGTGAAAACAATCTTAATCTTTTTTAACATTTCCTCATAGCCAATGCCATCAAGACAAGCCACTGTCTCCAAAGCTTCCCTGTCCTTCTGGTAATGTGGCAACCAATACTGCACACAATACTCCAAATGTGACCTAGCAAGGGTTTTATATAGCTGCAACATGGTTTGCCAACTCTTGTAATCCAGGCCCCGGCCAATGAAGGCAAGTATGCTCTTTGCCTGCTTAATTACTTTGGCCACCTGTGTTGCCACTTTTAGGGAACAATGGATCTGCATGCCCAGGTCAGTCTGTACGTTAATATTCCTAAAGGTAACAGTTAAATTCACACCTAAATTTGATCCTTCAAAATGCATCACCTCACATTTGTCTGAATTAAACTACATTCATTCCTGTGCCCAAGCTGCCAATCTATTTATATCCTGTTGTATCCTTTCACAATCATCGCATTATCAACAACTCCACCAATCTTCATGTCATCTTCAAATTTACTAATCAGACCACCCACATTTCCCTCTAGGTCATTTATATGTACAACGAACAACAGAGGACCCAAGAGAGATCCCTGTGGGGCACCACTAGTTACTGGTCTCCATTCTGAAAAACACCCTCTGTCTTCTATGACCAAGCCAATTTTGCATCAGTTCAGCCAGCTGACCTCAAATCCCATATGATTTTAGTTTTGTACCAATCTACCCTGTGGGACCTTATTAAATGCCTTACTTAAGTTCATATAAACTACGTCCAAAGCCCTTCCCTCCTCAATTATGTTTGTCAGCTTTTCAAAAAATTCAATCAGGTTGGTGAAACATGACCTCCCCCATATGAAACCACGCTGCCTGCTGCTAACTAGTCCATTTTCTTCCAAATATGCATAAATTCTATCCCTCGGTATTTTCTGCAAGAGCTTCCCCATCACACATGTCAGACTTAGAACTGGCTTTTACGCCACAGTCAGAGTTTCATGAAAGATTAGATTTCTAATGTCAGGATTGGAATCATGATTTGACCCTGGGCGAGTGAGCATTAGGACCCTGGGAGTCATTTTGCCAACAGTGGCCTCTTAAATGGACACTGCAGAGACCACCACCCAATTGAGTAGAGTAGTCCACCTCGCAGAGCTGCTGGACCAATGAGAGAGTTCAGCAGCCTCAGCAGCATGACAGATAGAAGCTGATACTGCAGTATTTCACTCTACATCTTCCGAATCTCAATGCACTGTAAGGCATTAATGATAGCAGAGTTAGGCCATTCAGCCCATCAAGCCTGTTCCAACACTCGATCATGGCTGATATGTTTCTCAACCCCATTCTCCTGCCTTCTCTCTGTAACACTTGATCCCCTTACTAATCAAGAATTTATCTCACAAAATGGTTAAACATCCTGAATGACAATATACGGTAGCTGGAATTGTTGTGTTGAGCCGCTCAGTTTCATTGCTCATTGTTTGACTAATACATTGAAGTGACTGGGTTCCTCACTGCTCATTAATTAAAATATGAGACATTTCCATTCAGCAGACTGTATGCTAAGAAAAATGGGGAAATAAAATGACTGGCAAGAATCATTCCAATTATTTTTAAACGAGGACTCAGTCCATATATTGGTATCTTAATCTATCTCAGTGTAAATGCACTTTTAATGGGAAATGTCAGTCATAAAGAGTGAGGCAAATCATACTGTTTTCCCTTTTATCTTTCTGAACGTCGTCAAATATCTAAATCACATTTTCATAGCCAAGGAATGCTGACGGTGGTTTTTTTTTGTGTTCCAGAATTTTAAATCAGAACCAGGCCGGCAATTATTCCTTTCCTCTGCTATTGATCATCTGGACATTTTGACAAATAATATTTTACCACCATTTCATTGAAAAGGAATGAAATCGAAATTATAAGCATTTCCCGCAATTTCCATTTTATCGACAAAAAAGTCAATGGAATATGCTAAAACTGGGCAGATGTCCCTGACTAATACCTCCTCTTTTAGATTAAACTAAGACCTAACCTGTGGAAAACCACATTTCACCTTACATTAGATAATTAGAGCATCCAAAAAGGAGGATATCAGAAATCTTATTTTGTAGACCATTTCGGGGATGAGTTGACTTAAACATAAAACGATGTGACATTTCAGTGGGGCTGCGTTGCATATTAGGATGACAGGCATCTATTTATTTGCATGTCTGTTCTTTAAGGCCCATGGACAGTTTTTCTAACTTGGAGCCTGAAAGGACTGCAGGCACTGGAAATTCGAGTTCCTTGTGTTCTAATGTGGGGCTGGAAAAGCACAGCAGGTCAGACAGCATCTGAAGGATGCATAATATGCATAAATTCTGCACCCATACAAGCAAGTGGGAAGTACTCATCACACATGTGACTTGTGACTTGTAGATGGTGGACAAACTTTGAGGACTCAGCAGTGAGGTTGTCACCATCGAATTCCTGGCCTCTAGCCTGATCTTTTAACCATTGTATTTTAGTGGCTAGTCCAGTTCAGTTTCCAGTCTGGAGCAAGGGAGTCAACTTTTTGGCTGAAACTCTTCATCAGGACTGGGGAGGAGGAAGGAAGCCCAGAAATAAATAGAGGGAGGGGCAGGTAGAGCTGCGGGAGGGTAGGTGAGATGGAGGTAGGTAGATGCCGGCAGGAGCTTATTGTGATTGGTCAATGGGAAGGTAGATCAGATAGGTGAGTAGGACGTTGGACAGGTGGAGGGTGGAGAGATTTGAAGCTGGTGATGCAAGTAGGGGTTATTGTGGTTGGTCAGTGGGAAGATGGAGTAGGTAGATGAGCCAGAAGATGGACAAGTTGGTGGAGGAGATATTTTGAAGCTAGTGACGTCAATATTCAGGCCATTGAGCTGTAAGCTCCCAAGTTGAAATATAAGGTGTTGTTCCTTCACTTTACAGTTGGCCTCATTCTGACAGTGGGGGAGGGCAAGGATGGACATAGAACATAGAACATAGAACAGTACAGCACAGAACAGGCCCTTCAGCCCACAATGTTGTGCCGACCATTGATCCTCATGGATGCACCCTCAAATTTCTGTGACCATATGCATGTCCAGCAGTCTCTTAAATGACCCCAATGACCTTGCTTCCACAACTGCTGCTGGCAACGCATTCCATGCTCTCACAACTCTCTGCGTAAAGCCAGGGGAGTGGGACGAGCATTAAAGTGGAATGTAACTGGAAGGTCAGGTTGGTTGGTGTATGCAGGTCACAAGTCCTCTGCAAACCAGTCTGGTCTGGTTCAGATTGATGATTGCACATTGTCATTTGTGACTCCTCAGATACTGAAGTAGTCTGTGTTCAAATGCAGCAAGACTTGAACAACATTCAGGTTTGGATAGTTAAGTAGCAAGTCACATTCGTGCCTCACAAGCACCAGGCTGTGACCATTTCTAACAAGAGATTCAGCATTCATTCCCTCCAATAGGGAATATTGCGTCAGTGTATATACATATCATCAGTATATATACAATGAACAATCCCCTTATGCAGCATCCTCTTAACCAATGAACTCAATCACCTGTAACGACAAGAGCAGCAGATATTCGTGAATACCACCGCATGTAATTTCCCCTCCAAGCCAAACATAATCCTGACTTGGAACTGTAACTTTGTTCCTTGACTGTCAGAGTCAAAATCCTGGAATTCCCTATTGAGGGAGTTACTGGGCTGCAGCAGTTCACCACCATCTTGTCAAGTATGTTTAGAAATGGACGATAAGTGGTGGCCCAGCTTGCAAGGCTCACAACCCATGAATTAATTTTGTAAAGTTAATTGAAACATCACCCTTGACATTCAATGGCCTTTCCATCACAGAAGCCCTCATTATCAACACTTTAGGAGTTACCATTGACTGGAAACTGAACTGGACTAGCCACTAAAATACAATGGTTAAAAGATCAGGCTAGAGGCCAGGAATTCGATGGTGACAACCTCACTGCTGAGTCCTCAAAGTTTGTCCACCATCTACAAGTCACAAGTCACATGTGTGATGAGTACTTCCCACTTGCTTGTATGGGTGCAGCTTCAATAACACTCAAGAAATTTGACTCTATCCAGGTCAATGAAGCCTGCTTATTGGTATGCATCCACAACCTTCAACATCTTTTTCCTTCATAACCAACTCTTGGTGCATTGTAGTGACTCACAAGGTTCCTGCAACAGCACCTTCCAAATCTCGGCCTCGGCCACCTTGAAGCAGAAAAGCATCAGTTGCATGGAAACACCACCACCTCCATGCTTATCTCTGAGCCAACGTTATGGCTCTGAAGGGGAAAGTGCACTAGAAGTCAAGCCCCACTACTTTGTAAGTCACAGCAAAAGTGCAAACACCTTTTTTTTAATCACCAGATTGTTCAATCTGTTTTAGTTTAGGATAATTATCCAAATAAACAGAATTGCACATTCTTTCATCAATAAACTCAAAACTAACTTGTTTATGAAAAGCACGCTTATATTTTAAACAAATTGGTCATTAGCTAAGCAAGAATGAAGAACTGAATTGCACTCCTCTTAATCCTAACATGCACATATGCATAATAATACACAGACAAGACGTGACACACAGCTCTACAGAACAATTATGAATGGAAAACTAGAGAAAACACAATTGATCAAGAGTCAGAAAATTGAACTCTAGTTACCACCTCCCGAGCATGTTTAACCAGTTAACCAACACATCCCCTCACTCCTTACTTCTTATGCTTTAGCCCTTTGTAGTGTGAGACAAATGTTCTATAAGGGTTAAAATTGGAAATTCAGCGTTAAGCTCCAACTAATCTGATGAAGACATAAGGGAAATGAAAGAAACATGATTAAAGCCCATGTGTGCTGATCTCCAATGACCAAAATAACATCTTATTACTGCGATGAAAGTTACATGATTATCAACATCATGTATTTTAAAGTTTAGATCTTGAACGAGTTGCATAGGCACATTCATCCAAGTTGTGAAGAGATTTACAATTTAATTAAGTCAATCTTTCTGGAAGTATATTTTTAAATCCCATTTTTCAAGTGACTGCAGAGGTACTTAGAGTGTTAATTGAAGTGTGTTTATATTGCAGATGTTTATGACAGGAGAGAGAAGTCATCAGATCATTAGTGTGGAAAAAAAATAAGAAATGCAAACTTTTTAAAAAAACATTTGTTTAAAGGCTCCTGAGTTCAGTTCAAACCAGGCCTCTTTGACAAGAGAAGCAATCCTGGAAAAACAGATAATTCATGAGAGTTCAGGGGGAAAAAATGCCTCAGCGAAAAGGTGTAGTTTGTGAAAGTTGCAGACCAGGAGGAATTTCTTCAATTATTGAGGTTAATAACGGACTAAGGAGGTCCATATCTTCCATTGTTTGATGATTCAAGTAAAACATCCTCCCAGCTCACAAGACAGAAACTAAGATGAAGGAATTAAGTCAAACTTTCAAATTGGAACATGGAAGAAAAATGTCTTTGAATTTTGACTAACTGTAAAGCGATGGTATTGAGGGGCAGATGGGACAATGTTTTGCTATGCGCAGCTTGGTTTGGTTTATTTTGGTTTTAGATGAGCCAGCATTACCTTGTGCCAACCTCCTGCAATTTCCCTACACTCGTGCACAGCACATTTATTCAGATAATCATCTAATGTCCTCTTGAATGCTTGAGTTGAATCTGTCTCCACCACACTTCAGGCCCTAGCCACTCACTGAGTGAGAACATTTTTCCTCACTTAACCCCTGTTTCTTTTGAAGATCACTTTAAATCTATGCCTTCTTGTTTTTGTTCCTTTTATGAGTGAAAATAGTTTCCTTTTCTCTACTTTATATGGCTTTCTCATGATCTTGTAACCTTCTATCTGATCTCCTTTTAGCCTTCTCTCCAAGGAGAACAATCCCAATTTCCACAATCTCTCATCACAACTGAAGTTCCTCATCTGTGGAACCATTCTCTCAAACCTCTTTTGCATTCTCTTCAAAACATTCACATCTTGCCTATGGTGTACTGTGCACAACTGTATTCAATACTCCAGCTGAGATCGAACAAGTATCTTATACGGGTTCAATAATACCTCCTTTTCTTGTACTATATGCTCCTATTGATAAAACTGACAGCACTTACAGTTCTCTCCATCTGTCCTACCACTTTCAATGATGCTTTGGAGGTGCCGGTGTTGGGCTGGGGCTGGCAAAGACAGAAGTCGTGGGCTTATGGAATGCGCTGCTGGTAGTGGTAGTGGGTCAGATACCTTAGCAACTTTTAAGCAACTCTTGGATAGGCACATGAAGAATAGTAAAATGTAGGATATGCAGGCTGGATTGATCTTTGTAGGATAATAGGTCGGCATAACATCGTGTACTGTGCTGTACTGTTTTATGTTCTATGTTCTATGTAAGTGACATGACACCAGGTTATTGTCAGGTGACTTTCAATGATCAAAGCACATAGACACCTTCTATTCTTGCACCTTGCTTCGAATTCTACCCCTTATATGTATTGTACTTCATTGTTCTTCTGACTGAAATGCATCATCTCACATTTCTCTGCATTGAAACTCATCTACCAATCATTTGCTTTTTCCATTAGCTTGTCAATATCCTTTTGAAATTCTACACTGTCCCCCTCGCAGTTCACAATTCTTCCAAGTTTTGCATCACCTGTAAACATTGAAATTAACCCCTGCACAGCAAGATCCAAATCAGTAATATGTATCAGGAAAAACAAGGGTTCCAATGGGGAACTCCACTTATAACCTCTCTCCAGCCTGAAAAAGATTCCTTGAACATTATTCTCTGTTTCCTACTTTATAGTCGTGTTACTACAGACCCTTTTGTTCCATAAAACATTCCTCACAAGTCTGTTGTGTGGCACACGTTCAAATACCTTCTGAAAATCCACGGATGCCATATCAACAGCATTATCCATTCCAAGTCAATCTGCTACCTCCTCAAAACACTTCAGCAAATTAGCTAAACATGATCATCCCATTAGTAATATTGTTAAGTGATGTAGTATGCTCACATTTCAATGAAAGAGCACCACATTAAAACAAAAGGTCTACCTAACCATATTTCATTCTGGATTCTGATATCAACTCTGAGATTAACTGAATGGCCTGCGTTGGGATATATCCTGTATTGAAAATTGGGGTGGAAAATTATCGGAAGTTTTCTTGGATACTTCTATCTGATTTGGTTCAGAAGTAAGGAGTCAGCACAGATTGGAAGATTTGGAGATAATAAAATGTGAGGCTGGATGAACACAGCAGGCCAAGCAGCATCTCAGGAGCACAAAAGCTGACGTTTCGGGCCTAGACCCTTCATCAGAGCTTCATCAGAAGATTTGGAGATAGCAAAAACTGCAGATGCTGGAGTCAGAGACAACATAGTGTGGAGCTTGAGGAACACAACAGGTCAGGCAGCATCAGAGGAACAGGAAAGTCAATATTTTGGATCAGAACCTTCTGCAAAATGTTGACTTTCCTACTCCTCTGATGCTGCCTGACCTGCTGTGTTCCTCCAGCTCCACACTTTGTTGAAAGATTTGAATCTTTATGTCAAAGTTGTACCTCTTTTATTTATCATGTGAGGCTGTGAAGAAGTCTGTTTCACCATGCATTTATTTATTGTTTTCAAATCGCTTGGTTTTGATCAACATTCTGTGTTTAACATATGCCAGTCTGTTCTGCTGTAACATGATAATTGCATTCCTGCGCAGCATCCCCTTATAGAAAATCATGCTATAGAAATAATGGGGCTAATGGTTAAAGTGAGCTTCAGGGCAGACCACCAAAAAACATCACTCAAAAATCACTCAAAAGTCTTACGCAAATGATAGCAAGTTTGAATACATGATTAATTCATGAATAAATGTTTAATTCATATCTAATTATAAAACAAATGTAAATTTAACTCCTTACCTTGAAAAAGCGTCAAGATGACTTGAATGGGGAGAGGGTTTTGAGGTTGCTCTGTTGTTAATGCAGGGGCTGACAGTCATCATCATCATCATGGTGCAGTTGTGGTTGCAGGGTTAGGGCAAAAAATAATTCAAAAGTGGATGGTTGTGGTTCATCGTCTTCTGATTGTTTCTTGGGGTTGGCTTAAAAAAAAATCCAGTTTTTGCTACTTTGCCTGTTTTTCTCTTTCATGAAGAAGCTGTTCTCAGGGAGTCAAGTAAGATCTTATTCCATAAACAGCTACCTTGATGCATTCTGCATTTTCATCATTGTCCTCTTCGAGCTGTAACTACTTCTCAATTTCCCTCAGGATAGAAGACAAAACAGAATGGAAAGCCCACGTGGTGCTGCATCCTGGATTTCATCTTCTTCATCTCCAGCTTCCATTTCCCCCGCAGTGACAAGTTATTGTAGATCAGCTGTAGAGAGGTCTTCACAGTGGGACTTTTCAACATCCTCACTCTTCACTTCTTCAAATCCAGCTTGCTTTGCAAGGTTAACACAATGTTCTTTGATTCTTGGAAGCTCTTGTGATGGATCAAAGCTTTTAAAATCATGAAAGAAAATCTGAGAGCAGATTCACCAAACTGCATGCAAGCAGTCCTTACTGACATCACCCCAAGCCTCCACTGTCATGCCAATTGCATTCTTGATGTTAAAGCTCTTCCAGAATAGAAGGATACTGTCCTTATCTCTCTCAGTGGGTGCAATCCTCCTCTTAAATGTACACCTTAAATAATAAGCTTTAAAAGCTGATATTGCAAACTGGCCAATGGGTTGAAGGAGAGATGTAGCACTTTGATGTTCTCAGAAAGCTCACCAATTGTGGAAGGATCACTTGGCACATTATCTAGGATGAGGAGAATCTTGAAATCCAATTTTTTTCACTGCAATACTTTATAAACACATCTTCCAAAACACCAACAATAAGGTCATAATAAATTTGCCCCGTCATCCAACCTCTTTTTCTTGACCTAAAATAGATGCAGAGAGTAGACTTGCAGTAACCTTTCAAGGCTCAAGGTTTGGCAGCGTGGTACACCACCACAAGTTTAAGCTTTAAGCCCCAATGGCATAGTCAGAACACCCTTTGTCACCTTAAAGCCTGGAATGTGTGCTTCATTCATAGAAATGTAGGTTCTTGGTGGTATTCTTTTCCCAGTATAAACCTGTCTCATCCAAACTGAAAGTTTGATCTAAGTTGTAGCCTTCTTCCTCGATTAATTTTTTTACTATGGGAGGAAATGTTGTCACATATTTCTCATCTGCACTGACAGCTTCACCACATAACTTTATGTTATGATAAAACGTAACGGTTCTTAAACAGCCACTGCGAGTGCTAAAGACCGGCACATCTGCAGGAGTTTCAGCTTTTATTTGTTAGATCTTCACAAATTGATAAGTCTTTCTCTTTTACGGTGAGAAAGCTGGTCCCAGACCACTTTTTCATTTGGTCTTCTGTCCACAAACTTAGTCTGCAAAACGAACATGTAATGTCAGCATGGATACTCTTTTGGCACTAACATTGCAGGCATTCAGGACAAAACGAGCAAAATGATCGTGTGACGTCGATGCATACTCATCAATGCACCAATAGAATTCTTTTATAGCCAACTCAAGTTTACATTTTAGAAATAATGTTCCTCATTTGCCAGCCTCGTTATACCTAATTCACATTGACGGAACGTGCATTATAGTAGAACCAACTGCGCTTTGGCTGCAAATATACCTTCTGTTAGCTTTCCCTCCTAAAAGTCGCTTTTTAATCAAACACGCCTCATAGGACATTTGCAAAGTCTGCACAGGATCAGGAAATACTGTACTATGAGAGACAACTTTGTCACTTTTTAATGCGACTTCAACCTACAGGCTGTTTTGGCCTAAGATAAATATGATACATCGCCCTGTTCTCTGTCCAGTTTCAATCATTAGGTCAATTGGACCTGCAGCAAGTGATATGGAAATGAACAAGAGGGAAGAACCAACTTGACCTCATTCTCACCAGCTTACGTGTCACAGACACTGCTGTGTAGGACAAAAGTAGCCACTGCACAAGATTTGTTGAGACAAAGTTCTGTCTGTACATTGAGTGTACCCTCCATCGTGCTGTTACTCCCATCTCACCAAATGGAATAAATTCAGAACTAAGGCAGAAGGTCAAAGCTGGATATCTATGACTTCTTTGGACCATCTTCAATGGCAAAATTGAATTCACACATTTATTACCAAGACTGGCCATCAGATTTGGTTCACTGAGGAGTGCTGGTGAGTATATCAGGAGCAGAACAAGGCATACCTGAAAAGGAGATGTAAATGAACTTATATCACTTCCAAAAAACTTGGTATCTCGCTACCTCCCTACTCCTTGAGAAAGTGTTTCCACTTCATTCACATTCGCTTTGGAAGGCAACAGCCTTTAGAGGGATGAAATCTGCTACTGACCAACAGATCTTGCCCTGTCTGTGTACCATCTCCTACATGTCCTCCTCTTCCTCCACTGGTATTAGCACAGCAAGGTAATATCATCATAGGTTGAGCTCTTAGACATTATGTTTCCTCTTCTCTTTTGAAATTAAGAGCACATTAATGAGTCCCAATTCTATATAGCTAAAGGAAACATGCTCCTTCTCAATATATCTGGCCCATTTGCCTTACATATTACAGAGCCTTGAACCTTCTGGACATACTGGCTATCCCACCTAGATCCATAGGATCTTGCAGGGAACAATGTTCTGTTACCATTCTAGCATCACCTTCCCCCAAATGCTTGTCCACCAATATACCATCATTCTAAATGTCAAATATCTCCCTGATGCATCCATGTAGCAGAAAAGCTCATTGACCCTATTCGAATTCTGCATTCTTGCTTTGTGAATAATTCAAGGTTTGCTGACCAGCACTATCTAGGTTTCTCTGTTAGATGCAGAGTTTTTCTCTTCCCATCACTTGGAACAGTAATCTCCTCGATCACTGGCAGTCTTCAGGAAAGTACACGTACATCATCGGAGAGCAGTGAGTTTTTCAGCCTTGCTCATTGTGAGTGCCTAAAGCTTTACCATGTCTTCCAGTCACTTTGCCTCAACTTCTTTACTGAATTCTTCCTGGCAGTGCTGTTCTACAGAAAGAAATCTCTGGCACTGCAGTAAATGAGACAAGCATCACTTCCTTTTTCCCAGTGTCAATACATAATGCAGGCAGTCCTTTTAAATACACATCTCTGGGAGCATCTGCTCTGCATCAGCTCATCCTGCATCTGCCCATGGACTGCTCTGGCCTATTCCTGCAACAGTTTCTGCATGGCTAGTGCTGTTTCTGCAGACTGGCAGCTAGCAGGAATGAACATGGAATCAGTATTTGGGATCCTAAAAGGTCCCTTCTCCTTCCCAGTGAGCACCTTCTGTATGATCAACATTAACTGATGGCCTGTGGTACCCTGGCTCTAAGTGGCTGCATAAGACCATAAGACGTAGCAGCAGAAGTAAGCCTTTCAGACCAAGGGTCTACTCCACCATTCTGTGGTGCCTCAGTGGCTCAGTGTTCAGCACTACTGCCTCCTAGCACCAGAAACCCGGGTTTGATACCACCCTTGGGTAACTGTCTGTGTGGAGTTTGCACATTCTCCCCATGTCTGTGTAGGTTTCCTCTGGGTGCTCCAATTTCCTGCCACGGTCCAAAGATGTGTAGGTTAGATGGATTGGTCATGCTAAATTGTCTAATAATATTCAGTGATGTTTAGATTAAGTGGGAGGGTCAATGTGGACTTGTTGGGCCAAAGGGCCTGTTTCCACACTGTGGAGATTCAATTTAGGGAATCATGGTGGATCTGATAATCCCTCAGTTCCTTTTCCCCATAACCATTGCCTCGATTTCTGATTTTAAAAGTCTATTCTCTCTGTTGAAATTCAGAGCTACCTTACAGTCTAAGGACAAATTTCTCAATCTTTTGTGCTGTTAAAGATGTGAGCAACATGCATCAAGGGCACTTGTCCCATCTCTACAGAACCATGAGTGGATGCAATCTGACCTTTCCCCTACCAGCCCTATCCTATGCAGGGTGTCATCATTATTTACTCGAATATTTTATTGTCACAAGCTAGAATATGAGTATCATTACATGAGCAGGCTGGTGCACAATGAGGTAGTAGACGTGCTGGCAGGGCAAGTGGGCTTAGTTGCAAATGTTTTATCACTCTACTAGGTAACACTATTTGTGTGCCTCCGGTAAAACGTCGGTGTTCTTTCCTGCTTGTTATTTATATGCCTCAGTTTGCTGGGATAATTGGTATTGCTTCCAGTTCTGCTTCTCGTTGGTTTGTACACAGGGTCTAATTCAATGTGTTTGTTCATGGTGTTCTGGTTGGAAAGCCAGGCTTCTAAAAATCCCTTGGCATGTCTCTGTTTAGCTTCTGCATTAAGCAATGTGTTGTCCCAGTTGAATTCGTACCCCTCGTTGTCCATGTGTAATGAGACAAGTGAGAATTGGACGTGCAAGGACTGTGAGAAACACCACACAGGCCAAACCAGAAGAAAGCTGACAATGCGGATACATGAAAACCAATTAGCCACAAAGAGACACGACCAATTCTCACAGGACAGAACACCGACTCTTAACTGGAGGCACACTGATGATGTTACCTAGCAGGGCGACGAAACGTTTGCAATCAAGCCCAATGGCTTGCTGAGCAAATCCACAATTCAAGTGACAAATCTTCTCAAAAAGCTGGTACACAGTCTTTATTTAACAGTTCTGTATTCATGTTGCAATCTGCATTGAGCTGTTCTTTTAGAGATTTTATATAATTGTCTTCAGATGACTGATGGAGCAATTGCTATCATAATTGTGTTGTGTCTTCCTCACAAAGATCTTTTCACCATTCAAATGCTGCCTTCCTCTGGCTTAATTGTGTTAATATCTCCCTGCTCTCCTGTGACTTCAATTCCTGAGGTCAATCAAATATCTTTCATTTAATTCTAATTTGTCTCAGCAAAATTTTTAAATAGCCATCATGGTTTTCTTCTTTGAACCATTGGGACTGAAATGGTTTCATTGTGTTATAGAATAGCTCTACAGATGCCCATTTATCTTCAATATTGCAAGAAAGACAATAGTGTAATACCAAGATAAATTGCAATGGGATTAAAAGTCTCCGCTTACGACTGTTGTGGGCATTGCTCATATCCAAAATGATTTTAGTTAAATTAAAACTTCTGCATAATAAACTAAAGCGTAAAAAGCAAGCAAGCGAGAGCCAATGTGAAATAGCCTATCCGGTTTCAAGCCAAAACTTATATGAATCAACTGGAGGTGATTTTCCAGCACAGATACAGTGATCATGCTTGTCAAAAAGCTGATCTTTTTGAATGTCTTTTTCTGACTATCCGTTTACTGATTGGAGAGCATTTCAGCACAATGCTGAGAGGCACGTGTAAATGAAGACAAATGAAGTGCAGATTCCCAAATAATGAATTTTCTCTTTCACATGATTGAAAATTCCACGCTAATTTTCACAAAACCACTTGTTTCCTTCACCTTCGTGCCTTCATGAAGTTTAGGATTCAAAATACTTTACTAACAGTCAAACTTCTCTAGAGCATGAATTACTCTAAGGCCAGAGATCTAGATTATTTTTGCATCTTAACTTTTACTGGTAATCCTAAAGGCTCAGCATTAGGATTGGGTCAAAAGGGATGAGATAATTCTGAAGATTTGTAAGAATCCATGACACGAAAAGCCTAGATATATACATTTTTCTGGCCAAACTAGGAGAGTCTGATGGAACATTGAACTGTAAATTGCAAATGCAGGACAGTTATATATTCTTAACTGTTCCAAACCTTTTATTGCTACAGAAGCTTCACTAACATCAAACTTTTTATTGTGCCACGGAAACTCAAGCGTTGGTCAATACAAATTGATCTATTTGTGATACCAAAGAAAGCCTAACTTTATTTTTCATCAACAATAGCAACAGAAGCACTAGAGAGGGAGAAAATTAACAATAAGGATGAACTGGCAAGCAATATAAAATGAATGTAATCTGGAGAACAATTTGCCAAATACTCAGAAAGAAAACAAATTACGTTCAGGCACTTTTGTGTTACAAACTTTTTTTTAAGAGCAAGATTGTTCTTTATATACATTACACAGCGTTGCTCTTTTCTATGGCAGTGGAGAAAAATAATCGTTTTAACTATGTGATCCTTATTGTTTCTGGGTCAGCTTTCAGAACTACCAGCTGTATTTATAGATCAAAGTTAGACTACTGAACTTATTGGTTTTTCCATAGTCTCATGCCCATGATCAATAACTCTGGACACAGGATGAAAATTACTAAAAGCCATTATAGATTTCCTTCCTAACACTTTCAGTAACAGTCTCAGTTCAGTGGAGAATTTCTTCTTAGTTGGAAGCCTGGACATGAGCACCGAAGCTGATTTAACTCTCCAGTTCAGCGTTGATGGGACTTTTTAAAATATGTATCATTTCATGGGAGGGAGACATTGCTAGCAATGTCAGCACTATTGCCAATTTGGAATTGTTCACATTAGCACTCCTTAAAGGACACTATTGGCCAGATTTCTTACCCTAAAGGGCATCGTTGGGGCAGATTGTTAGAAAAATCTATCTGTGATTGTTTCGTGATCACCATTACTGAGACTAGTTTTCAATTCCAGCTATTATGCATTTGGTTTATATCTCACCAGCTGCCTGTGGTAGGATTTTAACTGGCGTTTCCAAAGCATTGGGCTGTGTCTCTGCTGTGAAGCAAAATACTGCAGAAGCTGGAAATCTGAAACGAAATCACAAAGTGCTGGAAAAACTCAGCAGATCTGGTGGCATCTTTGGAGAGAGAAACAGAATTAAAATTGCAAGTCTGATATGGCTTTTTTTTTCAGAACTGAATGGGATTATAAACTTTATTTTTATGCTGTAGGCAGAAGGGATGATGATCACATGGAACAGGTTGAAAGGATGCTCAGAACCGAAGACAAAGGAGTTGCTAATGCTGGTGGAAGGGAGATGGAGTGTAAACAAAAGTCAACAAGATACAAACAATATCTGGCCATAGACTCAATATTGCATTTTTACAACTTCAGAGCAAGAATGGCACAGAGGCTCAGTAGTAAGTACTGTGCCTCCCAGAGTTCAATTCCATCCTCAGGTGACGGCCTGTGTGGAATTTTTACATTATTTCTCTATGGATGTGTGTTTCTTTGAGGCTCTCTGGTTGCTTCCCACAGTGCAAAGATGTGCAGGTTAGGTGAATTTGCCATGGGAGATGCAAGATTACAGGTGGCGAGTAGGACACAGGTCTGGGAGGGATGTTCTTTGGAGGGTTGGTCTGGGCTGAATGGCCTGCTTCCACCTGTTATGATTCTATGCCTGTATCCCCAACTTTTTCAACAACAAACCACTCCCATCCACAACCCACATATATACATCACAGAGATAGCAAGAACTGCAAATGCTGAAGTCAGAGATAACACAGTGTGGAGTTGGAGGAGCACAGCAGCCCAGGCATCAGAGGAGCAGGAAAGTTGATGTTTTGGGTTGGGACCCTTCAGCAGAAACGGGAGGGGAAAGGGAGCTGCGAAATAAATAGAGAGGCTGTGGAAGGTATTTGGGTTGATAGGTGAGTACAGGTAGGGAGTGATGGGGATTGGTGACTGGGGAGGGAGGGAGATAGGTGGGAGAGAAGATGGGCATACATCACACCTTAGTTTACACCCTATCTCCTCTTCACTGTAATCAGCAAACTGTCTAATCACCTTTATATTGTGCTTCTTACTACTCCTGTGGCATTACCATTGTGCTTGAGCTTCCCCATGTCCTGGCCTGTTACTTACATGTTAGAATATAGAACATAGAACAATACAGCGCAGAACAGGCCCTTTGGCCCTCGATGTTGCGCCGACCTGTGTACTAATCTGAGCCCCTCCCCCTACACTATCATTCTTCAAAGACAGCTAACTTTGCCAGTGTTTGTCCTTTAGTTAAAATCATAGTCACAAGTTATGTAGAATTCCTTCAGTAAGGAAACAGGCCATTTGGCCCATCAGTTCCACACCAACCTTCCAAACAGCATCAAACCCAGACCCACCTCCCTAACATATCCTCGTAATGCTGCATTTCGCATGTCTAATCCACCTGGCCTACATAATCCCTGGAAACTACAGAGCAGTTTAGAATGGCCAGTACACTTAACCTACATATTTTGGGGCTGAGGGAGAAACTGGAGCATCTGGAGGAAATCCACACAGACACCGGGAGAATGTGCAAACTCCTTAAAGACACAGTAGCCTGAGGGTGGAATCGAACCTGGATCCCTGGTGCTGTGAGGTAGCAGTGAGTCACCATGCCACCCAAAATATGTGCAATGATGGTTTGTGAAAGCTTGATGCATGCGCTTCAACTTCTGTGCTTGTTTTTAAACCAACAGAATCGGTGCACCAAGGGTAAAAGAATCAACTGTAAAACATTTGGGGGCGTCCATTTGGAGAATGTGAAATGGATCAGCCCAAACTTGACCCAGAAACTGACAAGATCTCAACGATACATAACTTGTCGTCGAATTTATGCTGCTCCAAATGCAGCTTTGTGAAAATAGTATCCCAACCTTAATCTCCCTGTGTTTTTCAGGAACGCTACATTTGCATGATCCTGTTAAATTTACCACAAGAAGTCCAATAACTACCAATGTCATTACCTTGAAATGACATGATACACTTACATGACTGCTAGTTAACCGCTTGTTCCCACTGTCAAAAAGAAAACTAGCCATTTCCAATTGCTTGATTAGAATCATAGAATCCATGCAATGTGGATGCAGGCCATTTGGCCCATTAAGTCCACACAAATGTTCCAAAGAGCTTCCCTCACCCTGATCCTATCCCTGTAACACTGCATTTCTCATGGCTAATCCACCTAGCCAACATATCCCAGCACACTATGGGCAATTTATCATGGCCAAAGCACCTAATCTGCACCTCTTTGGGCTGTAGGAGGATACCCATGCAAACAGGGTTGGGAGTGGGTGTGAATGTACAAACTCCATGTAGATAATTTCCTGAGGGTGTGATCTAACACGGGTCCGTGGTGGTGTGAGACAGCAGTGCTAACCACCAAGCCAGCATACCCATCCCATAGTCAAATCACAGTAGGGCAAATAAATGCCATGGTTTCTTGGTCAGAATAACTCTCCTTTCCACAGAATTTGAGCAGATATGTTGGGGAATGGGCATGGGGCAGTTCTAGCACAATGGTGATGCTACAGAGTATTAGGAGCCACAGTGTAAGAGTGATCAGAGGGTTTGATGATGACAGTGAAGAGGAGATTGGGTGTGCGCTAAGGTGTGATGTATAGCCAACTTCTCTCCCAACTTTACACCCCTCCCATTCCACTGAACAATCCTCTGTTGGGGTTGTACTGACCCACATTAACAGTGTTTCTTCGGCATCATGATGGAAAGCTGTTCTCATCCCCTTGTTGGTGCAAAGTTGCTGACCTGGCAAAATAATGTTTCAAAATAATAAAATGTGAGGCTGGATGAACACAGCAGGCCCAGCAGCATCTCAGGAACACAAAAGCTGACGTTTTGGGCCTAGACCCTTCATCAGAGAGGGGGATGGGGTGAGGGTTCTGGAATAAATAGGGAGAGAGGAGGATGCGGACCGAAGATGGAGAGAAAAGAAGATAGGTGGAGAGGAGAGTATAGGTGGGGAGATAGGGAGGGGATAGGTCAGTCCAGGGAAGACGGACAGGTCAAGGAGGTGGGATGAGGTTAGTAGGTAGGCGATGGAGGTGCAGCTTGGGGTGGGTGGAAGGGAGCTGCTATAATGGCGGTCTCTGTGCCAAACTCTAATAACACGTATGTAGTCTTTGGAGTTACCAGTCACCTCTGATATCCCCATCCTATCTCCCTTTAACTATTGTGCTTCATCTCATCTATTATGCAGTATACCTTTAAGATACATGGTCCTGTTATCCTCACAGTATGATTGCGTGTGGCCTGGGATATAAAGGTTTCAGTCTCCATTTTACCTGGACCCACTTGATGCATGACAGACTGATGTAATTGCATTGCTATTTGTCACTAAATAGCTCAGTAATAGCTCAGACACTGAAGTGCCTCTGATAGGCATAACTGTACAGACCAGGAGCTGCAATAAATGTCCATGATATTTTTCAGTGCTAGGCTACTCACATCTAGCTTTTGCACTACTGGAGCCAACATAAACATTTGCTCATCAGATAAAAATAGCCCACTGGAGACAAAAATAAAATGCATAATGTAATGGCAGATCATTAGCCTCATCCATGAAATTCCACAAAATGGGAATTCAAATGTTTACGTGTTATGTGAGTTTTCTGGTTACATGAATTGACTGGTGTGATTCCAGTATCCTCTCATTCCTAGAGTTTGCAGCCTGCTGGGCTCATAGTTACATTCAAGTACATTCAAGCAAAGCCCCACAGCTTTGATTCAGTGATCTGCTCTACTGATGCTGGTTGACTGCCAAGCATTGGCCAAACCACCAAGGAAATCAGCAGTGCTCTTTGTAAAATAGTGCCACAGGATCCAGTAGAACCACCCGAAAGAGCCAATGGGCCCTCAGCTTAATGTTCCACCTGGAGGACAGCATAGCTGACAGTGCAGCTCTCCCTCTGTACTGCACTACAATGACCCTCTCGACCATGTCTCTGGAACGGGAACCTTCTCCCTCAGGGGCAGGGGTGTGACCCATTGAATTGTAGCAGTCAACGTGCAGGAAGTTTATGAGAGTCATTGGGTGGGAGTGAATTGCATAGATTCATCCCAAAGGCCAGTGACTGTGCTTGTCTTTATTCCTTCAGGTATTGTGGATGTCGCTGACAAGGCCAGCATTCAGAATTGCATGTTAATTGATGGGCTTGATTCACCATTTTTAAAGGCAATTGAGACTCATTCACTGTACTTTGGGTTTAGAGTCACATGTAGGCCAGACCACATAAGGATATCTGATTTCCCCTCCCTAAAGGGACCAGATGAGTTTTTGAGACAATGGATCAGTGTTACTGAGACAAGTTTTTAGTTTTAGATTTATTAATTGGATTTAAATTCCACAATGAGCTGAGGTGGGGTTTGAACTCGTGCGCCCAGGATATGTGGCGTGATCTTTCAGGTTGACATTATCACAGGTACACAGGAATATTTTATTTCTGGAGCAAGTTCAGGCTGAAATAAGGAACTTCAGGAAAATGCCAGCATATAGCATGTGCCTTGGATTTATTTCATAGTGTTTACCATATTGCTGGCATTTCAACGCAATATGAATAGATGCTTTCTTGAAACATCAATTATTCATGTACCCCGGCCTGTGATGCAAGTATGATTTTCTTTCCAGGTCTTAGAATTGGTGGTGTATGACACAGCAGCAGCTCTCCTCTTTAAGCCACTCAATAAATCATTATGCAACTCAGTCACTGCTTGAAATAAAAATAACCCCAAGCACATTCCAGAATCTTTCAATGTTCCTCTTGTAAGGCTGTCAGCCAGATGATGACACTTTTCTTGAAACTTCCCTCGAAGGACAATACTTTAACAATGGCATTAACAAGAGCTGGTACTTGACATTAACCAGTTAGAGGCAAGCAGGCCACAAAATGTTTCTCTGTTTCATCTGAGGAGTGGGGAGATGTACAGAAATGATTTGACTGAGTATTTACTGCAGAGTAGCTCTTCTGTGCATATCCTTGACAGCATCTAATTTTCTCCCAGGTGAATCAGAGCGCAATATAACTTGCATGAAATATGACATTAATTGAAAGTAGATTGAGTTATTAGCAAAAGCTGCAAAGGGTCATATTGAGAACAAAGCACGGTGGCTCAGTGTTTAGCATTGCTGCCTCCCAACCGGACTCTGGTTTGCTTCCACCCTCGGGTGACTGTCCAGGTGAAGTTTAAGCATTCTCCTCATGTCTGCATGGGTTTCCTCCGGGTGCTCCGGTTTCCTCCCACAATCCAAAGATGTGCAGGTTGGGTGGTTAGGACATAAGAAATGCAGGGTTACAGGGTTGGGGTGGTGGAGTAGGTCTGGATGGGATGTTTCTCGAAGGGACAGTGTGGATTCGATGGACTGAATAGTCTACATCCACGTTGTAGGGATCCTATGCCTAGATTTCAGCTACTCCATCGATTTGGAATCATCACTGTGTGTTGGAAAGAGAGAGGAAAAATAAATGGACCAATATACTTTTGATATCCTTAAAATGATTTGTGACACAATATGATCTCACCATCTGCAGTGAGATAAATAATGTGTATTGGGTAGTACTATTTACTCAGTTAACTGCTATGGCCCAAGAACTGGACTTGAATCTGCAACATTCCAACATGATAATAGATAAGCTTCCGCGCTTTTTAATAGGTTCTGTTGAACAGGTCAGGGGTTAGGCCACTTATGGAATACTGTGTGTAATTCTAGGCACCCTACAACAGAAAGGGTCTCGTGAACTTGATAGTGTTCAGAAAAGATTTACAAGAATGTTGGCGGAGTTGGAGGATGTTTGCTGGAGGGAGATGCTGAATAGGTTGGGGATACTTTCCATGCAGCATCAAAGTTGAAGGTTTATAAAACCATGAGGGGCATTGTCAGGGTAAATAGACAGGGTCTTTTCCCTGGGGTGGGAGAGTCAAAAACTAGGGGGCATAGGTTTAAAGTGTGAGGAAAATATTTAAAAGGAACCAAAGGGGCAACATTTTCACGCAGACGGTGGTGCATGTATGGAATGATCTGCCGGAGGAAGTGGTGGAAACTAATACAATGTCAACATTTAAAAGGCATCTGGACGGGTGTATGAATATGCAGGGTTTACAGAGATATGGGCCAAATTCTGGCAAATGGGACCAGATTTATCTAGGATAGATATGATAGATAGAAGGGAGTTTCTCATAACAGAGAACTGTGACCGGTAGTGTTCCACAGGGATCTGTGTTGGGACCACTGATGTTTGTGATGTACATAAATGATCTGGAGGAAGGTATAGATGGTCTAAGTTTGCAGATGACACTAAGATTGGTGGAGTAGCAGACAGTGAAGGGGACTGTTGGAGAATGCAGGAAAATATAGATAGATTGGAGATTTGGGTGGAGAAATGGCAGATGGAGTTCAATCCAGGCAAATGCATTATGATGCATTTTGGAAGATCCAATTTAAGAGCGAACTATGCGGTAATTGGAAAAGCCCTAGGGAAAACTAATGCACAGAGAGATCTGGGTGTTCAGGTCCATTGTACCCTGAAGGTGGCAACACAGGGATAGACTGGTCAAGAAGACATATGGCATGCTTTCATTCATCGGACGGGGTATTGAGTACAAGAGTTGGCAGGTCATGTAACAGTTCTATAGGACTTTGGTTCGACCACATTTGGAGTACTGTGTACAGTTCTGGTTGCCACATTACCAAAAGGATATGGATGCTTTGGAGAAGGTGCAGATCAGGTTCACCAGGATGTTGCCTGGTATGGAGAGTGCTAGCTATGCAGAGAGGTTGAGTAGATTAGGATTTTTTTCATTAGAAAGATGGTGGTTGCGGGGGAACCTAATTGAGGTCTGCAAAATCATGAGAGGTATATACAGGGTAGATAGTGAGAAGCTTTTTCCCAGAGAGCGGGACTCAATAACTGGGGGTCATGATTTCAAGGTGAGAGGGAGTTTAAGGGAGATATGCATAGAAAGTTCTTTATGCAGAGGGTGGTGGGTGCCTGAAATGTGTTGCCAGGGAGGTGGCAGAGGTGGGCATGTTAGCGTCGTTTAAGATGTATCTAGACAGATACATAAATGGGCTGAGAGCAGAGGGATACAGATCCTTGGAAAATGGGTGACAGGTTTAGATAGAGGATCTGGACTGGCACAGGCTTAGAGGGCTGAAGAGCCTGTTCCTGTGCTGTAATGTTCTTTGTTCTTTTTTCTTTGATATCTGGTTGGCATGGATGAGTTGCACTGAAGAGTCTGTTTCTATGCTGTACATCTCTATGACTCTACATGTTGTGCTGACAATTAAAGGAGCTTGACAGACACCAGCTCCAATGGGATTTGTAGCAAAGTTGAGCGAGAAGTTTATCTCCACTGTGCAAGCGATTCACTGCGTTAGAAATTCATCTTCATCTTATTTCAAAAGGTCTTGTCTGTTCACTATGAGGCTGTGGCCTCGACTCCTTGTTTCCCCTAGAACATAGAACATTACAGCACAGTACAGGCCCTTCGGCCCTCGATGTTGTGCCGACCTGTCATACCGATCTCATGCCCATCTAACCTACACTATTCCATGAACGTCCATATGCTTATCCAATGATCCAATATGCTTATCCTAGTAGTGGAAATATCTTCTCCATGTCTACTCTATGGATGCCTCTCAGTATTCTGTAGGTTTTAATCAGATCCTCCCGCATCCTTTTAAACTTGCGCTGAGTACAGTCCCAGATTCCTTAATCACCCCTCCTAAGACAAGCCCTTATCCCTGGGATCGTTCTCATAACCGTCCTCTGGCCACCGTTCCAAGACCAGAACATCTTGCTTAGATATGGGGCCCAAACATCCCCCATCCACTTAGAGAACGCTCCTGCACTTCAATGGTGCACCAACAATGTGCAATGCATCAAGGATACTGTGTGCTCTGAAATCTGCACCCAGTTCAAGGAGTGCCAGCCTACATGTCTAGGCTCTTCACTTTGTCTGTCAGAGCACTCAATCTGAGCCCACCAATGCCCCTGCCTTGCATTGCCCTGTCTTACCTTTTATTGCTGTCCCCCTTCAGGATCACCTTACTTCCAGTTCTGAAGGAGAGTTTGGGTTAGCGTCAGGGGTCATATTAGACTTGAAACGTTAAGTTTGTTTTTCTTTCCACAAATGTTGCCAGACTTGCTGAGTTTCTTCAGTATTTTGTGTGTTTTCTTCGTATATTGGGGCGGCACGGTGGTTTAGTGGTTAGCACTGCAGTCTCACAACGCCAGGGACCCAGGTTTGATTCCAACCTCGGGTTACTGTCTGTGTGGAGTTTGCACACTCTCCCCGTGTCTGCGTGGGTTTCCTCTGGGTGCTGCGGTTTCCTCCCACAGCCCAAAGATGTGCAGGCTAGTTAGATTGGCTATGCTAAATTACCCGAAGTATTCAAGGGTGTGTGGGTTATAGGGGGATGGGTCTGGGTGGGTTGCTTCAAGGGGCGATGTGGACTCACTGGGCCAAAAGGCCTGTTTCCATTCTGTAGGGAATCTAATATAATTTTTCTGTTATGTCTGGTCATTTAGTGCAGCCAGGAAACTTGCCCTGATTGTCAGTGGGCCTCAGTCAAGTCAAATGTGTGAGCCTTCAGCCAGAAGTATCAAAAGCAGAAATTGATGGAAAAACACAACCGGTCTGACAGCTTCTGCAGAGACAGAGCAGAATTAACATTTAAGGTCCAGGGACTCTTTATCAGAACATTCTAACTCTGTTGCCATTTCCACTTCCCACCAAGGCACAACTCTGGATGGACAGTACTTGTCCAGGTGCTCAATGGGCTTTTGAAGATAGCATCAGAACACCAGTGAATTCCATGATTTCTGATAAGTGACAAGTTATTCAGGAACAGTGTATGATAAGTTGGGCTTACAATAAGAATACAGGGATGCCATGGCATACATAGTTAATGAGGTGAGAGTTTGGTGAGATATGCCTAGAAAACTTGTTAGGCCCTGTGATGAGTAACTCTCCTAAAAGAATCAACAATACTCACACTTGAAATGTTTCGCGACTAGGAGGTGCAGTTGTTTGTTGCGAACCAGCCCAGCCTGTCTCTGCTTCCCTAACCTGTTCTCCCTCTCACCCATCCATTTCTCCCACCTCAAGCCGGACCTCCATTTCCTACCTACCACCTCATCCCGCCTCCTTGACCTGTCCGTCTTCCCTGGACTGACCTATCCCCTCCCTACGTCCTCACCTATACTCTCCTCTCTACCTATCTTATTTTCTCTCCATCTTCGGTGCGCCTCCCCCTCTCTCCCTATTTATTCCAGTTCCCTCTCCCCATCCCCATCTCTGATGAAGGGTTTAGGCCTGAAGCGTCAGCTTTTGTGCTCCTGAGATGCTGCTAGGCCTGCTGTGTTCACCCAGTTCCACACTTTGATATCTTGGATTCTCCAGCATCTGCAGTTCCCATTATCACCTTAAAATCCATGACCTTTCTAGTCATTAAGTCATCAGCAAGTTTTGTACGTTTTCCCCTTTTCATTTCATTCTAATGTTATTTCAGCTAATCTAGGTTATCCATCTGCACTTTCTTCCTCCTACCCAAGGCTAGCCTTTAAAGAACATTACTTCCATTCTATTGCTCCTCCTCCTCAAAGTGGCCAAACTCCCACTTCCCAATGCCTGGAAATCCACTGGGCTTTGGTAGTGATTGAGTAAAATTCCAGATATTTAGTTAATTCAAATTCCACCATCTACCATTCACCAAAATTCTTCCATTCACCTGCTTCTTCCTTGTTAAGTTCTCCTCCTTGAGATTGTTTACAATTTTTATTTTGTTTTCATCTACAACCTTTGTTTTTGTGTCAAAATTTCCCATTTACCAGGACATGTGCTTTCTTTTGTACATTTACAGGGAATTATTTGATCTAACTACAGACTAACTCCAGCCTTTTATTTAACCATTCCAAGATTTATTTTCTTTTGGCCTTTAGACGTTTTATCCCTTGTTTTATCTCTATCACATTAAATTATTTTTGAACACCTTTCATTGGCTTCTGCCATTCCTCTACTACTCAACAGTTTGTCCCAGCAAGTTGTGTCTCAGTGATTCAGTCAGCCTGACCTAAATCAAAAATTTGAGAAGTTGTTTCATGCTTTTCCAATTCAAAGACCATAAAGAATCAATCAGAGATAGCAAGAACTGCAGGTGCTAGAGAATCTGAGATAACATGATGCGAAACTGGATGAACACAGCAGGCCAAGCAGCATCAGAAGAGCAGGAAAGCTGATGTTTCGGGCCTAGACTCTTCTTCAGAAAATGCTCAGCCTGCTATGTTCATCTAGCTCTGTACCTTGTTATCTTGTTTTATCAAAGAATCAGTCAGATTGTGATTGCTACTCTTCAAATGTTCTTAAATTCTTAGGCCTAAAGCTAATTCTTCTTATGTGACTAAATCTGGTATGGCATGTCCCGGTGCCTCTTTTATTGAACCAGGTTTTCTGAAGAGTGTCAAACTCACATGGTATGCCACCCAGGCTGTTGTTTCCATGAAATAAACAGCTCTGTACTTTTGAGAAGAGATTCCACTCAGTTGCATCTCAGAAATGTGTTTCCATTCTGACAGTTCCTTATGGGAGTGCAGTACTGTGAGTGAAGACACGCCATGGTCCCCATTATCATAGCAACCAGCTGCCATGTTCTGTTGGGGAAGGTCAGGAGTCGAGTTACTCACTGCACTTTTCCTAGTCTCTGACCCGCTTTTATACTACTGAGTTTATGTAGTGAGTCCAGGTGGTCAATCTTTAGCACCTAGGATGTTGAGAGCGGGGAATTTAGTGATGGGAATAGCATTGAATGTCAAGGGGCACTAATTCAATTGGCTCTTTTTCCTTTATTCATTCATGGAATGAGGGCATCTCTGGCTTGGCAATATTTATTGCCCATCCCTAATTGTCCATAGGGCAGTTAGAAGTCAACCACACTGCTGTGGGTCTGGAGTCACGTGTAGGCCAGACCAGGTAAGGACAGCTGTTTCCTTCCCGAAAGGACATCAGTGAACCAGATGGGCTTTTCTCCAAAAATCGACAATGGACTCATGGTCATCATTAGATTCTTAATTCCAGATATTTAGTTAATTCAAATTCCACCATCTACCATGGCAGGATTTAAGCCCATGTTGCCAGATAATTACCTGGGCCTCTGGGTTAAACAGTCCAGTGATATTACACTAAACTACCGCCTCTTATGGATATACCTTTTGCCTGGCATTTACCTCTTGTCAGCCCAATCCTGGCTATTGTCCAGACCCCGTGGCATTTGAACTTTGATCATTTCAGTATCTGAGGCGTCACAAATGGTGCTGCATATTGTACAATAGTTGACAAATGTCTCCACTTGTGACCTTATGATGGAGGTAAGGTTATTGTTGAAGCAGCTGAAGACAGTTGGGCCCAGGACATTGCCCTAAGGAATGCCTTTAGTGATGTCCTGAAGCTGAGGTCACTGACTTGCTGCAACCACAGTCATCTTCCTATGTGCCAGCTATGACTCAAACCACTGAAGAGTTGCCCCCTGATACTCATTGACTCCAGTTTTGCTAGGACTCCTTGACGTCACACCCGCACAACTGCGACTTTGATGTCGCTATCACCTCACCTCTGGAATTCAGCTCTTTTGTCCATGTTTGAACCAATGTAGTGAGGTCAAGTGCTGAATGGACCTGGTGGAACTCAAACTTTGTGTCACTGAGCAGGTTATTGCTGAGTAGGTCCTGCTTGATAGCACTGTTGATGACATCTTCCATCACTTTGCTGATGATCGAGAGTAGACGTGGGGCGGTAATTGGCCAGGTTGGATTTGTCCTGCTTTTTGCATAAAGGACATACCCGGGCACCTTTCTACATTGTCAGGTAGATGCTAGTGTTGTAACTGTACTGGAAGAGCAGTTGTGACTCAACCGCATTGTTATGGTCCATATTAATATGTCAGCCAAATTGGTAAGGTTGGCAGCTTTTTTTCTATTAGTGATCTAAATGAGTTTTTACAGCACTTGATGATAGGTGTCACTGTTAATATCATTGATGCCTATCTTTCAGTGCCAGACTTATTAATTGAATTCAATTCTCAGTAGCTGCCATGATGGGATTTGAAGTTATGTGCCCAGAGAATTAGCCTCAGTCTCTAGATTACTTGTCTAGTGACATTACCATGGACGTATCACACTGCAGTCACCACCCACTTGAATTTGCAGGCGCACCCCATTCAAACAATGTCTAAAATGCTTCAGTTCTGATTTTGATTCATTTTTTGTATGAGGGAGGTTTGTCTTTCAGTTCTGGTCTAATCCGATTATTCCTGAGGCAGATTGGGCAAATTTGCAATTAATTCTAGGGGCATGCATAGTTGAGGTGGCCATGAAGCTACTGGATACAGTTGAGGTGAAAAGTTTTACCCTCAAGCTCCTGCTTGTCAGAAACAAAGCTTGAGATGCAAAGTAGAGATCACAAATATCATGTGACATGCAAAAAGTGACAGATTTTGAAATAGAGTAGTTAAGCAGACATGTCTGATAGGGCATAATAGCCAAGCTAGGGATGGTTGATGGGTAGGAAACCTAGAAATGTTGGCTTTCCTGAATACTGCAGAGTATTAGAATCATAGAATCCCAAAAGTATAGAAACAGGCCATTCGGCCCAACAAGCCCACACCACCCCTCTGAAGAGCATCCCACTCAGACCCTTTATCCTACCCCTGATTTCCCATGTCTAATCTAAATATTCCTGGGCACTATAGCATGGACAATCCACCTAACCTGGACACGCAGGCATGGGGAGAATGTGCAAACTCCACACAGACAACCGCCTGAGGGTGGAACTGAGCCCAGGTCCCTGGCGCTGTGAGGCAGCAGTGCTAACCACTGAGCCAATGAGCCGCCCCATTAATGGGCATGATGCCTGTGGATATCTGTGCCCCCTGTTGCAGGCTTGTTTCCTTGTTGAACAAGTCACATTTGGCGGCTCCTTGTAGACGAGGGTGAGTCCATAGGCAGCTGCTCTGACAGATGTGGCTGCCGCAGGCTCTGTTACACTTGGGGCAGGCTCTGTTACACTTGGGGCAGGTGGTGGTCATGGGAAGGGGTGGCTGGGGCATTGGCATGGCAGCGCGATCCTTTCGCCGTTTTCACCTGGCATCCACTTTTTCCTGATGACAAATCTCACGGCGCTTGAAGCCTTCCCGGATGCTCCTCCTCAACTTTGGGTGGTCTTGGGATAGTGACTCCCAGGTGTCTGTGGGAATGCCGCCTTTCACCACTGAGGCCTTGAGGGCATTCCTGAAGTGTGCCATCTGCCCACCTGGGGTTCACCTGCCACTTTGGAGCTGGGGGTGGAGCACTTGCTTGGGGAGGCTTGTGTCGGGTATACGGACGATGTGCCCAGCCCGTTGTAGCCAATCAAGGGGGCGTGAGTGCCTGGATGCTGGGATGTTGGCCTGGTCAGATACGCTGGAATTGGTGCATCTTTCTTCCCAGCAGATTCGGAGGATCTTGCTCAGGCAGTGTTGGTGATACTACTCCAGCGCATTGAGGTGTCTGCTGTATCTCGCCCACGTTTCAGAGCCATACAGGAGGAAAGCAACCACTTTGGAAACGAACCCAGCCTGGGAGCAGGTAGGTTTAAAAGTGTCAGGTGGAGGGAGATTTCTGGGGCAGAGGTTGTAGAGCACAATTGGCAAAAATGTCACATGTGAGGGAGATTGTGGAAGTGGGACTATTGTTGAGAGGGTTCATTTCTTTGTTCCCCTGAGCCTCATCAAGTCCAATAGTTCCAGCTCTTTTCACATCGCTTCTCCAGCTAGTCTTCCCAAGGGACTTGGAAAGCTGCCCAATATGAGTTAAGAATGGACACTCCATTAAAATGAGGCTGCGTGACCTCCATAAAATTAAAATTGTACTAACTGGGTGACCCTCCAAAAATGGATTGATAGCCCCCATTCTCACCAACCCTTGCTGTTAATGAGGTTGACTTGCTCACCGAGCTGACTTGTTTTTGTTCAGATGTTTTGTTACCATGCTAGGTGACACCATCAGTGAGGCTTCAATGAGGCGATGTTATTCCACTCCGTTTGGAAGTTATACTGTCCAATCCGTTATGGTGAGTACTGTCATTTCTGATTTTGATCTGTATGGGTTTGTATACGGGGTCCAATTCTATATCTTTGTTGATTGCAGTATGGGTAGAGAACCATGCCTCTAGGCAATCCTGTGCATGCCTATGTTTGGCTTGGGCTATTATGGTTACCTTCTCCCAGTTAAACTGATGGCCTTCGTAGTCTGAATGTACAGATGTTAAGGAGAGGTTGTTGTGCCGTGTATTCTGATGGCTAGTTTCGTTCCTGTCTGTCTGATGTAATGTTTGTGGCAGTCATTGCATGGCATTTTGTAAACCATGTTGGTTCAGCATGTTGTGGGAATGGGGTCTTTAATCCTTGTGAGTGTTTGTCATAGAGTGGCTGTGGGCTTGTAGGCCACCATGGTTCCTAATGGTCTGAGGAGTATTGTCAGATCTGATATGTTCCTGATGTAGGGCAGTGTGGTCAGTGTGTTAGGGCATACTGTGTCCTCTGGTTGTTGACAGTTGTATAGGCATCTGTGGATGAAGTCGCGGGGATGCCCATTTAAGACGAGGATCTTGGATAAGTGTTCTTCCTCTTCCTGGCATAATTCTGGAGGGTTACAGCGTGCCCTGGCCTGTTTAAATAGCTTTGTTTGTGGGCATTGAGGTGGTTGCTGTGGAAGTTGAGGATTTTATCAGTATACAGGAAAGCAACCTCTACTCATCAAATCCTCAACCTCCACAGCAACCACCCTAACGTCCACAAACCTCATCCACAACCCGCGCTACAGTATTTGCCAATACTTTAAAACCTTGCTGTTAAATCCATAGGTTTTTTTTAAAATGAATTTGAAGAGAGCATGCAGAAAGGGATTTTAAAATTTTAATATAGATACTCTCGAGCCCATCTGATTTTAAACCTCAAAATTCTTCCTGTTGAGTCCACAGTTCTTTTAAAATCTTTGTCTAATTTTAGCTTTGGCTTCGAGGAGAAGAAACATGGGGAGAGGTGCAAAGTACCGTCAGCTGCAAGTCAGTGACTTAAATGCTTTCCGCCATCACGGCAGAATTAAAATTTTGATTTTATGGAACAAAACTCTATTATAGAAGGAATAATAAATCAAAATGTCTTCTCTTTTATTTCTATCTCTTATACTGCTATTGGTTATTGCATCCCTACCATATGTTGAAGTGAAGTATCGAACGAGCTATCAGCCAGTATGCATGCTGACTTAGTTAAAAGTGATTTCTCTCTCTCTTTTAAATTCCCAGCGTACAATTATCAAAACAACAACATATTTCCACCTCCCTTAAAGCAACATTGGGAAAATAAGAACAACAGACTCTGTCAAATTAAATAAGAATCACTGTCCAATAACAGGCAGAATGCTACAAACGGATGTGCAAAAAGATGTCCTGAGGAAGTAAGCCCAAATCTCCTTGGGTGATAGATAATAGGTAATAGATAATAGGTAAACGATAATAGATCATTTAACTTCTAAGTAGTAACTGTTCCAATGTAGTAACATTCCACAAACGCATCCTTGACAAAAGGCAAATTCAATAAAATAGATTGTGACACAGACAATTCTCCAGTCCAGGAGTTTAAAAAAAAATCAAGAGAAAGCTCCAAGAGAGAAGGAGTACCAAAGGAAGTGTACTGCAGGTTCCAAACACAGCAACTACAACTGAAAAACTAAACCTAAAAAATCTGTTTCTATGGGAGCTTGTCCCTTTCATTCAGGCTGCTTCAATTGTTCCAACTTTAAAAAAAATCCCAAGGCCTCACAAACTTATTGACTTTCCTTAGACAGCTCGGTACCTCTGACATAAAACCTCTCTTCAAAAATAAACAGGACAGAATGTACCTCTTAAAGCCATAGTATTGTCACAACACAATGTGTTTCGTATCCTTGTAGCCCATTCACCAGACACAATTTCATGACTTTGTTTGAATTCTAATTCGGCTCCATTGCTCCCAATTTCCTAACTTGTCAGAGGTATCATTCCCTGATGATACTATTCATTCCCTTCATTATTATGGATGGCTCAGTCAGATCATCCATTTTTACTACCAGGGAATTTAGTCAGTTTACTCAGTATTTTCATCTAACTGAATAGTCTCTGTCTGCAAAGCCATGTCAAACTTTGTGAAGGTGACGGGGGTCTCAAACACTGGCTAGAGTGCTGTTGAGGAGCACCTAATTGCAGTTTTAAGGACAGCTCACAAATCTAGGCCAGATCCTTCCAGATTGTTGAACGGTGTGGACAATGGCGAGACATTTGACAAGATCAGATAGGAAGTTTGAGCTCAATGTCAGGGGCAACTCACACCATCTTTTGTGTTTTTTAGAAGCAAGTGTGATGAGTCTGCAGCTCGGTAATGATGAGTTGCCATGTCAGGGAATCTACACAGGAGCCAGAGTGTGGACTCAGCTCACTCTTTGTTCTGAAACCGTGTTGTGTCACATAGGAAAAAATGCCTTACAATTAACTGAAACAATTAAGACAAAGCCAAAAAGAGTAAGATTCGTACCATTGTTTCATTCTTGCTCCACTCTTGTTCCATTGGCACTTGTCAGGCCAGTGATGGGCCTTCCCTTGGGATCAAGGACCTGGGTGTGTCTCTGCTCTTGCAGAACCACCCCCACCCTTAGAAAACCTTCACCCTGAGGAAAGAAAGGTTCAATGATCTGGACCACCCGTAGCGAGGTGCAGGCTTCTGCCAGTATGATGCCAACTTGAGGGATGGCATCAACGATGGATCCGAGGCCACAGGCAAGTGATCACAAAATGTTGTTTACAGGCAAGGGAGGGTGGGGTTGGTAACAAGCACACTATGTTGGCTCTCTGCAGGACCTCGTTTCCTGGTTCTAGGCTACTCAGTTGGGCACTGAAGACTTTTTGCATGAGGGTCACTGCAGGAAGCAACAAGTATCTTTTGTCATGCTCCCATTTGGTGAATCTCATGTGTCACAGGGTCTGGTTAGCTCAGTTGGCTGGACAGCTGGTTTGTGATGTGGAGGCCAACAGCAGGGGGTCAATTTCTGCACTGGCTGAGATTACTATGAAGCATTCTCCTTCATCGCCAAAGATATGGTGACCCTCAGATTAAACCAACATCAGTTGTCTCTTTCTCAGCCCTATGGCAACTTTACCTTTTAACAGCAGGAATGAGGTCCTTGACTGAGCATTTATTGCCCACTCAAGGGCCTCAATTGATGGTGGGTTGAGCAAGCCATCCATGGACCTTCCCACTATAGACCTCACTGAGGTGGAGGTGGGAAAGAATGGGTCTGCACCCTTCATTATACCACCCCATTAAATGTCCCACCTGCCACCAAACCCACACGCCCAATGTTCCATCTGGGAAACCTGCCATGAATGCCAAAACTGACGACAGAGACGTTCAGACAGCACACTCTGTGTTTAAAGTTTTTGAGGAGATTTGTAGCTCAGGCTGTAGATGAGGTTGTAGATTTGCTCACCTTGCAGACTATTTGTTACCCTGTGCACTGATGGTGTAACCTAGCAGGGTGACAAAACATCCGCAACCAAACACACTGGCTTGGTGAGCATGTCTACAAACTCAGCACATCCCATGGCTGGGTATTATTTATTTTTGTAATATTCTATATAAACTGACTGTGAAGCTGTGTATTTTATTTTCTTTAATTATAATTAGTTTTGTTTTCACATTTAAATGCATCTTCAGTGATGCACATACCTAGGTTTATAAATGTCACTGCACTTACAAATTCTTAAGTATGCATTTAGAATATATTCCCATCTGTTCAAAGAGTACTTCATGCTTTGTTAACAGTGTGCACTTTGATGTATCATTGTTCTGCCTGCTTGTTTAATCCATCGATATCCACTTGGAGTTTTGTGCTGCTTTCCAGGTGGTTAACTGTAAGACTGATCCTATGAGCTTTTGCCCCCAGTAGCAATCAGAAAATACATTATGGGAATTCATGGTCCCACAGCCTGTGCTTTTCCATCAACAGGAGGCATGAAAAAGTCACAGAGTCTGTGCTCACATCTCCAGGATTTATTCTATGCTGGGCATCTGGGACTCTGAAGAATTGGCCCACATTTATCCCAGCCTCAGCTGCTAACTTAGAGCTCCAGCAGTATCCCAGGAGAGCGCAAGTTGTCACTGCTCATATTTCAGAGAAGCTACTTATTCTGTACTTACCAGGGATTTTTTTTTATCCATGTCCTGATTGCACCCAGTTACATGATTCTTAATTTTGAGATAATATATAACCTTCAATTAGCCATGCAACATTTGCAGCCTACCATGTCAGTCACTCTGTTAAAAAACTTTACCATGTTTAGTGAATTCAGCATCCTTTTCACAAAAGCCTCCCCAAGTAAGAGGCAGTTTAGCTCATTTGGCTGGATGGCTAGTTGACAATGCAGAGTGATGCCGACAATATAGATTAAGTTTCCACAACAGCTGAAGTTACAACGGAGGGTTCTCAACCTGCCCCCTCTCCTGAGGAGTGGTGTCCCTCAAATTAAATATTACCAAACTGGTAGTGAGAGAGCAGCCCTAAGGTCTGGTAGTGCTGTGGTGGCATTGTTTTTATGTAATTAATTCTCACCTTTCAAAGTCTTTGATAATGTATTTCTAGCAACTTCACACAATTATGTTTATAATCCTGGCCCATGTTATTTATGTTATCCTCTTTTAGTTGAGTAATGGTTACAACCTTCCAATACTGTATTGGAACTGAGCAAACTTTGAAAGATCACAACAGTGTTTGTTCCATCATTTGTTTCTTTGAAGTTTCGAACCTGCTCGAAATTAGATGATCCAGAACTGCCAGCCTAAATCAGTTAACACAGCTTGTAAATGATACATGTACTCTGCTTCGGTTAGTGGAGGGAAAGAATGCTTCTGACTATGGATAGAACGCTGATCCAAAGAGGTTTCTTTGTCCTGTATGATGTCAAGTTTTGAGGGATGTTGGAGCTGCAGTCGTCCAGGGCAAACGGCAAATGTTCTACTTCACTCCTGCTAGAGGACCTTTTGAAACACTTCACTTTGCTTGAAGCAGCCAGTGTATACATGAGGTCTTCATTGCTTCTGTCGCTGCCTGCACTTACTCAGTTCAGTGAACAGTGAGGATTCTCTGACAAGCGCTATGGGTGTCTGCCAGAATCAATTGAATCAATAAATCGCCAACCCTTTGAGTATCTTCTTTAGGACTTGACTGGGTAGACGCAGAATGGTTGCTCTCCGTTATGAGAGAGTCTGTGACCAGACGGCATAATTTCAAAATAATAAGTCACAAATTTCAGATAGAGATGAGAGAGAATTTCTTCTCTCAGAAGGTTGTGAATTTGTGGAATCTTTTTTGCACAATGGGCATAGAGGCTGCATCATTATGTATATTCAAGGCTGAGATAGACAGACTTTAAATGTGTCAGGGAATCAAGTGTTAGTCGTAAAGGCAGGAAAGTGGATTTAAGGATTATCAGATCACCTGTGATCTCATTGAATGGTGAAGTGAATGTGATGGGCTGAATGGCTGACTTCTGCTCCCTTAATTCTTGTGGTGTTCTGGCTGAGTAGGTGACAGAAGTTCCCACTTCTACCAATCTCATCTGCTTGAGGGGCCCACACATTTTCCAGAGCACTATTCCATTACTTTGACTTAGGTAATATGAATTTTTGTTTTAAAGATCAGAGCCTCATGAGAACTTTAGACAGCTTGTAGTAAATAGGCAGCAAGGACTTCATCCCATATATGAAACTGATTGTGGTTTCTCAAGCAAGTAGGCATTTTCCAAGCTGGTTGCTTTTGAAGAGACAAGATTCTAATGAAATACCAGGAATGCATCAAATGGCTAGCAAGTTTTGTGGCCTCAGTGAAAGGATGCAGCAAGCTTTGGAAACCCATCTGAGGTTTACCGCACAAAGTAATCAAACTGCTGAGAAATGCATCTTGTCAATTCTTGAAATGCTCACAACTGCACTGGCTGTAAAGTCGGTCATTCGGCCCTTTCAACCTGCTCCATCATTCAATATGATTGCGGCTGTTCATCTGATTCAGAACCTGTTCCACTTTTCTCCCCATGCCCTCTGCTCCTTGAACTCCTTGAAAATGTGGCACAAAATTCCTCAGACTCTCCATTCTGGGAGAACAAATTTTAATCAGCAGTCAGAACAATGATTTTCGCATTCAGGCATGAACAATCACAAACAAAAAACATGACATTATAGGGTGGCACAGAGTCTCAGTGGTTAAAACTGATGCCTTACAGCACCAGGGACCCTGGTTTAATTCCACCCTTGGGTAACTGTCTGCGTGGAGTTTGTACGTTCTCCCCGTGTCAAAGTGGGTTCTCTCTGGATGCTCCAGTTTCCATCCACAGCCCAAAGATGTGCAGGTTAAATGGATTGGCCATGGGAAATATAGGTAGGGTGGGCAGATGGGCCTGGACAGGCTGTCTTCAGAGGGGTGATGTGCACTTGCTGGCTGAATGGCCTGCTTGCGCATTGTAGAGATTATATGATTGACATTTACTTAATGATCCAAAACTAAGGTCTATGCAGGATTTACACATCAAGATTAATATCCAAAGCTGTAAAAGATCCCCAAAAGATATGGATGACATTTGAAAGCAAATTCAGAGTCAGATTAAAATTGAAAATTCATTGATTGCCATGCATGTCATTTGGACAGAATCAATACACCACTCCGTGAGGAGATTCTTCCAGTAAGATGGTGTACAGTAGGCCTTCTGAGGCAGGGCTCGCCCACTCCATCCACATTTCTTTTCTATCTTTTTCTTTCTTTTCTCATTTGTTCTTTTCCTTTCTTTTCTATTTAACTTGCCACTTATTGAAGAGCTAGGGAACTTGTGCTAATGATATTAACAGCAGCAAATAGGCCCAGGCAGCCTCGTGGTGATCAGCAAATAGGCCCAGGCAAATTCGTGGTGATCAGCAAATAGGCCCAGGCAGCCTCGTGGTGATCAGCAAATAGGCCCAGGCAGACTCGTGGTGGTGGTATCAAAGAGAGCTTGGGTGCATTGATGAGGTGGTGCTAGCACAGACTCATTGCTGCTACAGTGGAGACAAATTTGGGCCCACAGACTGCAAAGTTGGGCACTTTTTTCTTTATTTCTTCATTCTCCTGCCATTATATTGTACTTTATTTTATTTTCTCGAAGTTAATTTGGTGCCCGTTCGAGGCTACCTATTTTTCCCAACTTTCATTCAGCCTCCTGGATAATGAGATGGGGACTGGTCTGCACTATCAGTAGCCCTTTGTTCAAAGGAGTTCAGCCTCACATTTGGTGTAGATTGCATTTATTTAAAATATTCAATTACCTAAATGCTCTTTATTAATGTAGGATCATTCTTTTCTTCTAATTCTTGATGACCTACAGGCTTCAGGTTGTCTGTTCCCATTCATCTTTTTACCAGACTGTCTGTTACAGCCATCTGCAGCTGTGGATTTGTACAAAACTCCTTGTTTATTCATTTGTAAGATTCTTCGTTCCACTTAGACCTTATTATCTTAGATTTAAATCATTCTCAAAGTTACCATTGTCCTAACTTATGATCTCGCCCTAATACTGAGCTAAACAAGATATTTCTATTGTTACTAAAAATCCTCCTCACCATTTTTACGCCAACTCTATGGGCTGTCATCTTGTGTCCCCTCTGCCATGGGCTGTGCCACACACACCCTCCATGCTGCATGTGGATGACACTGTTTTCAATAATGCCTCTTTGGGCCGTGTGTCAGTCAGGATTCCTTTCAATCCCACACAGCCCACATTGCAGCTACTGCACCCGAGTGCATCTGTATTGCCAAAGAGGTTGCTGTGGCAGAAAGAACACAAGCTGCACAACATTAATACAAGCAAAGAATTGGTGTTCAACAACCAGAAACCCACAATGCCTCACAAGTTCGCTTGAGATTCGATTTAAGCCAACGTGAGCACACGTCCTAATCCAAATAAAATAGAGGACACAAGCCAAGTCAACTGCTCAGTACAAGAGCAATCTTTCAAGATGTCCTTAATTTCTTACGCCATACATTTCTATTTTTACTCAAAAGTCGTAATCATTAAAGCAATCATCGAGGAAACTTCTATCTTGCATGTGGCAAGAAGATCACCAATGCCTCTTTAAAACATTGAAAAACTGTCGTGATCAGAAGCATCAAACTTTGCAATTTTTGTGACCCTAAGGAGCAAAATACCCTGGAAGTGGGTACCTCACAGAAATGTCTGGGAGTATCATTACTGTAGAAAGGCAATCTGATTACATTAGCCTCGACACCACTGTTTGTAATGCAGTCAACTGCTCAAGCATTGAGCATGAAATATTAGCCTTAGCTTTTGGAGTCAAATGTGTTCATACTTACGTATTCGGTGAAATGTTTGTGGTAGAGGCTGATCACAAACTAATGGAGATGATTTGGCAAAATTCATTGATCAATGCACAAACATGATGGTGGCATTATAAGAGAGATGCGATAACACTCGAGAAGGTGCAGACGAGATTTACCAAGATGCTGCCTGGGCTGAAGTGTTTCATTTATGAAAGGAGATAGGATGGACTGGGGTTGGTTACTTTAGAGAATAGGAGATTGAGAGTGGACATGACTGAGGTGTACAAATCAGGTGTATTCAGAAAAAATTAGCAAGAAGAAGCATGTTCTCTCAATATAGGGATCAATGACCAGGGGCACAGATTTAAGGTAAGGGGCGGAAGGTTTACAGCGGATGTGAGGGAAACGTTTTCACCCAGAGGGTGGTAGGAATCTGGAACTCACTGCCAGTAAGGGTGGTAAGGCATAGAGTTAGGCTGAACTTAACCTCACCCCAACACTAAACCTTAGCCTGAACTTAACCTTATCCCTGACCTAACCCTAACCCTGAACCTAATACTAACACTAACCCTCACCCTACCCCAAACCCTAATGCTTACCTAGCCCTAATCCTAACCCAATACTCACACTAACCCTAACACTAACTTTAACCCTACCCCTAACCCTAAACCTAACACTAACACTAACCTAAGATAACAAAGTGTGAAGCTGGATGAACACAGCAAGCCAAGCAGCATCTCAGGAGCACAAAAGCTGACGTTTCGGACCTAGACCCTTCATCAGAGAGGGGGATGGGGAGAGGGTTCTGAAATTAATAGGGAGAGAGGGGGATGCGGACCGAAGATGGATAGAGGAGAAGATAGGTGGAGAGGAGAGTATAGGTGGGGAGGTGGGGAGGGGATAGGTCAGCCCGGGGAGGGCGGACAGGTCAAGGAGGTGGGATGAGGTTAGTAGGTGGGACCGCATCCCAAAACCAGCCCAGCTCATTCCCCCCTCCACTGCATCCCAAAACCAGCCCAGCTCGTCCCCAATTCCCTAACCTGTTCTTCCTCTCACCTATTCCCTCCTCCCACCTCAGGCCGCATCTCCATTTCCCACCTGCTAACCTCATCCCACCTGCTTGACCTGCCCGTCCTCCCCGGACTGACCTATCCCCTCTCCACCTCCCCACCTACACTCTCCTCTCCACCTATCTTCTTCTCTATCCATCTTTGGTCCGCCTCCCCCCTCTCACTATTTATTTCAGAACCGCCTCCCCATTCCCCTCTCTGATAAAGGGCCTAGGCTCAAAACGTCAGCTTTTGTGCTCCTGAGATGCTGCTTGGCCTGCTGTGTTCATCCAGCTTAACACTTTATTATCTTGGATTCTCCAGCATCTGCTGTTCCCATTATCTCTGATCACTAACACTAACCTGTATGACATTTCAGAAGTATTCCAGGTGCCATAAGCCAAGGGCTGGAAAATAGACTGAGAATAGTTACAAAAATCAGAAATTTTTGGAGAAACTTAGCAGGCCTGGCAGCATCTGTGGAGAAATAGCAAAATTAATGTTTCAAGTCAAGTGACCCTTCTTTCGAACTGACAGTAACTAGGAAAAGGTGATATACAGACTAGAGAAGGGGTAAAAAGAGTGAATGAATAGGCAGAGATAGATGAGCAAGAAGAAAGATTAGAACTGAAACCCAACTGGGGAGTATTACATCACACTCCTGACTTGTGCCTTCTGAATTATGGGCAGGTTTTGGGAAGGGAGGAGGTGAATTACTCATTGCGGTATTCCCAGCCTCTGACCTTCCCTGGCAACCATTGAGTTTATACTGGTAGTCTGGTTGAGTTTCTGGTCAACAGTTATGCCAATGATGTTGATAGTGGGAGATTCAGTGATGGTAATGTCATTGAAACTGAAGGCAGCGGTGAGATTCTTTCCTGTTGGAGATAGTCATTGCCTGACTTTTATGTGACATGAATGTTATCACTTTTTAGCACTTTTTAGCCCAAGCCTGGATATTGTTCAGATATTGTTGCATTTGAACATGGACCATTTCAGTGTCTGAGGAGTAACAAATGGTGCCGAAGATTTTGTAATCATTTTTATGATTTTATGAAAATTCCCAATTCTGATCTTATGATGGAAGGATGATCCTGTGGTGCCCATTGTTGTTGCATTGCTGTTGTTGGGTTTCTGTTGTCTTCTGGATCCAATGTATTTTCTACACACATGGTGCTTTGACTTCTTCCTGGTCAGCTCCTCCAGTTGGACTTTTGGTTGCAAAAGTGTCTCTGGCCATTTACCTGCAAAGTACATGATAAAGGTGACAAGCCCTCTATGCAGCTGTCACTGGGGCTGGCTTTTTATGAAATGTTAAGCGTTTGTAACCTGACTTTCTTTCCATTGCCTAAATCTGGCAATGGGTTAGCTATGTTGTCAAAATGCAGTTAAACTTCTGCTGTTTCACCTTGGTTTTGTCACTCATGCCTATTACGACTTATGGTTTCAATAGTTTATATGCCATCAGAAGAGCAGTTTGTTTGCAACCTAGCATTAGTCTTTGCATTGAACTGCTTTCTGTTCCTTCAGTAGGTGTAATTCTTCACTTGAGGATTGTTTTGTTTTATCTACGTGGGGTGTGCTATATATAATTCCTTTGGTGATTTCCGATGCCATTTCAGCCTCTCTGTTTAGCTGGAGATGGTGCATTTTGTTCAATGTCCCAATTGTTTATGAAGCGTCTGAGATATTCACTCAGGAACTGAGGGCCATCAGCAGTTATGACATTGTTGGGAATGTTGTAACAGCTGAAGGAAAGTTTTAGGCATTTGACAATCTCAGCAGTAGTTCTTGAAGTCAACTGCTCCACTTTGGAGAATTCAAAACATTCATCTGTTATAATAAGACACTCAGTTCATGTGCGTATGAAGAGATCTACTCCCAGCTTCATGCATGGTGTGTCGAAGATGTCAGCAATAGTTATTTTGATTGCTTAGATTGTAGACCTTACAAATACAGCATAGAAAGATGTAGTCCTTGATTTTGTTGCTTATGTGCAGCCACTAGAGCACGTCTCATGCCTTGCTCAGGCTTGAAACAATTCTTTGATGATTGCCATGGTCCTTTGTGCAACACGCTCTCTTGGACTTTCAGTTCACTTCTATCCACTCAGCATGGTTTGGCTGCAATGGTTGTGCCTTTGACACTTTCAGGCCATGTCTTAAAACTATCTCTTGCAACACTTGGAAATTCTCATCTTGTTGGATAAGTTGCATAATTTGAGCAAGATGCTTGGATGTTATATTTAATGTCTCTGCTGATTTGCTGACTCAGAGCATGATAAGCTATTGCTTCACATCGAAGCTGGACAATTTCACAATCTGTTGTAATATCCCCTATCTGTTTAATTGGGTGTGCTGCTCTCGACAGCATGTTTGCAATGTCGATCTGCTTTGCTAGCTTGGTTGCTATGAGTGGCATATGCTTACCATTCATGATCCACCTGCCTTTGCCAAGAAAGCCCAGTCTCAAATCTCTGATAATAGATTCTAGTATTTTTCCTACTAATGATATTAAGCAAACTGGCCTTCAGTTTCCAATTTTCTTTCTTCCCTCATTTGTAAATGGCAGCATTATTTTTGTTCTTCTTAAAATCTGTGGAAACTGATATTGAATTTAAGGCATTCCAGAATATCTGGAGAATGTCAATTTGTGTATTAATTTGAAATGTCTAAACAAACCTGTTCAAAGTCTCTGGCAGCATATGAAAAGAGATTTTTTTTCATCTCAGCAACTTGGCTGGCCTTGAACCAAAGTCTTGAAAGCAAATTTGATGTTGTATGCACTGTTCAGTTCCCTGAAGGTTCTTAATCTATTTAGTCAATGTTAACATATTGTAGGGGAGCCAAAATTAACTATGGTGAAGAGGGAGTGTTCAATTAATATGATTACTTGGTGTTTCAGAAATGCATTTGACAAGATTCCACATGTGTAACAAATGTTCTCACTGTTTATAAACTGAGCGTATTTCATTAACATGTCTCCTCGAAACTGGGGAAAAAATATCATTTCAAAGAAAATAATCAAAAGAAATTGTTGTCACTAACTACTGAGCATTACCACACACGGAGTATGCACGACATAATGTGCATAAACAGACCAAGTGCATCTGGGTCATTCAGTATGAATGAGCTTACATTCCACTATTAAGTAGGTGGAGATATTAAACTGTAAAGGAATCCATAGGAAAAGGAGGACAGTATTTGGCTCCTTAAATGTGTTCTAATATTCAATTAGACCACAGCTGATACGCAACTTGATTCAATTTGCTCTTGCTTTCATATTTTCTTGGAACATCGTTCATCGTTGGCTATGCCAGCATTTATTGCCCATTTCAACTTCTCCTTGAATGAGTGACCTTGTACCTTCTTAACTGTCGGCATCTATGGCTGTAGACACACCCAAAATGCGACTGGGAAGCAAGCTTTGGTCCAGCAACAGTGAAGATGTTATATAGCCCACAACAAGGAGGGTAGATACTTTGGACTTGTATGTTAACAAATTATATTGTTATTCAACAACAGATTGCTGGCAAGTGTAGGGCATTAAGGAGTATACTAAGTTGTTAAGATCTCAGACATTTATGTCATTAGATCCATCATTAGCTTCACCCAAAGTGCATCTCGCAATGGTGTCCAATTACTTTTTTTAAAATAAAAACGTCTTGCTATTTTTTTATCAATTTAATATTGAAGACTAAAATGGGAAACTGTATATACTGCTTTTAACAAAGTGAAATGTGGAAGAAAGTGTTTTAAAATGAGTTACTGAAACTCATTGTGAATTACCATGACACTGTTGCCTTGTTTAATCAGGAAGGGGAGGATTGTCAGATCTGTTGGTCTCACGGGTGTTTGTGCTCATGGCAGTTTTGCACAGAGACAGTCTGTTTATTGGTTTTGTCAATCAGGGTGAGTTGTGCAGGTCAGGAATGTTCAACACAGTAGCAACACAGATTATAAAATGTGAGGCTGGATGAACACAGCAGGCCCAGCAGCATCTCAGGAGCACAAAAGCTGACGTTTCGGGCCGAGACCCTTCATCAGAGAGGGGGATGGGGTGAGGGTTCTGGAATAAATAGGGAGAGAGGGGGAGGCGGACCGAGATGGAGAGAAAAGAAGATAGGTGGAGAGAGTTTAAGTGGGGAGGTAGGGAGGGGATAGGTCAGTCCAGGGAAGACGGACAGGTCAAGGAGGTGGGATGAGGTTAGTAGGTAGATGGGGGTGCGGCTTGGGGTGGGAGGAAGGGATGGGTGAGAGGGAGAACAGGTTAGGGAGGCAGAGACAGGTTGGACTGGTTTTGGGATGCAGTGGGTAGAGGGGAAGAGCTGGGCTGGTTGTGTGGTACAGTGGGGGGAGGGGACGAACTGGGCTGGTTTTGGGATGCGGTGGGGGAGGGGGAGATTTTGAAGCTGGTGAAGTCCACATTGATACCATTGGGCTGCAGGGTTCCCAAGCGGAATATGAGTTGCTGTTCCTGCAACCTCCGGGTGGCATCATTGTGGCACTGCAGGAGGCCCATTATGGACATGTCATCTAAAGAATGGGAGAGGGAGTTTTCCCGCAACACATCCCTCACACCCCGCCCCCGCCACAACCGCCCAAAGAGGATCCCGCTCATTCTCACACACCACCCCGCCAACCTCCAGATACAACGCATCATCCTCCGACACTTCCGCCATCTACAATCCGACCCCACCACCCAAGACATTGTTCCATCCCCACCCCTGTCTGCTTTCCGGAGAAACCACTCTCTCCGTGACTCCCTTGTTCGCTCCACACTGCCCTCCAACCCCACCACACCCAGCACCTTCCCCTGCAACCGCAGGAAATGCTACACTTGCCCCCACACATCCTCCCTACCCCTATCCCAGGTCCCAAGATGACATTCCACATTAAGCAGAGGTTCACCTGCACATCTGCCAATGTGGTATACTGCATCCACTGTACCCGGTGTGGCTCCCTCTACATTGGGGAAACCAAGCGGAGGCTTGGGGACCGCTTTGCAGAACACCTCCGCTCAGTTCGCAACAAACAACTGCACCTCCCAGTCGCAAACCATTTCCACTCCCCCTCCCATTCTCTAGATGACATGTCCATCATGGGCCTCCTGCACTGCCACAATGATGCCACCCGAAGGTTGCAGGAACAGCAACTCATATTCCGCCTGGGAACCCTGCAGCCTAATGGTATCAATGTGGACTTCACCAGTTTCAAAATCTCCCCTTCCCCTACTGCATCCCTAAACCAGCCCAGTTCATTCCCTCCCCCCACTGCACCACACAACCAGCCCAGCTCTTCCCCCCCACCCACTGCATCCCAAAACCAGTCCAACATGTCTCTGCCTCCCTAACCGGTTCTTCCTCTCACCCATCCCTTCCTCCCACCCCAAGCTGCACCCCCAGCTACCTACTAACCTCATCCCACCTCCTTGACCTGTCCGTCTTCCCTGGACTGACCTATCCCCTCCCTACCTATATTCTCCTCTCCACCTATCTTCTTTTCTCTCCATCTTCGGTCCGCCTCCCCCTCTTTCCCTATTTATTCCAGTTCCCTCCCCCCATCCCCCTCTCTGATGAAGGGTCTAGGCCCGAAACGTCAGCTTTTGTGCTCCTGAGATGCTGCTTGGCCTGCTGTGTTCATCCAGCCTCACATTTTATTATCTTGGAATCTCCAGCATCTGCAGTTCCCATTATCTCTAATAAAATGTGAGGCTGGATGAACACAGCAGGCCCAGCAGCATCTCAGGAGCACAAAAGCTGACGTTTCGGGCCTAGACCCTTCATTAGAGAGGGGGATGGGGAGAGGGATCTGGAATAAATAGGGAGAGAGGGGGAGGTGGACCGAAGATGGAGAGAAAAGAAGATAGGTGTAGAGGAGAGTATAGGTGGGGAGGTAGGGAGGGGATAGGTCAGTCCAGGGAAGACAATGAGGTTGGAGGCTGTGGGTGGGAGGTCCCCTGAGGTGATTAGGCGTTTGGCCTCCCACCCACAGCCTCCAACCTCATTTTTCCCCAAACCCGCACAGCCCGTTTCTATCTCCTTCCCAAAATCCACAAACCTGCCTGCCCTGGTCGGTCCATCATTTCAGCCCGCTCCTGCCCCACCAAACTCATCTCCACCTATCTGGACTCCATTTTCTCCCCCTTGGTCCAGGCACTCCCTACCTACGTCCGTGACACCACCCACACCCTCCACTTCATCCAGGACTTCCAACTCCCTGGCCCCCAACACCTCATTTACACCAGGGACGTCCAGTCCCTATACACCTGTATTCCGCATGCAGATGGCCTCAAGGCCCTCCGCTTCTTCCTGTCCCGCAGGCCCGACCAGTCCCCCTCCACCGACACCCTCATCCGCCTAGCCAAACTCGTCCTCACCCTCAACTTCTCTTTCGATTCCTCCCACTTCCTACAGACTAAGGGGGTGGCCATGGACATCCGCATGGGCCCCAGCTATGCCTGCCTCTTTGTAGGTTACGTGGAACAGTCCCTCTTCCGCACCTACACAGGCCCCAAATGCCACCTCTTCCTCCGTTACATTGATGACTGTATCGGCGCCGCCTCTTGCTCCCCAGAGGAGCTTGAACAGTTCATCCACTTCACCAACACCTTCCACCCCAACCTTCAGTTCACCTGGGCCATCTCCAGAACCTTCCTGGATCTCTCAGTCTCCATCTCAGGAAACCAGCTCGTAACTGATGTCCATTTCAAGCCCACCGACTCCCACAGCTACCTAGAATACACTTCCTCCCACCCACCCTCCTGCAAAAATTCCATCCCCTATTCCCAATTCCTCCGCCTCCGCCGCATCTGCTCCTACGATGAGGCATTCCACTCCCGCACAACACAGATGTCCAGGTTCTTCAAAGACCACAACTTTCCCCCCACAGTGGTCGAACATGCCCTTGACCGCGTCTCCCGCATTTCCTGCAACACATCCCTCACACCCCGCCCCCGCCACAACCGCCCAAAGAGGATCCCCCTCGTTCTCACACACCACCCCACCAACCTCCGGATACAACGCACCATCCTCCGACACTTCCGCAATCTACAATCCGACCCCACCACCCAAGACATTTTTCCATCCCCACCCCTGTCTGCTTTCCAGAGAAACCACTCTCTCCGTGACTCCCTTGTTCGCTCCACACTGCCCTCCAACCCCACCACACCTGGCACCTTCCCCTGCAACCGCAGGAAATGCTACACTTGCCCCCACACCTCCTCCCTCACCCCTATCCCAGGCCCCAAGATGACTTTCCACCTGCACATCTGCCAATGTGGTATACTGCATCCACTGTACCCGGTGTCGCTCCCTCTACATTGGAGAAACCAAGCGGAGGCTTGGGGACCGCTTTGCAGAACACCTCCGCTCGGTTCGCAATAAACAACTGCACCTCCCAGTCGCAAACCATTTCCACTCCCCCTCCCATTCTTTAGATGACATGTCCATCATGGGCCTCCTGCAGTGCCACAATGATGCCACCCAAAGGTTGCAGGAACAGCAACTCATATTCCGCTTGGGAACCCTGCAGCCCAATGGTATCAATGTGGACTTCACCAGTTTCAAAATCTCTCCTTCCCCCACCGCATCCCTCAACCAGCCGAGTTCGTCGCCTCCCCCCACTGCACCACACAACCAGCCCGGCTCTTCCCCTCCACCCACTGCATCCCAAAACCAGTCCAACCTGTCTCTGCCTCCCTAACCTCTTCTTCATCTCACCCATCCCTTCCTCCACCTCAAGACGCACCTCCATCTCCTACCTACTAACCTCATCCCACCTCCTTGACCTGTCCGTCTTCCCTGGACTGACCTATCCCCTCCCTACCTATATTCTCCTCTCCACCTATCTTCTTTTCTCTCCATCTTCGGTCCACCCCCCCTTCTCTCCCTATTTATTCCAGAACCCTCACCCCATCCCCCTCTCTGATGAAGGGTCTAGGCCCGAAACGTCAGCTTTTGTGCTCCTGAGATGCTGCTGGGCCTGCTGTGTTCATCCAGCCTCACATTACATTTTACTGGCGCTATTGAACTGTGTTTCTCTAATGTTATTGTCTCCACCTGACTTTCTTTTTGTCTGATCTATATTTGTAGGCACTCCTTTATGTGTAGGGGTTTGACATGATGTGAAGTTGTATCAGAGAGTTATAAGCTAATGTTTCATATTTTATTTGCCTCTGATTAGAAATGACTTATTTTAATAAGTAGCAGTTTCTGGGTCAGTGCAGAAATTTGCTCAGGGTTTACCATTTAACCTGTGAATCATAGAACCCCTACACTGTGGAATTAGGCCATTTAACCCAACAAATCCACACCAACTCTCTGGAGAACTTCTCACCCAGATCACCCTCCCGCCCTAACTCTGTAGCCTTGTATTTCCCTGTGGCTAATCAACCTAGCCTACAAGTCCCTGAACACTGTGGACAATTTAGCATGGCCAATTCACCTAACTTGCACTTCTTTGGCCTATGGGAGGAAACCAGAGCACCTGGAAGAAACCCACATTGGGATTGATACAACCAAATGGTCTGCCAGGCCATTTCAGAGAGTAATTGAGAGTCAACCATTTTGCTGGGGGTCTGGAGTCACATTTAGGCCAAATCAGGTGCAGATGACAGATTTTCCTCCCTGAAGGACATTAGTGAATCAGAGGAGATTTTCCAACAATTAGCAATGACTTTATGCTCATCGGTCGATTCTTAATTCTAGATATTGTTTGTTGAATTTAAATTCGTCACCACCTACTGTGGGGGGATTCATACCCAGACCCCAAGAACTTTAGCTGAGTTTCTAGATTTATAGTGTAAGCAATAATACCATCAGGCCATTACCTTCCCTGTAAGGGAGCAATCCTTTTTTTGGGTTGCAAGTCCAATCTGCTCTGTTTCTGAACAAGTTGATTAGAATAAAAAAATGTGCTCAAGAAGTTTCTGTAACTGGGTAGTGGATGTAATTGAATGCTGTGTTGGATATATAAATATTTTTTATGGATAGAAATTGTGTGCAGAGGAATGGGAAAAGCAGGAGATTGGCATTAGGGAATAGAACCAGTACAGGCATTATGGACTGAATGACCTTGTTCTGCACCTTAACAATTTTGCATATATTATTCCTAAAACAAGGGGACCAGAATTGCACATAAAGTTCCAGATGCTGTCTCACCTAACTTGTACAAGCCTTCTTTGTTCCTGCACTCAAAAGCATGGTCTCAAAATCTTCTGGCCAGCATCAGAATCCCAAATAAAACAATTCCCTGCCTACTTTCCTCCCTGATTTTTCTGGCTAAGCGTCAGACGTTGGATCATTCAAAACTCAGTCTGCACAGTATCCTGAAGCGGGTGCAATGGAAAGACATGCCAGAAGCCATGCCTCCATTTTGTGACATTAGCTTCTGTATTTGGGTAAGTATAAATGTTCCAGACTGAAGCTGTCCAAGTGTGTTAGGTTCAGTAGCTGAGTGTATGGACAATCATATGTAAGCGGGTAAGCAGGTAGGATGAGAGCTGGCTAGCGTGGCAAGGTTGTTGCTCAGAAGAGTAATGTATGTTTGGAGTTGCAATATAGTAGAATGACAAAGCAGTCGGCACATGACAGCTATTGTCGGCCCCTGGAGTATTGTGGCCGTTGCTTTTGGTAGTACACATTAATGATTTAGAATTAAATGTTGGGGGTTTGATCAAGAAGTTTGCAGATGGCACAAAAATCGGCAGATTGGTAAATGTGAGAAAGATAGCAGTAAGCTGCCTAAGAATATCAATGGTTTGGTCAGCTGCCAAGGGCAGTGGCAAATGGAATTCAGCTTGGAAAATTGTGACACAATGCACTTAAAGAGGCCAAAGAAGGGAAGGGGTTGTAGAAGATCATAGAATCCCTACAACGTGCAAACAGGCCCTTTGGCTCAACAAGTCCTCACCAACCCATCCCCCATAACACCCCTAAGCTGTGAACACTACAGGCAATTTAGCATGGCCAATCCACCTAGCCTGCCCATCTTTGGACATCATTATATTATGGATGGAATTATATGAGGGGTTTTTTTGGGGATGAGGGAGACCTTGGTGTGAATATTCACAGATCCCTGAAAGTAGAACAGCAAGTAAATAAGGTAGTTAAGAAATTATATGGGATAATTGTGTTCTAACAAGTCATATCACACTTCTGTTTTATTCACTCATAGGATGTGGGCATCTCTTGTTGGTTGACCATTCAATGCCAATTCCTATTTCTCATTGGGAAGGTGATAGTTGTAATGATTATAACAAGGCCAGCCAAGGAGAGCTCACAGAATATGTGTTCCTGTTTGATGCTGTAAATTGAGCCCGGTTATGGAGCCCTGACTAACAGATATAAACAGGAGTGTCAGAGATTCTGTTCACTCTGAAAGCTGGTTCTGATGAAGCTGGATCTGTGGCAAGGACTCTCCATGTGTAAGTAAAGAGTGACTTTTCTGATGAGGATACTGGCCTCTGTGAAGGTACTTCTGTGGTGAGCTGCCTTCTTGAAGTGCTGCAGTCCATTTGGTGTAGGTATCCCCATTAGGTAGAGCATTCCAGAATTTTGATCCTATGACACTGTGACATTTCCAGGTCAGCATGGTGAGTGACTTGGGGTGGGTGGGGAGTAATTGTGGTAGCGGTGCTCAAAACGTTAATTCTGTTTTTCCCTCTACAGATGCTGCCACATATGCTGAGTTTCTCCAGCACAGCTGATATTTTACATTCTGAGCTAATCATTGCTTTCATTTTAATTCAACTGTGAACTATTTGAGCCATCATGCTGACCATCAGTTTCCACTTCCATAATATCACCCATCTTTGTCTCTCTTCTCAGCATGTTTGATGCTGAAATCCTTGTCTATCCATTTGCCACCTCTAGGTTTGCCTGTTTCAATATATTCCTGGTCTTTGTCTCCTCTTTTACTCTCCAAAACATAAGTGTATCCAAAACCCTGCTGCCTAGCTCTTATCTCACAGCAAGATCTGTTCACTCACCTGCAGAGGAAAGTCATGTGGTTTCCTTGCCCATGTTTAACCTGAAGCCATGAGTTTTCATGGGTCCGGAGTTAATGCTGAGGACTCCCTGACCAACTTCCTCTGGGCTGTATACCACTGTGGTGCCACATCTGCTGGGTCTGTCCTACCAGTGGGACAGGACATATCCAGGGATGGTGATGGGACGGCCTAGGATATTGCCTGGAAGGTATGATTCCATGAGTATGAATATGTCAGGTGTTGCTTGTCTACTGTTACTACTGTCTTCATATTTCTACATTTCAGGTAAGCGATGACCCAATTTAAGAGATAACACGGTGTGAAGCTGGATGAACACAGCAGGCCAAGCAGCATCAGGGGAGCAGGAAAGTTGACGTCAACATTCCTGCTCCTCTGATGCTGCTTGGCCTGTTGTATTCATCCAAGATGCTGCTTGGCCTGCTGTGTTCATCCAGCTCCACACCGTGTTATCTCGGATTCTCCAGCATTTACAGTTCCCATTATCTCTTCAGCTACACACCATGTTATCGTAGATTCTCCAGCATCGGCAGTTCCTACTATCTCACCCGATTTTAAATGTTCATTTTTCTTTCAAATCCTTGCAAGGCTTCATTCATCCTCATCTCTACTCTTTTCAAAACACGCAATCCCCTGAGGTTTTCTGAAGAAGGGTCTCAACCAAAAAGAAGCCCTTTAATTTTCTGAGATAATGGGAACTGCAGATGCTGGAGAATCCAAGATAATAAAATGTGAGGCTGTGCTCCTGAGATGCTGTTTGGCCTGCTGTGTTCATCCAGCCTCGCATTTTATTATCTTCCCTTTAATTTTCTGTTGCTTCATTTGGCAACAGTGGTATATTCCTAGTTGCTAATGTTGATTTCCTGCTGCACATATTTCTGCTCAATCCCACTCTACCTTATCCGAACACTATCGTGTTACACGAATGCTCAGTTGCCTAATTGTACATCTGAAGGCCATTAAAGTAAGGGAGAAGTTCTTAAGCAATGCCCTGGGACTTTTAAATCAGCTAAACACAGTATGTAAAGGCAAGTGATAATGGGAACTGCAGGTGCTGGAGAATCCAAGATAATAAAGTGTGAAGCTGGATGAACACAGCAGGCCAAGTAGCATCTCAGGAGCACAAAACGAAGGTCTAGGCCCGAAACGTCAGCTTTTGTGCTCCTGAGATGCTGCTTGGCCATCTGTGTTCATCCAGCTTCACACTTTATTATCATGTAAAGGCCAGTGATTGCTAGTACCACCTCATACTGAATGATAACCTCAAATGTGGTAAATAAATGTGTTTGAAGTTCTGGAGTTATCTTGATGCCATGTGATTTTGAGCAAGGAATTGTCTCAAGGACTATGAGTGGAGAAAGGATTGGAATCAGGCTGCTTCACCCATGACACTGTTGATCTAATCCAGCCTGAATCACATGGACTAGAGATTTAAACACTTCAAAAAGAGAGTTTGTTTATTTACAAGAGCTTGGAGTGCAGAAATTGGCTGCCATGCTTCACACAGGGCATTGCCCTTTACATAGGGTATAAAATGTTGTATGGAACGGAATTAAAGAAGAGCTTAGAGGTTATCTCCTGTCTTTTGGTTAATATTTCAAATGGGTTTTGAAAGCCAAGGAAGCAGGACACAGCATTATTGCTGAGCATAGGGTATGGTCTGGAATCATATAATCATACAATATGGAGGATCCCCTTAGTCCCATTGAGTTTGTGCAACCAAAAAACAACCCGAAATATGAAGAAGAGCCCTGCTCCAAAAAGTCAATTTTCCTGCTCCTCTGATGCTGCCTGGCCTGCTGTGTTCCTCCAGCTCCACAGTGTCATCTCTGACTCCAGCATCTGCAGTTCTAACTGTCTTTAAATCAATACCAGTCCCACTTTCCAGCACTCGACCCACAGCCTTGGATATTATGGCTTTGCAAGTGCTTATGCTAGTACTTTCTTAAAGGTTGCATGGTTGTGAGATCTTTGAGAAGATCATAAAGACACCCCCCTGCCTCAGAAGCTACTTTCAACACAGGTACTCCCAGGTGGTGATGTGCCCATCCACTTTGATATTTTATCAACGGTAGTGGGAGGAGGTCTTAAAGTGGGCACTACCTTGCCACTTAATGGCCTCAATTAACATGAACAGTCAGGAAGGAGATTGACATGATACGGCTCTCCATTCCAACTATTACAACACCCAGACTCCTACCACTAGCACCCATGTTACCAGCCTGGGACAGGAACATATAAAATTCCAGCACAGAATTTTACTTTTGTCTAGTCAAATCAATGCACAAAGGTGGAATTCAGATGTTAAAAACTCGCTGCAAAGTTTTGTCCCATCCGTGTAATAATCTTTGCCGCGGTATCATTTCATGGGTCTGGAGTTATATTCTACATCCAACTATTTGGTTTTGATTTGCATGTGCACATGCAGCAGTGATTTCTCTTGATACTGAATTTAATAGTTGTTGAATAAGGAGAAATTTACTTGTTGTATTTTCTTCTTGAGAAAAAAAACACAATAACTGCACAGATATAACAGGAACTGCAGATGCTGGAGAATCTGAGATAACAAAGTGTGGAGCTGGATGAACAAGGAGGCTAAGCAGCATCTTAGGAGCACTTCCCCCATTTCTGATGAAGGGTCTGGGCCCGAAATGTCAGCTTTCCTGCTCGTAAGGGTAGAGAATGTATATGGCAATGAGATAGAAGGTCAGCCATGATCATATTGAATAGCAGAACAGACTTGAAGGGCCGAATGGTCTACTCCTGCCCCTACTTTCTATATTTGTATAATCCAGTTGGGGAATGTGAAATACGTTAGTTTTGGCAGCCAGACAGATTGTCAGAGAGAACTGGGGAAATAGCCTTTGTTGCCCCCTATCTTTCTGAAATTCCTTTTATTTAAGAATGCAAGTTGAAAACTAACCAGGCAGCCTCATCACTACAAGTGAAGGGCTTTAAAGAAATTGTTTGAAAGTTCACCACTGCATCTAGAATAAAAAGAGAAATCAACCATACAGAGCTAATATAAGAGGATTTTTGCATGTAATAACCATCGGAGGATTGGGGGAGAGGGAAGAAAAGTGCAGTTGAGTTTAATAGCTTATATTGCTTCTTTTCGGTCCTTTTTTTCATTGTTCTTATATTCTATTTCTGTGGCCTCCTGTAGTTGTATAACTCCTTTGAGCTCAATGGTCAGTTGGATGTTAAAAACATGTTTCCTCTTGTGAGAAAATCTAGAACTAGGGGTCATAGTTTCAAAATAAGGGAGCACCTGTCAAAATTGAGATTAGGAAATATGTTTGAGTTGTTGGAATTCCCTTCCTCAAAAGCCAGTGGATGCAGAATCTTTCAATATTTTTAAAGCAGAGATTGATAGATTTTTCATTACTAAAGAGATGATATGAAATAGGTAGGAATGTATATTTGAGGCAAGAAACAAATTAGTCATGTTCATATTGAATGGTAGAGCAGGTTTGAAAGGCTGGGTGGACCATTCTTGTTCCTTATTTGTACCTCCTCAATTCTGGTTTTCTATATCTTTCCAATTTCCTTCATTTCTCAACTGGGGTAATTTCTTTCAGATGTATTGGCCTCATGCTCAAGAATCACACTGCCTACTTCTAACTCATTTTTTTTCCTTCAAGTATGTCATTTATAAATCATACATCTTTGACAATTTTGTGTGCCTATTCTAATATCTCTTTGTTGGGCTTAATTTTATTTCTATTTTATCATGGATAGTGGGCATCTCTCCAAGGCCACCACTAGATCCACAAACCATTATCTGAGTGGTTTACCAGATCATTTCTTGGGCAGTCAAGAGTCAATAACATTGCTGAGGATGGCGAGTCTTATGCAAACTGGACCACTGATATGTCAACTGATAGTTTTATGGTCACCACAGTTTAACTGGTCCTTCAAGCTGAGAGTGTTGTGAAGGACACACTGATCACTATTCTGTATTGAATATGCTCAAATAATACAATATGCCATATCCACAGGAACTGGCAATGTACATGAGCAATGAACGAGTTTGCCAATTTTCCATGGCTTTGTGGTATCACTGGTTGAATTTGGCACATTCAATACTGGGGTTCTTCTCAGGATCAAACAGTGTTAAGTGTCTATTAAACATATAGTCCAACTTGGAAAGGGGCCATACTGGGACCTGGTTTTGGGGAATGAGCCTGGTCAGGTGGTTAAGGTGCAGTAGGGGATTACTTTGGGAATAGTGATCACAATTCCATAAGTATTAGAATACTGATGGACAAAGACGAGAGTGGTCCTAAAGGAAGAGTGCTGAATTAGAAGAAGATCAACTATAGCAAAATTTGACAGGAGCAGGGGATGTGGATTGGGAGCAGCTGTTTGAAGGTAAATCCACATTTGACATGTGGGAGCCTTTTAAAGAGAGGATGATTAGAGTGAAGGACAGTCATGTCCCTGTGAAAATGAGGGATAAAAAGGGCAAGATACAGGAACCATGGATGACAGGTGAAATTGTCAGACTAGCAAAGAGGAAAAAGGAAGAAAACATAATGTCTAGGTGACTGAAAACAGACAAAAATTTGGAAGAATATCAGGAAAGTAGAACAAATCTGAAATGAGGAATTAAGAGGGCTAAAAGGGATCATGAAATATCTTTAGCAAACAGGGTTAAGGAAAATCCCAAAGCCTTTTGTTCATACATAAGGAGCAAGAGGGTAGTTTGAGAAAGGGTTAGCTCACTCAAGGACAAAAGAGGGAAGTTATGTGAGGATTCAGAGAAAATGAGTGAGATTCTTAATGAATATTTTCTGTCAGTATTCACTGAGGAGAGGGACATGATGGATGTTGAGGTTAGGGATAGATGTTTGATTACACTAGGTCAAGTCAGCATAAGGAGGGGGATGAAGTGTTTGGTATTCTAAAAGGCATTAGGGTGGGCAAGTCCCCGAGGTCCGGATGGGATCTATCCCAGGTTTCTGAGGGAAGTGAGAGGGGAAATATCTGGAGACTTAACAAATATCTTTGCAACATCCTTGAGCATGGGTGAGGTCCCGGAGGACTGGAGAATTGTTAATATTTTCCCCTTGTTTAAGAAGGGTAGCAAGGATAACCCAGGAAATTATAGATGGTGAGCCTGTTGTCAGTGGTGGGGAAGCTGCTGGAGAAGATACTAAGGGATAGGATCCATTTACAGTTGGAATAAAATGGGCTTTTTAGTGATAGGCAGCATGGTTTTGTGCAGAGAAGGTCATGTCTTGCCAACTTGATAGAATTCTTTGAGGAAGTGACAAAATTGATTGATGAGGGAAAGGCTGTGGATGTCATATACATGGACTTCAGTAAGGCATTTGATAAGGTTTCCCATGGCAGGCTGATGGAGAAAGTGAAGTCACATGGGGTCCACGGTGTGTTAGCTAGATGGAGAAAAAACTGGCTAGGAAACAGGAGACAGAAAGTAGTAGTGGAAGGGAGTTTCTCAAATTGGAGACCTGTGACCAGTGGGATCACAGGGATCTGTGCGGGGACCACTGTTGTTTGTGATATATGTAAATGATCTGGAGGAAGGTATAGATGGTCTGATCAGCAAGTTTGCAGATGACACGAAGATTGATGGAATAGCAGATAGTGAAGGGGATTGTCGGAGAATGCAGCAGAATAGAGATAGATTGGAGAACTGGGTGGAGAAATGGCAGATGGAATTCAATCCAGGCAAATGTGAAGGGATGCATTTTGGAAGATCTAATTCAAGAGCGAACTGTACAGTAAATGGAAAAGCCCTGGGAAAACTAATGCACAGGGAGATCTGGAAGTTCAGGTCCATTGTACACTGAAGATGACAACGCAGGTCAGTAGGGTGGTCAAGAAGGCATATGGCATGCTTTCTTGCATCGGACAGGGTATTGAGTACAAGAGTTGGCAGGTCATGCTACAGCTGTATAGGACTTTGGTTTGACCACATTTGGAATATTGCGTACAGTTCTGGTCGCCACATTACCAAAAGATTGTAGATGCTTTGGAGAGGGTGCAGAGGAGGTTCACCAGGATGTTGCCTGGTACAGAGGGCACTAGCTATGAAGAGAGGTTGAGTAGATTAGGATACTTTTTATTAGAAAGATGGTGGTTGAGGGGGACCTGCTTGAGGTCTACAAAATAATGAGGGGTATAGACAGGGTGGACAGCAAGAAACTTCTTCCCAGAGAAAAAAATCATCAAGCTGGGTAGAATTCCTAGAGACAGCTCCAGCAAGTCACTAGACAGCTCAGTTGCTGTGTGCCAACTGCAAGCAAGTGAAAGCACTTGGAGAAGAGAGATTGTGGAACATAAAAACAGGAAGCCAAAGGAATCATATCAATAGGAACCATTCTAGAACTTATTAATGAAAAACAAGTCTTAGAATCCCAACAGTATGGAAGCAGGCTATTTAGCCCAATGAGAACATCCTAACCCTCTGAAGAGCATCCCATCCAGACCTACTCCCCCATTCCCCATGGATAATCCACACATCCCTGAACATTATGGGTATTTTAGCATGGCCAATCCAACTAACCAGCATGGGAGGAAACCAGAGCAAACCAACACAGATAGGGAGATACTATGCAAGCTCCACATAGATAGTCACCTGTGGCTAGAATTGAACCTGGGACCCTGGTACAGGAAAGCTGCGGTGTTAACCACTGAGCCACCATATCACCCTAAGATGTGTTTGCTGAGCTGCTTTTTGAGTTTATCAGCATGGTGGCGCAGGGTGAGGGCTCCTGCAGGAACTCATCTACTCTGTTCGCTATAACATTTTATTCTTCTTTCACTGTTTTCTTACTTTAATGTACTTGCATTCTGTGGGAGCGAGTTTATGCAGGGCAGAGGAGATCAGCGCAGTGGAAAATGAGTCCAGCACGTGTGAGATCGAGCTATTACAGGAAAAACAAGTCCAACATGGTGCTGAGAGAGGTCTCCTGGCATCTGCAATGGCAACAAGATCAAACTCACCTTCTGAAGATAGCTCAGTTGGAAATCGGGCCCAGTGCTGGAAGAGCGAGCCCAAAATGACAGTGTGGGAGGGTCCATTACCATCTGTGGTGGCAGTGAGAACAGCCAGCCCCAGGTGTCCTGGAGAGTGGACCAAAGAGGAGGAGATAGAGCCCTTGTAGTGAGTTGGAGCTCAGAGTGGCTAAGCACTTCGGAAAGGGTGTTGAACTTTTAACTTTATTTCTTTATTTTTCTATTGAATACTAAGAAGGACAGTGATATTTACCTTTTGACTTTATTTCTTTTATCCTGCTTTGTATCTAAGATTTTGCACCTCGCTACCTTTGTACCGAAGATGGGGTAAGGATGGCATCATAGTACACATTTTGTTATACTCACATACTTCAGTACATGTGACAATAAAATCGAATTTTTTTAACCTGATAATTTTTGATGCCTTTAAGTATTGCTCTTTGTTGTTGTGGTTTTCCTGTTTTGATTGACCTAACATTTCTACGGCAACTTCCTGCATACATTTAACTGGCATTACTCATGAATGATCATCAAAATCCATTAACCTGTACTGCTGTTTCTGGATCTGAGGCAACGTAACGGGATATTGCCTCATACAGTCCCTAAGATTTCAGTTCATCAAGGAGGCTTATAATCTTTTCATTGTATTTTTTGAAGGAAAGCACTGATTTAAAAAAAAAAATAACTCTAGCCAACAAATGTTTAATCACACAAAGCTCTGCTATTCACATCAACCAGTTAGTTATTTTTGACATCCAAAATTTGCACCAGCCAGCGAGATACTGTAGCACAGTGGTAGTTGTCGCTGGCCTTGGAATCTAATAGTTTAGAGAGCTGTTCTAGGGCCAAAGGTTCAGCACATACCCAAGGAAGCTGAAATATAAAGCTGCTCTTCTCAGTAATGAGTACAACAGTAATGTTTATGGGTTATACACATAATGTGATCACCAGGAGTCAGACGTTTCTGCCTGAAGGTTGAAATGAGGGCAGAGATGCCTGTTGTAAGGTTTGCTTTCATACAGTGTTCGAAGAAACATCTTGCAATCTGATTTAACCTTCTCTGAACAAATGCACCCAGGCTAAAATATAACAGTAGTATTTGAGACATCAGTTTAAAGGAGAGGGTTATTTTCTCAGCAGAACCACGAGGCAAAAATCCCAAGCCTTACCACAATTTTAAATTGAAGACGTAGCTGATGTGAGGTGTACTTTGACGTGACAACCAACGGTTTCTCTGCAGAATTTTGATGCTGTTGAAGGAAGTACACAGACGGAAATTATGAAAGACACACTTCCACAGATAGAGAAAAGCTTCAAACCTCCTTTGGAAGCAGCAACAGCAGTGCAGGTCTATAATTTTGTATGTGCAGTGGGGCCCACTTTGGATGATATAGGAACAAAGAACAAAGAAGAAAGAAAATTATAGCACAGGAACAGGCCCTTCAGTCCTCCAAGCCTGCGCCAATCCAGATCCTCCCTCTAAACCTGTCACCTATTTTCCAAGGATCTGTATCCCTCTGCTCCCTGCCCATACTTGTATCTGTCTAGATACATCTTAAATGATGCTATCGTGCCCGTCTCTACCACCTCCGCTGGCAACACGTTCCAGGCCCCCACCACCCTCTGCATAAAGAAATTTCCGTGCATATCTCGCTTAAACTCCCTCTCACCTTGAAATTGTGACCCCAAGTAATTGAGTCCCCTACTCTAAACAGTTGTGGGCAGCACTATCTGAAGTTGTTACCAAACAATTTTATCATCCTCACAGTCTGTTAATCTCTGTTAGCTCAACAGTACCAGGTGACTTCTACTTTTCCCGTGTTTTTGATTGCATATTAAAATGGGCAAAGGATGTTTTAATAAGCAAGGTGTGGAAGGGATAGTTGCACCTTTTAAAAGAAAACTACCAGCACTGATTGGAAGAACTGTTTACATTATTGTTTGTTCAATCATTGAGTGGGTGTGGTTCAGCTATAAGCAGCTTGTGGGTGTGAATGGTAGGGCAAGAGGCCTTCAGACCACCAGAAAGCGGGGTACCATAATTTCTCAGTTCTGCAGTAAAGTATGCCTAAAACCAGGAGAAAGAGAGTTGATTTTTCAGTTTCTGTAAGCGGTGGCTGTTAATGAATAAGTCATAAACTTTATAATTTGTGAACCAGTTGTTGTGTGTCTCCTCTAAGTAGGTAAAATACCTGGAGAAGAGAGATCGAAGAACAGAAAGACTCACTAAGCTAAAGGGATCATTTCAGCAAACCCTATCAAGAGGAACCATTGAACTGCCTCCACAATTTTATCCTCCAACCACTAACATCAATTTGGCTTATGTTCATTGACCTGCAGCTGGAATTAATTTGTTTGTAATAAATAGTCATTCCCGTGAGGTACAGAAACGCTTTCTCAACCTGGGTCCTAGAGTTGTGTAAATTTAGCAAACGTCCAATAAAATCTGTAACTTTTGTGACAATGCCATGAAATAGTGAAGCTTGATTTTCTGTGTGCTGTCCAGTGAGGCATGACAACCTGAATATCAAAATGCAGTACTTCATTATGATTCAAATAAAATCAATTGAAACATTACATTAGTCAACTCATTGACATTTCAAGTTAATGGCCAAATGCACGTAAAAAATAATATTTGGAACTATTTCACTGGGTCAACCTATGTTTAATTGATTCATTGTGCTAACTGATCTCATGCTTTTAATCAGCATTGTAGAGTAGCAAGTTTTGAACAACAAACTTTTCACAACCACATAGTGATTTTCAGCCAATTATGTATGAACTAGGAGCACAAATGGACCATTTGGCTTCTTGTGATCCTTTACGATTTAATATGATGATGGTCAATCTGTTTGTGTTTCATATTGGCACATTCTCATCTAACCATGACCACCCTTGATTGCCCTTCCTAACAGGAATCTGTCCATCCCGGTCTTTTCAATTTTATTAAAAGTTTTTAATTGCCCCATCTCTACTCCCTTCTGAGGCACAGAGTTTTTAAGTCTCACAACCTTCTGAGAGAGAAAAGAAAAGTTCTCCTTCTCCCTGCCTTCAAAGGTGACCCTTAATTTTACAGCAGTGCCTCCTCATTCTGGACTGATCCACACAGTAATCATCTTTTCCATTTCCAATTTATCAAGACCTTTTAGGACTTCACACACTTCAAGCCAGTCACTACCCCACTATTCCAAACTCCAGTGGAAGCAAGCCCAATCTGTCCAATCTTTCCTCATAAGACACACCTACTCAAATCAGGTGTCATGTCAATTTCCAAACCTTCTCCAAACTGCCTCTAGTATATTCACTTCTTTCCATAAATAAAATCACACAAAATATTTCAGATCTGGTCCTATCAATGGCTTGTATGTCTGAAGCGTAGCCTCCTTGATTTTATGTTTAATTCCTATCAGTATAAAGTATAGCATCCAATTGGTCTTCTAAATAACATGCTAACGTTTGTGACTCGTGCTAGAACACCTACATTCCCCTGTACCTTGAAATTCTGCAGTCATTTCTGTTTAAGTAATATTCTTTTTTTTATTATTCTTCCTCCAAAAGTGAAGAACTTCACATTTTCACACATTGTTCTCCACCTGCCAGACTTTTGTCGATTCACTCAACCTATCCACATTGGTCGACAACTATTGGTCTTTGGAATATAATTTCCTATTGATCTTGGTGTTAGCTATGAATCTAGCTTCCATGTCTTTCCTCCCCTCATTGAAATTTTTGAGCTAAATATTAAAAGACTGAGTCCCACAGACCCCTACAGGACTTCATTGTCATATCTATATTAATGTCTTGCGATGCATTGGTAGTGTTTCTTAGTATTCAAGTACTACCTGTGCTTGAGGTGTGGAATGATATCTAAGAACAAGTTGATCAAAAAAAGATCTAAAGTGGGTACTTATGGCACAAGAGGTAATGCCCCTTCCCTCGAGCTGGAAAGTCTGAGTTCAAGTTCCAGCTGGTCTACAGTTATGTAATGTCATCTTTGAACAAGTGATTACTAAATTTAAAGGGCTATGTGAAGGAAGCTGGATTGAAAAGCAGCATGTGATAATTAAAATTGTGTTCAGCAGTATGTGGGCTGTGATCCATCTGCTCATTACTGAAGTCAAAAGTTTTAAGTGTACTATTAGCCATCTTGCTGCCCATATGGGAATCGATCAACTTAGAGCTGCAGTGAAGCATAGTTTTCAAGGAGATAAGAAATGTGCCCATTACCATAATTACTGAAGAAAAAAAAGACATGACTTTGAGAAATCTATGTTAATACTTTCCTAACAACCCTCTATAATCTTAGAATTCTGTTTTGCAGATGCAGAAGTCAGACTGAGTCGAAAATATATTTGAGAATCTGCAGTCTCTCTCAAGACCCATTTCCTAAAACTAGTCCCTGGGAACATAAAAGCATTTCAAATTGCCAATATTTCTATCTCCCAGGTAAACCCTGAAGCAGTAAATTGTGAGGAATTTTCACTGACACAAATCCAAGTTGATTGGAATCAGAAAGGAATAATTTCATCATAGCTGTCTGCAATTCAGCTTTATCGAATGGAAAAAGGGGCATGCAAAATGTTCACATTTTATACTGTGTTTCCAGACATTTGCCCATTGGTGTTTGTTCCTCACTTTTTCCCCTTACTAAACAAAAACCATCATTTCTGCAGGGACTTATCCTTTCATGTTGTGTATGTGTGCCCGTGAGTGTGAAGTTAAGTGGATATATGCTTAATTTTAGTTCAAATCCTAGGTATTAATCAGTACTTGCCACTTCCTTTAAGAATAAGATGTGTTCATTAAGAAAAGATCACTGTTATGTTCATTAGACAAGCCTCTCAATGTTTCTGTCATTTTGGGTAGCGGTACAGAAGAATGGTCATTTTGCTTGCTGAATAGACAAATTTATTTTAGTGGTACAACTGGAGAAATATTGGAGCTTAATTATTGACACATTGCTCCCATAACAGTTGTAACACTCCTCACCCAAAAGATGTCACCTTTTACTGTGCAGCTCTGTCTGAGTACTGCTTCAATTAAAGTTATCAAGATATGAATCGTCAGTGAGATTGAGTAACAAGGAGCCACAAAACAAATTGAGCAAGAAGCTTTGACTGGCAGAACATTGTCCAAGTTGCCCTTCAACTGTGTATAAGCTCTTTTATCAAGTATTCATTATTTTAGCAGAATAAATTATTTTCTGTTCTTTGAAAGGCTCTAAGTTTAAATTATCCAGGCTTTCCAACAAGAATTAAATGGAATGCCATATCCTTTGATTTCAGTATCTGAAAGGATGTATTTTAAATAGACTGTGAGAAACTTTCCCACTAGGCAGAAGTGTCTAAGATCAGAGGGTAAAAGTTTAAACTGAGGAGTAAATGGTTTACAGGAGATCTGACAAAATACTTTTTTCACCCAGAGGGTGGCAGAGACACGGAATGCACTTCCTGAGAGGTTGGTGTGGGCAGGTACTTCAACTTTTAAGAAACCTTTGAATGAGCACTTAAAATGCCAGGGCATAATAGGCTATGGATTGTACGCAGGTAAATGGGATTAGTGTAGTTTGGTATTTGTTAGTTGGCATAGACAGGATGAGCCAAAGGGCATGTTTCTGTGCTGTATGGTGCTATGACTCCATATGCCCTTGTTTTTTGGTAATTCCATTTAAATATAGAACATAGAACAGTACAGCACAGTACAGCCCTTCGGCCCACGATGTTGTGCTAATCTATTATCCTACTAAAATCAATCTACCCTGCAGACCCTACATTTTACTATCTTCCATATGTCTATCCAAGAGTTGCTTAAAAGCCTCTAAAGTATCTAACAATTCCATTTCTTGTACATGGTAAATTAAATTTAAAATCATTTATAGTTTAGTAACCCATAACTTTGTTTGAATTTCTTACTGAACTGACAAAGTCCTGAATCATTTTGATAAGTAAGAAACAGAAGCTAACACAGCATGGATCAATGAGATGTATCATAAGCAACTCTCCAACACTCCAATTATACTGCTGTCCAATTCTGTTGTCCAGTTATCTCTCCTCCACTCCTATTGCCAGCTAGTGCATGGTGGCGACACCACCATCAAGTTACTTCCTGTGCTATATTTAAAATTGCATGATCAATTTTATCTATTTAAGACTATCATAGACACACATACCAGCAAGCAGAATTGAAAGAAAAATCAAAATATCCACATTCTAACAACATGTACAGATCTGATTGTTAAGGACCAGGCCAAATGCCCTCAAAATATATGAAGAAGTTAGCCTAGACTAGGAACAAACAAAATAACTGAAGAGAAGTAAGCCATAGGAACAGGCCCTTCAGCCCTCCAAGCCTGTGCTAGTCATCATGCCCTGACTAAACTAAAAAAAACTTCTGCCCTTATTTGGTCCATATCCCTCTCTTCCCTCCCCATTCATGTAATCATCTAAAAGCCTCTTAACTGTCGTCAATGTGCCTGCTTCCACCACCTCATCTGGCAGTGTGTTCCAGGCTCCCACCACTCCATGTGAGAAAAACTTCCTTTGCACACCTCCCTTAAACTTTTGCCCTCTCACCTTGAACCTGTACCTTCTTGCAATTGAAGCTTCAACACTGGGGAAAAGCTTCTGACTTACTCACCTCATCTTTGCATCTCATAATTTTGTAGACCTCTATCAGGCCTCCTCTCAGCCACCATTTTTCCAATGAAAACAATCCTTGTCTTTTTTAACCTTTCCTCATAGCTAATGCCCTTAAGACAAGGCAACATCCTGGTGAACCTTCTCTGCACTCTCTCCAAAGTTTCCACATCCTTCTGGTAATATGGCTACAAAAACTGCACACAATACTCCAAATGTGGCCTAACAAGGGTTTTATATTGCTGCAACATGGTTGATAAACTCTTGTACTCCATGCCCTGGCCGATGAAGGCAAGCATGCCATATGCCTTCTTAATCACTTTGGCCGCCTGCTTTGCCACTTTTAGGAAACTGTAGATCTGCACACGCAAATCTGTCTGTATATTAATCTTCCTAAGGGTTCTGCGATTAACAGTATAATTCATACCTAAATTGGATCCTCCCAAATATATCAACTCACCAAGTCCTGTCTAATTTGGATGTAATTGGCCTTTCCCCAATTAAAGACCCTCACCCAAAGGCTTCTCTTGTCCTTGTCCATGACTACTTGAAATCTTATGGAGTTATGGTCACTAAGCCCAAAATGCTCTCCTACTCCAACATCAATCACCTGTCCAGGCTCATTTTCTAGTACTGAGTCTAGTATGGCTTCCTCTCTGGTTGGATTGTCGATGTACTGCCTCAAGAAGCCCTCCTGGCTGCATCTAAAAAATTGCTCTCTATGCGATGCCCCTGGCTCTAAGGGAATCCCAGTCAATAAGAGGAAAGTTGAAGTCACTCACCGCAGCTACCCTGTTTTTTTTGTAGTCTCTGATTACATATCTGCTGCTCTGTATTGCGTGGGCTATAGGGAGATCTGTAGAAAACTCCCAGCGTTGTGATTTCACTCTTCCTATTCCTGAGCTCCACCCAAAATGCCTCACTGCAAGATGCCTCCGAGGTGTCCTCCCTCAACAAAGCTGTGATGTGATCCCTAATCGGCAATGTGACTCCTCCCACCCTTTTTGTTTTCCTCTCTGTCTCATCCGAACCTTTTCTTATTTTAAAGGTAAGTGTAAGGTGTAGATTCCCAGACTACACAACATGCAGCAAAATACGTACTATTTATTCACTTTAGGTAAAATAAAACAAAAAGAAGAGGTAAAGAATTGGCTTAGCTGAAATTCTATCGAAAATCTTAATAAAATAATTGACACAGTAATTATTAATGATTAACCTGAGTGAGTTTTTTGAGGAAGTTACAAAAAAGATTGATGGCGACAGACCAGTAGAGTATGTTACTTCGACTTTAGTAAAGCCTTTGACGAAGTACTGCATGGTAGACGAAACAGTAAAGCTCGGTCACATGGGATTCAGGTGAGCTTGACAAATGGATACGTAATCGGTTTAATGGCAGGAGACAGAGAGTGCTGGTGGACAGTTGCTGCTCAAACTGATAGTCTGTCACCAGGTGTGTTCCGCAGGGATCAGTTCTATGTCCTCTTTTGTTTGCCATTGATATTAATGATTTGAATGAGAATATAGAAAGCAAGTAGAGTTAATGGTCGTTGGTTTTTCCCAAGGATGGTGGATTTCAAGATTTGGGGGCAAAACTTTAAGATGAGAGAAGGCATATTGAAGAAAATATATGAGGGTTTTTTTTTTACACAGAGAGTAGTTTGTGTGTGAATGAACATCCTGCAGAAGTAATGGAATAACGTTTAAAAAACATTTGGATAAGTGCACGAAGAGGACAAACTTGGAGGCATATGGGCCAGAATCAGGCAAGCGGGACTGATTTAGTTTGGGACTATCGACTATCAACCAAAGGGTCTGTTTCCGTGCTGTATGGCTCTTTGACTCTAAGACTCTATAATTGTTTCAGTATAGTAACTTCCCATAAACACACACTTGATAAAGGCAAGTTCAGAAAAAAAAACAGATTGTCTCACATGCAACTCCAGCAGCAAGAGGCAAACCCCCAGCTTTTAGCTGTAACCAAGAGCGGGATAAGAAAGCTTCTACTTCTTCAAGACCCCAGCAGCAATTACTACTATAGAAAAACGAAACTAAAAATCCTAGTTCTGTGAGAGCATGACCTTTCATGTTGCTTCTACCGTTACTACTTGTAAAAAAACCCCAAAGCCTCACAAGCTCCTCCTAAAGAGAGAGCTCAGAAGAGCCAGGAGGAGACATGAGAAGTTGTTGGCGGATAGGATCAGGGTAAACCCTAAGGCTTTATATCGGTATTTAAGGAATAAAAGAATGACGAGAGTAAGATTAGGGCCAATCAAGGATAGTAGTGGGAAGTTGAGTGTGGAGTCAGATGAGATAGGGGAAGCGCTAAATGAATATTTTTCGACAGTATTCACTCTAGAAAATGACAATGTTGTTGAGCAGAATACTGAGATACAGGCTACTAGACTAGGTGGGATTGAGGTTCACAAGGAAGAAGTATTAGAAATCCTACAGAGTGTGAAGATAGATAAGTCCCCTGGGCCGGATTGGATTTATCCTAGGGTCCTCTGGGAAGCCAGGGAGGAGATTGCCGAGCCTTTGGCATTGATCTTTAATTCGTCATTGTCTACAGGAATAGTCCCAGACGACTGGAGGATAGCAAATGTGGTTCCCCTGTTCAAGAAGGGGAGTAGAGACAACCCTGGTAATTATAGACCAGTGAGTCTTACTTCAGTTGTTGGTAAAGTGTTGGAAAAGGTTATAAGAGATAGGATTTATAATCATCAAGAAAGGAATAATTTGATTAAGGATAGTCAGCATGGTTTTGTGAAGGGTAGGTCGTGCCTCACAAATCTTATTGAGTTCTTTGAGAAGGTGACCAAACAGGTAGATGAGAGTAAACCGTGCTCAACAACATTATAATGTGGGGTATATGGATTTCAGCAAGGTGTTCGAAAAGGTTCCCCACAGTAGGCTATTGTACAAAATGCGAAGGAATGCGATTGTGGGAGATATAGCAGTTTGGATCAGAAATTGGCTTGCTGAAAGAAGACAGAGGGTGGTGGTTGATGGGAATTGTTCACCCTGGAGACCAGTTACTAGTGGTGTACCGCAAGGGTCGGTGTTGGGTCCACTGCTGTTTGTCATTTTTGTAAATGACCTGGATGAGGGAGTAGAAGGATGGGTTAGTAAATTTGCAGATGACACTAAGGTCGGTGGAGTTGTGGATAGTGAAGAAGGATGTTGTAGGTTGCAGGGAGACACAGATAAGCTGCAGAGCTGGGCTGAGAGGTGGCAAATGGAGTTTAATGCAGACAAGTGTGAGGTGATACACATTGGTAGGAGTAACCGGAATGCAAAATACTGGGCTAATGGTAAGATTCTTGGTAGTGTAGATAAGCAGAGAGATCTCGGTGTCCATGTACACAGATCCTTGAAAGTTGCCACCCAGGTTGACAGGGTTGTTAAGAAGGCATACAGTGTTTTAGCTTTTATTAATCGAGGGATTGAGTTCCAGAACCATGAGGTTATGTTTCAGCTGTACGAAACTCTAGTGCGGCCGCACTTGGCGTATTGCGTACAGTTCTGGTCACCGCATTATAAGAAGGATGTGGAAGCTTTGGAAAGGGTGCAGAGGAGATTTACTAGGATGTTGCCTGGTATGGAGGGAAGGTCTTACGAGGAAAGGCTGAGGGACTTGAGGCTGTTTTCGTTGGAGAGAAGAAGGTTGAGAGGTGACTTAAGTGAGACATATAAGATAATCAGAGGGTTAGATAGGGTGGATAGGGAGAGCCTTTTTCCTAGGAAGGTGAAGGCGAGCACGAGGGGGCATAGCTTTAAATTGAGGGGTGAAAGATATAGGACAGATGTCAGAGGTGGTTTCTTTACTCAGAGAGTAGTAAGTGAATGGAACGCTTTGCCTGCAACGGTAGTAAATTCGCCAACTTTAAGTACATTTAAGTTGTCATTGGACAAGAATATGGATGTACATGGAATAGTGTAGGTTAGATGGGCTTCAGATTGGTATGACAGGTCGGCACAACATCGAGGGCCGAAGGGCCTGTACTGTGCTGTAATGTTCTATGTTCTATGTTCTATAATAAGCTGTTTACTTTTATGAGTTTCACTAGCAAGCTTTCACCTCTGCTTTGAAACCTCTCTTCAAAAAATAACCAGGATAAAATACACTTCTTAAAGCCATGTTATCTTCATATGATTCTGAATGTTTCTGACTGGTTATTTTATTGTTTCCTCCCAAGAACTTCACACTCTGCATGTCACACACCATCTTCACTTAGAAACATATCAGTATCTGTTCACCATTGTGAAGTCAGTATCCCACAACTCTCCCCAAAAGCATTATAGGTGTAACTACATACATGGATTACACTGGGTCAAGATGGTGTCTCACCATTACCTTCTGAAGGGCGGCATTATGATGGGCAACAAATATAATGGTCACAGTGCTGACTCTGGAAATATTTTTTTCTTTTTTCAATCATGGGATGTAGGTTTTGTTGGCAAGGTCAGTATTTCTTTCTTGGTGGGGCTTGTAAGTTCCTCTCCAAACCAATCACCATGCTGACTTGGAAATACATCAGTGTTCCTTCATTGTTGCTGGGTAAAGATCCTGGAACCAGCCACTCCTTTAAAAATGTTCTGTGTGTACCTTCCCTGATGGACTGCAATGGGCCAAGAAGTCAGTTTCATCACTACCTTCCCAAAAGCAACAAGGGATGGGCATCAAAAATCTATAAAGAAATAAATAAAATGAACAAATATTGGCTTTGTTGGCAAGTCTATGGATGAAGAAAAACCTTTCTAGAGTTAGTAATGTTAGCAACGCAGAGTTATTAGAATTACCCTTCTTGCTAATGAAGTAAATACTGAATAAATCACTTGTGACTCCCAATTCTCAATTAATGAATGAGTCATTGGCCAATATTCTAATGTTAAAAGTGTACTCACTCAGCAATAATGTACTAGTTGCAAAGCCTAAGTATTTTCCTGGTGGGAAAAGGAACATAAATCAGCTCAATTCAATATCTCAGGCTCTGACACTCAAAGTGTTTTAGCATATTCGACAGTCTTAAGTTGCTGTGTTCCCATATTGTCTCTACTCAGACGTGTTTTACAGCCTTCCACATTTGATCATTTGCCCCTGCTATCAAGTTTTATTATTTAGTTTTAGTATTAAGTTTCAATTTTTTTCCCAGTTTTGAAACAAATGAATTGAAACATTTCATTCTTCAAATGCAAATGTTTTAAACTTTAGTTTCAAACTGAAAGAATCACAAGCCAGTTCTCCGAACAATAAGAAGCACTTTTCTTTTTCTTGAACAATCCTTAATCATCAAGTCAGAAAACTTGTCACCCAAATTTCCTCTGCTTCATATCAATGGTGAAGACCAACAATAATACATCTTAGCAATGTAGCTACAATTGAAAATCCCCCTGGAGGTAGGTGCCACACTGGTATCTGGAGCAGATGCAAGAATTTCAGTGGCTTGAAGTTGAAATAATGTTTTCACCTCAATTTTCCTAGGTCTTTACTTGGAGTTGGCCAAATGGAATGTTTTCCATGACATATGGATCGTCTTGTTCAAATCTCTGAATTTCTGAAGATTTGTTGTGCAGTCAAACTGAATACAACGTACCTTGAACACCTTGCCCCATGCCAAACATGACAGTGGATCCAGACTATCGCTTTGATTACACATTATTTTTTATTCATTCTGCTATGCTCCAGCCTGAATGTGGTGATGTGAAATCTATTACTATCATCAATGTTTTAAATTCCTTTCCAAGCTTGCTGCCACCTGCAAATTTCAAAATGCTGCACTGTATCTCCTATTATGATCTCAGGACAACAAGGAACATTTTCATTTTTAGAAATCTGATGAATCAGGCAGTTACAAAAATGATGAGGCTACAAGGTTCATGGTTTAAAACAAAATAATTTTATGACACAGTGAAAGAGCATGAATACCAATACTTGGAAATGAGTGAGATATGGCATTGTCAAACAAGGAAACGTTGGCCAGGATAGACATATCTGCTTGACTTTAGAAGGGGTGTTGATTGAAAGATATAAAAACATGAAGAGTCTTGACAAGGACAGATATGGAGAGAATGTTTCCACTTCTTGGAGAATCTAGAACTAAGTGTCACTATTTAAAAAAACAAGATCACCCATTTAAAACAGAGATGAAATGAATATTTTTTCTCAGGTGATTGAGAGGCTTTGTTAAACATTTTCCCTGAACAGACAAATTATAGGAACACAAGTGCTTGAATATTTTTTTAAGGCAGAGGTCAATAGATGCTTGTTTGGCAAGTTGGTGAGACATCGTAGGCAGGAATGTTACAAGCACATTAACCATAATCTTATTGAGGCCAAGTAGACTTGAGGGGAAGAATGGCCTACTCCTGTCCTCAATTCATATAAGTTCTTAAGTTTTGTGTGAATGGGGCACACATGGGCAATTTTCCATATTGCCCAGTGGATGCCAGGATTGTAAGCGTACTCAAACAGTTTAGCTAGAGATTTTGCTCATTCCGGATGACATGTTTTCACTGCTACATCTGCAGTGTTGTCAAAATCTACAGCTTTTGCTGTAAATGGTGCATTCAGCAATTTCTTGACAGCATGTGGAGAAAAGCAAATTGGCTAAAGATTGGCAACTGTGCTAGGGTCCTCAGGAACAGCCAAATTGGATCATCCTCTCAACAGTCATAGAATCATAGAATCGTAGAATCCCTACAGTGTGGAAGCAGGTCAATTGATCCATTGGGCTCACAACCCTGCCAAGAGCACCCCAGGCCCCCACCAACACCCCTCCCCCCACCCTATAACACTGCATTTCCCAGGCCTAATCTACCGAGCCAACTCATCCCTGGACACTATGAGCAGTTTAACTTGGCCAATAGCCTAATGTGCACGTCTTTGGACTGGCTGAATGTGATCACAGAAGCGAACCCCTTGACGCCAGAGCTGCAGCTTTCAGTTTCAGGCTTTTTTGGACTCCCACAAAATGTTTAACAAGGAAATGATCACAGTGTAACTCCTTTCAACAAGATGGCAGTGGCAGAGCATCAGTACAGCATTTGAGCTCATGGTCCTGGAGCTCATCTGCTTCTGTCTGCATTCTTTCTCTGCTTCTTTCTATTTTCTCTATTTTAAAGACTTTTTTGGCCTTTTCGGCATCTTTGGCATGGCAGAAATGATGGGCGGCAGGAGAGAGTGAACACAACAGTGCCAAGGACAAAGCAAGTGAAAGGTGGCACAAACATAGTAGGCCCATCCACATCCTTCTTCTCTCCTTCTTGTCTTTTACTTCTTTTCTTCTTTTTGACATCGCAGGAAGGCTGGAACAGCCTCGCTGGTGACAGGAGCAAGGACTCCTGGCATTGTAGGCCTGATGTGTGGACTCCTAAATTGGCAGTACGTCATTGGTTCTAGCGATGGCACAGCAGCAAATCCTGGCTGCACTGATGAAGGGTCTAGGCCCGAAACGTCAGCTTTTGTGCTCCTGAGATGCTGCTTGGCCTGCTGTGTTCATCCAGCCTCACATTTTATTATCTATAAACAAATTGCGCTTCACTTTTTCTGATGACCATTGCTAACGGGCACTGATTTATTACGTAGATTTTTTGCTCACTTTATCCAATGAATCAGCTCATTACATTTCAGCCAGCACAAAATAACAAACTGACAAAAATCATCCAACTGCAGAAGGTGAGTTCAAGTGTCAGGGTTTGTGATTGTCTCGTTGTTACTAATGCAATCCTCACGCTTGCTCTGCAACATTCTTGCACACTTCAGTAGGTCTAGAAGGGAAGATATTGAAAGAAATGTTACTTCTTAGGCAGAGCCTAGCGGGGAAGACAGTAGACCAATAATGGCAGGAGTTTCTGGGTGTAATTGAGGACACAGCACAGAGGTTCATCCCAAAGAAAAGAAAGATTGTCCGGGGTGGGATGAGACAGCCATGGTTGACAAAGGAAGTCAGGAAATATATCAAAGAAAAAGAGACAGCCTAAAAAGTGGCCAAGAGCACTGGGAAATCAGAAGATTGGGAAGGCTACAAAAACACGCAGAGGATAACAAAGAGAGCAATAAGGAAGGAGAGGATCAAATATGAAGGTAGGCTAGCTAGTAATATTAGAAATGATAGTAAAAGCTTCTTTCAATACATAAGAAACAAATGAGCGGCAAAAGTAGATATTGGGCCGCTCCAAATTGATGCTGGAAGGCTAGTGATGGGAGATAAGGAAATAGCTGAAGAACTTAATGAGTACTTTGCGTCAGTCTTCACAATGGAAGACATGCTTAGTATGCCAACAATTAGGGAGAGCCAGGGGGCAGAGTTGAGTATGGTAGGCATTACAAAAGAGAAAGTGCTAGACAAGTTAAAAGGTCTAAAAATTGATAAATTTCCTGGCCCCGATGGGCTACATCCTAGAGTACTGAGGGAGGTGGCTGAGGAAGTAGCAGAGGCTTTGGTCGTGATCTTTCAAAAGTCACTGGAGTCAGGGAAAGTCCCAGATGATTGGAAAATTGCTGTTGTAACCCCCTTGTTTAAGAAAGGATCAAGGCAAAAGATGGAAAATTATAGGCCGATTAGCCTAACCTCGGTAGTTGGTAAAATTCTAGAATCCATTGTAAAGGATGAGATTTCTAAATTCCTGGAAGTGCAGGGTCAGATTAGAACAAGTTAGCACGGATTTAGCAAGGGGAGGTTGTGCCTGGCAAACCTGTTAAAATTCTTTGAAGAGGTAACAAGTATGTCAGACCAAGGAAACCTAGTAGATGTTATCTATCTAGACTTCCAAAAAGTCTTTGACACGGTGCCTCACGGGAGGCTGCTGAGCAAGGTGAGGGCCCACGGTGTTCGAGGTGAGCTACTGGCTTGGATTGAGGATTGGCTGTCTGACAGAAGGCAGAGAGTTGGGATAAAAGGCTCTTTTTTGGAATGGCAACCGGTGACGTGTGGTGTCCCGCAGGGTTCTGTGTTGGGGCCACAGCTGTTCACCTTATAGATTAATGATCTGGGTGAAGGGACTGGGGACATTCTGGCAAAGTTTGCCGATGATACAAAGATAGGCGGACAGGCAGGTAGTACTGAGGAGGTGGGGAAGCTGCAGAAAGATTTAGACAGTTTAAGAGAGTGGTCCAGGAAATGGCTGATGAAATTCAATGTGAGCAAATGTGAGGTTTTGGAAAAAAGAATACAGGCATGGACTATTTTCTAAATGGTGAGAAAATTCGCAAAGCAGAAGTACAAAGGGGTCTGGGAGTGTTTGTCCAGGATTCTCTAAAGGTAAACTTGCAGGTCGAGTCCGTAATTAAGAAAGCGAATGTAATGTTGTCATTTATCTCAAGAGGGTTGGAATATAAAAGCAGTGATGTGCTTCTGAGGCTTTATAAAACTCTAGTTAGGCCCCATTTAGAAAACTGTGTCCAATTTTGGGCCCCACACCTCAGGAAGGACAGACTAGCCCTGGAGTGTGTCCACTGGAAATTCACATGGATGATCCCTGAAAATCCCTGGTAGGTTTACTGTATGATGAACGGCTAAGGATCCTGGGATTGTACTCATTAGAGTTTAGAAGGTTGAAGGGAGATCTAATAGAAACTTACAAGATAATGTATGGTTTAGAAAGGGTGGACGCTAGGAAGTTGTTTCCGTTAGGCGGGGAGACTAGGACCCGTGGGCACAGCCTTAAAATTAGAGGGGGTAAATTTAAAACTGAAATGAGACGACATTTCTTCAGCCAGAGAGTGGTGGGCTTGTGGAATTCATTGCCACGGAGTACAGTGGAGGCTGGGACGTTGGATGCCTTCAAGGCAGAGATCGACAAATTCTTGATCTCAGAAGGAATCAAAGGCTACGGGGAGAGTGCAGGGAAGTGGAGTTGAAATGCCCATCAGCCATGATTTAAATAGCGGAGTGGACTTGATGAGCCAAATGGCCTTACTTCCACTCCTATGCCTTATGGTCTTATGGTCTTCTTTTAATCAATGACAAGATTGAACTTAACAGTTTAGCCTACATTCCAACAAGCCAAGTAAGAACAGTTGCTTCCTTCAAAATTAGAACATAGAACATAGAACATTACAGCACAGTACAGGCCCTTCAGCCCTCGATGTTGTGCCGACCCGTCATACCAATCTGAAGCCCATCTAACCTACACTATTCCATGTACATCCATATTCTTGTCCAATGATGACTTAAACGTACCTAAAGTTGGTGAATCTACTACCGTTGCAGGCAAAGCGTTCCATTCCCTTACTGCTCTCTGAGTAAAGAAACCATCTGTGACATCGTCCTATATCTTTCACCCCTCAATTTAAAGCTATGCCCCCTCGTGCTCTCCGTCACCATCCTAGGAGAAAGGCTCTCCCTATCCACCCTATCTAACCATCTGATTATCTTATATGTCTCAATTAAGTCACCTCTCAACCTTCTTCTCTCTAATGAAAACAGCCTCAAGTCCCTCAGCCTTTCCTCGTAAGACCTTCCCTCCATACCAGGCAACATCCTAGTAAATCTTCTCTGCACCCTTTCCAAAGCTTCCACATCCTTCTTATAATGTGGCGACAAGAACTGTACACAATACTCCAAGTGCGGCCACACCACAGTTTTGTACAGCTTCACCATAACCTCTTGATTCCGGAACTCGATCTCTCTATTAATAAAAGCTAAAACACTGCATGCCTTCTTAACAGCCCTGTCAACCTGGGTGGCAACTTTCAAGGATCTGTGTACATGGACACCGAGATCTCTCTGCTCATCTACACTACCGAGAATCTTACCATTAGCCCAGTATTTTGCCTTCCGGTTACTCCTACCAAAGTGCATCACCTCACATTTGTCCGCATTAAACTCCATTTACCACCTCTGAGCCCAGCTCTGCAGCTTATCTGTGTCTCTCTGCAACCTACAGCAGCCTTCGTCACTATCTACAACTCCACCGACCTTCATGTCGTCTGCAAATTTACTAACCCAAAAAGAAAGTTATTCAGGTGACACCACTTGAGAATACAGCAAGATGTCTGTTGAAAATTATTAGACTGTCTGCTGAAAAAGACTTTTGCATTTCTATAGCAACTTACCCACTCACAGGAGTCCCAAATCATTTTGCAGTGAAGAAAATACTTTTGAATATGATTGGCTGTTGTAATGTGGGAAGTGCATCATTCACTTTGCACAAAGCAAGTTCCCAGTCGATAATGACCAGATCACATTTTTATTGATTGGGGATAATCATTTGTCAAGACACTGGGGAGTATTCTCCTACCTTAACACGAATTTGTTCTATGAGAGATTTTCCTGTTATGTGAATTGCCAATATGGTTGTTCCATATGATCTGATCTGAAAATAGCACAGAATTCCCTCAGTATAGAAGGGAACAAGACCTCACAAACCACCATCACAGAAGCTATGTTGTTAAACACTGAGCCTAGGAAGGATTCTCCAATGACTTCCAATGATGTGATTTCTGTAGGACTGCAAGAGATAGCAATGCCTAAAGGAGCTTCAGATTGAAGGGATGACCCTTTAGAATCGAAATGAGAATGAATTTCTTTAGTCAGAAGCTGGTCAATCTGTGGAACTTATTACCACTGTGGGTTGTAGAAGCCATGTCATTGAGAGTATTTAAGACAGATAAACAAGTTCTTGATTGGTTAAAAGATGAAGTGTGAAGGGGAGAAGGCAGGAGAATGGGTTGGAGAAACCTATCAGCTATGGCAGAATGACAGAGTGGACTTGAAGAATAGATTTGCCTAATTCTGTGCCAATATATTAGCCTCCCCTTTGAGCACTAGGCCCATAGACTTGAATGTTACGACAAACGACCAGCTGTTACTTGCATTTGGTGACATCAGACATACTCTGGGTAATCACGATAAAAATCTGTACCATTATGAGTTATGTTAAAGCAATAATTCACTCCACTGTCCCCCCGATATCTGTTGGATAGTCAACAGGGTAGACGTATAAATGGAGCAGACTATCTAAGTTAAGTCCGCACAGTTAAGGGTCATACTTCCTGTAGAGTTAATATATTGCAGACAGTATTAAACAATGTCACAAAGAGTGTTGTCAAACTAGAAGCGATTAGATTTTGAATAACTCTTCTCAATATGGAAATAGATTTTCAGGTTTTGAATGCATTAGGTGATAGGAGACAATCACTATGATGCTCTTTCTCTAGATGAGTCAGAGACCACTTGGAAAACAGCCATTCAAATATACGGATCATCAGAGCTTTACTCAAGAACAGGGTGCCTGGAATATGCTGAGATAACAAGGTGTACAGCTGGATGAACACAGCAGGCCAAGCAGCATCATAAGAGCAGGAAAGCTGACATTTTGGGCCTAGGCCCTTCTTCAGAAAAATTTGCAGGCAATTGGGATTAGTTTAGATTAACATCATGATCAGTACAGACATAATGGGCTGAAGGGCCTGCTCTTATCTTCTATGTGCTATGTTCTATGTAACTAGAGATGGCCAATAAGCCAGCTTTGTGTAATGTCTTAAGTGACTTCCACTCACTGTGCCTACAATATAGCATTGTTAATGCTATGGAAAGCTCATGCTAAAAATGGAAATATCCCTTTGGCAGCAATTCCACATAATTTTGGCTGAATAATGCAGTCAATGTGCTTAATTAAATAGTTTGGTGTCTAATTAAAATGACAACTTGGCTTAGTTCACAACTTAAATATCCAGAAAGTACTGGGGAAACTCAACAAGCCTGGCAGCTTCTGTTGCAGTCAGTTCTAAAAAAAATTGCTATATTGGACTTGAAATGTTAGGTCTGTGGAGACAGTGTAGAAGGATTCCATTTGAGCTACCTCACCTGTGTCAATTTTTGAAAGTAACTATCTCATTTGTCACACTTCCCTGTCCATGCTCACACTCTTTCTCTTATGTTTTTATCCACACCTCTTTCAGAGTGATAGAGGTCAAAAAGGGCACAGGTAAAGGTCCTTCGGCCCATCAGGTTTGTGCCAGTCAGAAATAAGCACCTAAAATTTCTACTCCCATATCCCAGCACTTGGCACATTGTCTTGTATGATTGGCGTCACAAATGCACACCTAAATATTTCCTAATTGTTTACCATAAGTGGTGAGTTCCAGTTTCCCACCACCCTCTGGGTGATTTTTATTTTTCTGCATATCCCTTCTAAACCTCCGCCCCTTAACTTAAATCTAGGCCCCTGGTCATTGATTCTTCTATCAAATAGAAGACCTCTTTCCTGTTTACCCTGTTTGTGGCCATCATAATTTTATACATCTCGATCACGACCCCTCTCAATCTCCTCTGTTCAAAGGAAAACAACAATATTCTATCCAATCTCTCTTCATAACTGCTAATCTCCAGCCTAAACAAAGTCCTGGTAAATCTCTCTGCATCTTCCCCAGTGCAGTCACATCCTTCCTATAATGTGGGTTTCACAACTGTCACAATCCTCAAGCTGTGGCCTTATCAATATTTGAGATGTTGCCAGCATAACTTACCTGCTCTCAAAATTTTGAAACTGATGATTGAAGCTGCTGTTTTCCATAACATTCAAGTAGTTGCTTCTAAGTTTAAAAAAAATTGTTTTCAATATATTCTTTGCTAAGTTGAGGACAATCAACACTGGGAAATAGAATTTTCCATCTGGTGTTAGCACTAATCACCACTAATTCAAACAGAGTGTAAATAGATTCTGAGGAAAAGTCTCTTTATGACAGGTTAATAACAAGGCCCAACCTCAAACTTGAAACAGCATTTTGAATTACAGACATCGTATAAAATCTCGATATTTCACCATTTAAATTTGCTGCTGCACTTTTTCAGAACTCTTCACAAGAAATCTAACATCACGGCAATCGCCAATGTTTGTATTAAAATGCAGACTCCCTGGAAACTAGCTGATGCTTAAAATAACATTTTGGTTGAAAAGAATAATACTAGAACCTGAGGAAGTGGTCTTTGGTCAACTTGATCTCATTAGGTGAAGCTGCCAAAACATCAAATTCATGAGTGTGTGTATCCATGAGTGAAAAGATGTGCCTGAAAACCAACCATCTCTGAAATGAATCTGATCAATGAAAGTGGACAGAAACTGCCCTCTTCGTATTCAATACTCTTCTGCTTTTTTTAATCAAAAAGCCTGATAAAAATTAAAAATAGCAAACACTGATTGAGTAGCAGTCTGCCAAAATATATGTTCCTTGGATTGATATTACAACGTTTACAAAAGTTTAACTTTGATACTGGCAACATCTAATTAAAGTCACATTTGTGGGTTAGCGACAAGACAGTGTGGGGCTGGAGGATCAAAGCAGGCCAGGCAGTATCAGACGAGAAGGAAAGCTGATGTTTTGGGTTGGGACCCTTCTTCAGAAATGGGGAGAGGGAAGGGAGCTCAGAACTAAATAGAGAGAGGAGAGGGTGGGGCTGGGGAAGGTAGCTGGGAATCAGTGTTATTTCTGTCAATACGATTTGCCTCAGTATCAGAAAATACAATATAATCCAGCTAGCAGAGGTGAAAGCACAAAAGAATACCTTTATGTATAGAGAATACATTCTAAACTGTCGGGAAGAATAGACCATTCAGCCATCTGAACCTGCTTTGCTATTCTAGATCAAGATTGACCACCTGCCTGAATGTTGTATTCACACCTCCATGCCAATGCCATAAACTATACTGTCATTATACCTAGAAATCTATCAATAAATACCTGCAACACGCTCAATGATGAAGCTCCCACAACTGCTTTGTGTGCAGAATTCCAAAGGTTCAGCAGCCTCTGAATGAAGAAATTCAATTATTCCCCCTTTGTGTCCAGGTTTTAAATTCCTCAGAAAGGGGAAATATCCTTTTAGCATCCGCCCTGTTTCTCCTTTAATGGATGCTGCAAGTTTCAAAATTTCTCAACTCAAGAGAATACAGCCCAAACTCCTCAATATCGCCTCGTGGGATGGTTTCGCAACCCTTGGCATCAGTCTGGTGAACTTTCATTGCAATCCCCTTTCGGAAAACCACCCAAGGAAACCAAAGCTGTACAAAATACTCAAAGTGTAGTCTCATCAAGCTTCAGTTCCACTGAAGCAAGATATCTTTACTCATGTACTCTAATCTTGTTTTGAGATTAAAGTCAACTTGATTATATCACCTTGGTGTTGGTTATTCTAATTACTATGAGCATACAATGAAAGCCAATTTATTCTGAAGTGATCCTAAATATGACTTCTACTCTTCATTACAAGATACTAAATTACTTTCTCATTTGTCGTATTTTTCTCGTCTTGTACCCATTTAGGGAAAGATCAAGGCACTAACACACATATGTGTTCAATCTTTGAGGATTTGAAAGTGATAGCTTAATCGGGTAGCATGGTGGCCTCAAGTGCCAAGGACCCAGGTTTGATTCCAGCCTTGGGTGACTATCTGTGTGGAGTTTGTATGTCCTCTCACAGTCCAAAAAAGTGTAGGTTGAGTGTCATAGGAAGATGTCATCAACAATGCTATCGAGAAGTGTTATTGTGAGCCTGGAGAATCTTGGCTTGCTCATAGAGATGAAGAGTCAGTTCTTGTAACCTCACAAATTAATTTATTAGTGTATTAAGCAAGACTGTGGAGGAGCAATGGCAGGAGTTTCTGGGGGTAATTCAGAAGACACTGCAGAAATTCATCCCAAGGAAGAAGAAACACATTAAGGGGACGATGAGGCAACTATGGCTGACAAAGTCAGGGACAGCATCACAGCAAAAGAAAAGGCATTCAGTACGGTGAAGGTTAGTGGAAGCCATTATATGCAGATGACCACTAAATAAAGGACAATAGCTAAATAAACAATAAGTGGGAGAAGCTGAAATATGAGGGTAAACTAGCAAGCAATATAAACGAAGAATGAAAGTGTTTTATCAGTTATATAAAAAAATAAGAAAGCGGCAAGAGTGAACATTACCAAGGAGAAGGTGTTGGGGAAGGTCATGGGTTTAAAGGTGGATAAATTACTTGGGCCAGATGGACTATGCCCAGACTTCTGAAAGAGATATGAGAGGACATTGTATAGACATTGGTGGTGATCTTTTAGGAATCACTGGAGTCAGGGTGAATCCCAGAGGATGGCAAAGTTGATAATATAACACCCCTGTTTAAGAAGGGATGGAGACAGAAGAAGGGAAGTTAGAGAACAATTAATTTGACCTTGGGTAACAGTAAGATTTTAGAGTCCATTATTAAACATAAGATTGTGTCGTACTAGGAAATGCATGGTAAAATAGGGCTTAGACAGAACAGCTTCCTCACAGGGAGGTCATACCAAACAAATCGGATAGAATTTTTTGAAGTGGTAACCAGAAAATTAGACAAAGGAGAGCCAGTGGAAGTAATCTATTTGGATTTCCAGAAGGTCTTTGACCAGATTCCACTCAGGACGCTGCTGAATAAGACAAGAGCCAATGGTATTATGGGCAAGGTAATGTCACAGATCGAGGATTGGCTGACTGTTAGAAGGCGGATAATGGGAATAAAAGGGTATGTTTCAGGATGGCAGCTAGTGACAAGTGGTATTCTGCAGGGGTCAGTGTTGGGACCAGAACTATTCATTTCATACATGAATGATCTGGACAATGGAACTGAGGGCGTTTTTGCAATGTTTGCAGTTGACACGAAGATAGGTGGAGGGACAGGTAGTCTTGAGGGAACAGTAAGGATTCTGTAGGACTTGGACAGCCTGGAAGAGTGCACAAAGAAGTGGCAGGTGGAGTACGATGTGGGAAAGTGTGAGGTCATGCACATTAAGAGGAAGAATAGAGACACGGACAATTTTCAAAACGGGGAAAGGCTTCGGAAATCTGAAGCACAAAGACACATAGGAGTCCCAAGTCAGGACTCTCTTATATTGAGCATGCAGGTTCAGTTGGCAGTTACGAAAGCAAATACAAAGGGCACATTCATTTCAAGGGGCTAGGATGAAGACCAGAGCTGTCCTGCTGAGGTTGTATAACCCTCTATTCAGAGTGCACTTGGAATATTGTTTTGGACCCCTAAGGGGAATGCAAGGAAGGATGTGTTGGCCTTGAAGGGGCTCTAGAGGAGGTTTACAAGAATGGTCCAGGGAATGAAGGGCTTGTCATATGAGGCATGGTTGAGTACTCCTGGTCTATACTCGAAGGAATTTAGAAAGTTGAGGGACCTTCTGATTGATATGTACGGAACGCGTTAAGCCTCAATTGAGTGGATTCAGGGAAGATGCTTCCTCTAATAGGAGAGATTCGATCTAGAGTACGCAATCACAAAGTAATGGGATGACCATTTAGAACTGAGATGAGGATGAATTTCTTCAGCAAGAGGGTGGTGAATCTGTAGAACCCATTTCCACAGAAGGCTGTGGAGGTCAAGTCATTGAGTATATTGAAGACAGAGATGGATAGGGTCTTTATTTTTGAAGAAAGCAGGAAAGTGGGGTTGAGAAATATATCAGTCATAAGCAAATGGCAGAGCAGACTGAGTGGGCCAAGTGGCCTTATTATGCTCCTGTTTTTTATTGTGTCAGAGATGGGCATTAAACGCTGGTCCAGCCAGTGACACCTGCATCCTATAAATAAATATAAAAAGAATATCACTTGATTACATGATCAGCAAAAAAACTGAATGCTTTATTAAATGTCAAACTGCATTTTGAAAAGTGTATGCTAATGTTTAAATTTTTATCAAACTGACATCCAACCTTAATCTGTTGTATCTTTACAGATCCATTCTGGTTGAGTTTCTAGACATGAGCTTGCATAGACTTTAGACAAGGACATATGCTGTTGGTAGGACTAGGGACGTTTCCCACAGTAAGTATGTGATAGAAACTTTGTCAACACTTACAGAACGACTCCTTGCTTCCATGCTTATGATGCTGTTCACAATTAGCAAGCAGCCAAAATGTCCCCAGTGTTTCAAATCAGCTTGAATGACTATTAAAGCACTGATCCAATAGCCTGGTATGCCACCTTGTCACACGGTGAACATGAGATGCGAACATAAACTACCACAGGCAAGGAGTGATAGTGGTATTGTGTTAATGTCACTGAATTAGCAATCTCCAGTCCTAGGCTCAGGTTTTGGGTTAGTGGGTTCAAATCTCGCTGCAATATCTGCAGAATTTAAATTGAATTAATAAATCTGGAACATCATGCTGTTTTCAGTAATGCTGATCATGAAATCATTAAGCATAGAACATAGAACATAGAAAAGTACAGCACAGCACAGCCCCTTCAGCCCATGATGTTGTGCCGTGGATTAATCCTAATCCAAAAATAAAATAACCTAACCTACATTCCCCTCAATTCACTGCTGTCCATGTGCATGTCCAGCCGTTGCTTAAATGTCACTAATGACTCTGCTTCCACGACTACCACTGGTAAACTATTCCATGCGCTCACAACTCTCTGGGTGAAGTACCTCCCTCTGACATCTCCTCTATACCTTCCTCCTAACACCTTAAAACTATGAACCCTCATGGCAGTCAATCCTGCCCTGGGGAAAAGCCTCTGGCTATTGGCTCTATCCATGTCTCTCATTACCTTGTACACCTCGATCAGGAAACCACTCTTCCTCTTTCTCTCCAGAGAGAAAAGTCCGAGCTCAGTCAACCTCTCCTCGTAAGACAAGCCCTCCAGCCCAGGCAGCATCCTGGTAAACCTCCTTTTCACCCTTTCCAAAGCCTCCACATCTTTCCCATAATAGGGCAACCAGAACTGGACACAATATTCCAAATGTGGTCTCACCAGGGTTTTGTAGAGCTGCAGCAAAACCTCGCAGCTCTTAAACTCGATCCCCTTGTTAATAAAAGCCAAAACACCATATGCTTTCTTAACCACCTTATACACTTGGGTGGCAACTTTGGGGGAGCTATGCACTTGAACACCAAGATCCCGCTGTTCCTCCATACTACCAAGAATCCTGCCTTTAATCCTATATTCAGCATTTAAGTTTGGCCTTCCAAAATGCATCACTTTGCATTTATCCAGGTTGAACTCCATCTGCCATTTCTCAGCCCAGCTCTGCATACTGTCAATGTCTCGCTGAAGCCTGCAATAGCCCTCAATACTATCAACGACACCTCCAACCTTTGTATCATCAGCAAACATACTAACCCACCCCTCAACCTCCTCATCCGAGTCATTTATAAAAACTACGAAGAGCAGAGGCCCAAGAATAGAGCCCTGTGGGACACCACTCAGCACTGACCTCCAGGCAGAATGCTTACCATCTACAACCACTCTCTGCCTCCTGTCAGTCAACCAATTCTGAATCCAGACAGCCAAATCACCCTGTATCCCATACTTCCTGACTTTATGAATGACTCTGTCGTGGGGAACCTTATCAAATGCCTTGCTGAAGTCCATGTACCCCACATCCACTGCATGACCCTCGTCAAACTGTCTCGTGACCTCCTCAAAGAACTCAATAAGATTTGTGAGGCATGACCTGCCCCTCACAAAGCCATGCTGACTCCCTTTAATCATGCTATGCTTTTCCAAATAGCCATAAATCCTATCCATCAGAATTCTTTCCAAAACCTTGCTGACCACAGACATAAGACTGACTGGTCTGTAATTTCCAGGGATTTCCCTATTCCCTTTCTTGAAAAGAGGAACAACATTTGCCTCCCTCCAAACTTTCGGTACAACTCCCGGGGAGAGTGAGGAAGCAAAGATGTTCGCCAGCAGCTTAGCAACCTCCTTTCTCGCTTCCCGGAGCAACCTAGGATAAATCTGGTCTGGCCCTGGGAACTTATCAATCTTAATGTTTGCCAAAATTTCCAGCACATCAACTTCCTCAATCTCGATCTGTTCAAGCCTGTTTCCCTGCTCCTCAAAGTTCTCATTCACAACAAGGTCCCTTTCCTTAGTGAAAACCGAAGCAAAGAACTCATTTAGGGCTTCCCCTATCTGCTCAGACTCCACGCACAAGTTCCCTACACTATCCCTGATCGGCCCTACCTTCTCCCTGATCATTCTCTTATTCCTCACGTATGAATAAAATGCCTTCGGGTTCTCCCTAATCCTTTCTGCCAAGCCTTTTTCGTGCCCCCTCCTGGCCCTCCTCAGTCTACTTTTGAGCTTCTTCCGATCAAGGCTGTAATCCTCTACAGCTGTGCTAGACCCTTGCTACCTCCACCTTACGTACGCTGCCTTTTTCTTTTTGACGAGAAGCACCTCTGTTCCCGTCATCCAAGGCTCCTTAATCTTACCCCTTCTTACCTGTCTCAGACGAACAAATTTAACCATCACTCACAACAACTGCTCCTTAAACAGCCTCCATATCCCATTGATCTATTCTAAGGTTTAAAGGTGATGGAATGTAGGTGTGTGCACTCCTCCAATAGACCCTGAGAATGCTGGGCCTGGCCTCTCTATGGCAGTGGGTAAGGAAACCTGTCTGTTACTCCTGTTCCTCCCTGTACACTCAGTTGAAGCCCCTAATTCCCAACACCGCGGTGTCCTCTTCTGCAGCTGGTGCTTGGACAACGGCAGTCCTCCAAGAGGCCTTGGGCATTTCTTCCGCAACCAGCTGCAGAGTGTCGCAGTGAGGTGCTCACTGGATTGTGCCCTCAGATATTCTAAGACTACCTGTCTCACTGAGGTGTCAGTATCTGAGGGACTGGTACATTGTGAAGGAGACAGCCTTGTTTCCTCTGAGGCCTTGGTAATCTAAGCTTCAGAGGTCCGACGGAACCCCACCCACGGCCGACACTGACAGAACCCCGCCCACGGCCGGCGACCTCATCGCTCCGCCCACAACCTCCACAGCCAGCAACCCCAGAGGAGACAGCCACACTGAACACTGCCGCATCTTCACCATACCCCCAGACCTCCCACTAACTGAGGACGAACGGTCAGTCCTTAGTAAGGGGCTCACCTTTGTTCCCCTACAACCACACATCAACGAATACCAGTCACGATTGGACATAGAGCAGTTTTTCCGCCGTCTTCGCCTCCATGCCTACTTCTTCAACCGGGAGCCTAACCCTCCTTCCACTGACCCCTTCACCCGCTTCCAACACAAGTCCTCCTCCTGGATACCACCCCCAGGCATCCTACCCTCCCTCGAACTCTTCATCTCCAACTGCCGTCGAGACATTAACCGCCTCAACCTCTCCACCCCTCTCACCCACTCCAAACTCTCCCCTGCAGAATGGGCAGCCCTCCGCTCCTCCGCTCAAACCCCAACCTCACCATCAAACCCGCAGACAAGGGTGGCGCAGTGGTAGTATGGCGCACTGACTTCTACATCGTCGAGGCCAGACGCCAACTCTCCGACACCACCTCCTACCGCCCCCTCGATCATGACCCCACACCCGAGCACCAAACCATCATCTCCAACACCATTCATGACCTCATCACCTCAGGGGACCTCCCACCCACAGCCTCCAACCTCATTGTTCCCCAACCCTGCACGGCCCGTTTCTATCTCCTTCCCAAAATCCACAAACCTGCCTGCCCTGGTCGACCCATCGTCTCAGCCTGCTCCTGCCCCACCGAACTCATCTCCACCTATCTGGAATCTATTTTCTCCCCTTTGGTCCAGGAACTCCCCACCTACATCCGTGACACCACCCACGCCCTCCACCGCCTCCAGGACTTCCAATTCCCTGGCCCCCAACACCTCATCTTCACCATGGACGTCCAGTCCCTATACACCTGTATTCCGCATGCAGATGGCCTCAAGGCCCTCCGCTTCATCCTGTACCGCAGGCCCGACCAGTCCCCCTCCACCGACACCCTCATCCGCCTAGCCAAACTCGTCCTCACACTCAACAACTTCTCTTTTGACTCCTCCCACTTCCTACAGACTAAGGCGGTGGCCATGGGCACCCGCATGGGCCCCAGCTATGCCTGCCTCTTTGTAGGTTACGTGGAACAGTCCCTCTTCTGCACCTACACAGGCCCCAAACCCCACCTCTTCCTCCGGTACATTGATGACTGTATCGGCGCCGCCTCTTGCTCCCCAGAGGAGCTCGAACAGATCATCCACTTCACCAACACCTTCCACCCCAATCTTCAGTTCACCTGGGCCATCTCCAGCACATCCCTCACCTTCCTGGATCTCTCAGTCTCCATCTCAGGCAACCAGCTTGTAACTGATGTCCATTTTAAGCCCACCGACTCCCACAGCTACCTAGAATACACCTCCTCCCACCCACCCTCCTGCAAAAATTCCATCCCCTATTCCCAATTCCTCCGCCTCCGCCGCATCTGCTCCCACAATAAGACATTCCACACCCACACATCCCAGATGTCCAAGTTCTTCAAGGACCGCAACTTCCCCCCCACAGTGATCGAGAACGCCCTTGACCGCGTCTCCCGTATTTCCCGCAACACATCCCTCACACCCCGCCCCCGCCACAACCGCCCAAAGAGGATCCCCCTCGTTCTCACACACCACCCCACCCACCTCCGGATACAACGCATCATCCTCCGACACTTCCGCCATCTACAATCCGACCCCACCACCCAAGACATTTTTCCATCCCCACCCCTGTCTGCTTTCCGGAGAGACCACTCTCTCCGTGACTCCCTTGTTCGCTCCACACTGCCCTCCAACCCCACCACACCCGGCACCTTCCCCTGCAACCGCAGGAAATGCTACACTTGCCCCCACACCTCCTCCCTCACCCCTATCCCAGGCCCCAAGATGACTTTCCACTTGCACATCTGCCAATGTGGTATACTGCATCCACTGTACGCGGTGTGGCTTCCTCTACATTGGGGAAACCAAGCGGAGGCTTGGAGGCCGCATTGCAGAACACCTCCGCTCAGTTCGCAACAAACAACTGCACCTCCCAGTCGCAAACCATTTCCGCTCCCCCTCCCATTCTCTAGATGACATGTCCATCATGGGCCTCCTGCAGTGCCACAATGATGCCCTCCGAAGGTTGCAGGAACAACAACTCATATTCCGCCTGTGAACCCTGCAGCCTAATGGTATCAATGTGGACTTCACCAGTTTCAAAATCTCCCCTTCCCCCACTGCATCCCTAAACCAGCCCAGTTCGTCCCCTCCCCCCACTGCACCACACAACCAGCCCAGCTCTTCCCCTCCACCCACTGCATCCCAAAACCAGTCCAACCTGTCTCTGCCTCCCTAACCTGTTCTTCCTCTCACCCATCCCTTCCTCCCACCCCAAGCCGCACCCCCATCTACCTACTAACCTCATCCCACCTCCTTGACCTGTCCGTCTTCCCTGGACTGACCTATCCCCTCCCCACCTATACTCTCCTCTCCACCTATCTTCTTTTCTCTCCATCTTCGGTCCGCCTCCCCCTCTCTCCCTATTTATTCCAGAACCCTCACCCATCCCCCTCTCTGATGAAGGGTCCAGGCCCGAAACGTCAGCTTTTGTGCTCCTGAAATGCTGCTTGGCCTGCTGTGTTCATCTAGCCTCACATTTTATTATCTTGGATTCTCCAGCATCTGCAGTTCCCATTATCTCCATATGTCTGTTGTGCCCTTTCTGTGGAACAATTGCTCCCAAACTGTACTTCCCAACTCCTGCCTGATAGCGTCATAGTTTCCTTTTCCCCAGTTAAATTTTGTAAAAACCTATGTCGTTCACTAATACACATCTGGGAAAGAAATTTGCCATTCCTCCCCAGTCTGGTGGGCCTGTGATTCCAAATTCACAGCAATGTGAATGGATCTTAACTTTCCTCTGGAATGACCCCAGCGTTAACTCAGCTCAGGGGCAAATGGGGATTAGCAGTAAGTCCTGACCTTGACAGCAATGCCTATGGGATAATAAAGACAAAGAAATGCTGTCCCAAGTCCATATCAGGTGGAATCTTGCGCATCCCCTATATTATACTTAATGGCAGAAAGAGCAATGGAATAGGTGGGGGAGTGGGACCATATACCCAGGAATGAATAATAAAAACGGGAAAAATATCATGTGATGTAAGCTGCATTCCTCCAGTATCACAATCAAAAATGTGCAAATGTCCTAGTCACCCAGATGATATCCACAAAGTCTGAATAAGGAACCAAATTGATATCAGCAGCCGATACTTTTCAGGAAAAGATGTATCAAGAGATTGGGAGTGAAGATTTGCTCAAAACAAAACATTGAAAATGCGCTGCATACAATTCCATGGAAGCCAGACATCAGGACGTGATCAAAAAGTAGAAATTGCTCGGTTTGAAAATGTAGGATTCTACAAGGGAGAAAAATAAAGTATTGATTTCAACACTGTAGCTGTTTTCAGTGAGGGATAGCCATGAGAATAGATATCCTTCAGATGGTGTTATGGGGCAGCTAATATTGTGTTAATGTTGTGTTCAGTTCTGGTCACCATATGGCCAGAAAGATGGGGTGGTTTTGGAAAGGGTACAGAAAAAATTTAACAGGATGTTGCCGGGTCTGGAGAACATTAGCCATGAAGAGAGGTTGGAGAAACTTGGGTTGTTCTCACTGGAACCATGGAGGTTGAGGGGGGACCTGGTAGAGGTCTACAAGATTATGAAGGGCATGGGTAGAGTGGCCAGTCAAAAGCTTTTTCCCAGGGTGAAAGAGTCAGTTACCAGGGGCCATGGGTTTAAAGTGCGAGGGGCAAAGTTTAAAGGTGATGTATGAGACAGGTTTTTAACGCAGGGGGTGGTAGGTGCCTGGAACCTGGGGGACATGGTGGAAGCAGATACGATAGTGACTTTTATAGGGCATCTTCACAAATTCATGAATAGGATAGGAATAGAGGGATATGGCCCCTGGAAGGGTAGCGGACTCTAGTTGTGATGGGCAGCATGTCGCTACAGGCTTGGAGAGCTGAAGGGCCTGTTCCTATGCTGTAATTTTCCTTGTTCTTTGTTCTAACTAAATCGAGGAAAGGCTGAGGGACTTGAGGCTGTTTTCATTAGAGAGAAGAAGGTTGAGGGGTGACTTAATTGAAACATATAAAATAATCAGAGGGTTAGATAGGGTGGATAGGGAGAGCCTTTTTCCTAGGATGGTGACGGCGAGCACGAGGGGGCATAGCTCTAAATTGTTGGGTGAAAGATATAGGACAGATGTCAAAGGTGGTTTCTTTACTCAGAGAATAGTAAGGGAATGGAACGCTACGCCTGAAACGGTAGTGGATTCGCCAACTTTAGGTGCATTTACGACGTCATTGCATAAGCATATGGAAGTACATGGAATAGTATAGGTTAAATGAGCTTCAGATCAGTATGACAGGTCGGCACAACATCGAGGGCCGAAGGGCCTGTACTGTGCTGTAATGTTCTATGTTCTACGAAAGAGTTCCTCTATGAAGGAAACTTGGAAGATTCAGGGTTCTCCAGATAAGGCAATGGATCAAAATTCAGGTTTATGAGAAATGACATAATCACAGAATCACAGAATGGTTATGCTGCCGGAGGAGACTATTTTGCCCATTGTGCCTACATTGGTTCTATTACCGAGGGCTAACCTCCTGCTCTTTCCACCATAAATCTGCTTACCACTAGTATCCAAATAACTATTAAATGCCTGCCTTGAAATCCACAACTGAACCTGCCTCCACCACATTTCCAGGTAGTGCTTGCGACACCTTGACTTCATTTTTTTTAAAACATGATCACCCTTGTTTTATTTGCACATGATTTTAAATTTATGCCTTTTTTATGAATGGGAACAGCTACTCCATATCTATTCTATCCAGCCCAATTATGATTTTGCAAAGCTCTCTCAAATCACCTCCTAGCCTTCTTCTCTCCAAGGACAGCAGTCCAAAATTCTTTAGTCTCTCCTCTCAACTGAAGTGAACCATTCCCGTAAATCAATTCTGCACTGTCTCTAATGCATACACATCTTTCCAATGATGTGGTGCTGACAATTGTCTAGTTGAGGGTGAGTAAGTGTTTTGCATGAGTATGTCATCACTTCTGCACTCTTGTACTTGGTGCCCGCTATTAGTAAAGAAGAGAACACAATATACATCACATCCTTTGTGAATACACGCAAGACATAAATAATTTTCCAATGATGAAAGGATTCACTCATCAATCAAGGTCAATGTCTAAGGCAAGGTAAACAGCCCTCAAGCAGAAAACCTACAAGTATTCCAAATCAGAACAAAATATATTCTGAAGGGAGGCAATGGCCTCATAGTATTGTCACTAGACTGTTAATCCAGGGATGCAGATTCAAATTCTGCCATGGCAGATGGTGGAGAGAGATATTGGGAACTGCAGATGTTGGAGAATCCGAGACAGCAAAGTGTAGAGCTGGATGAACACAGCAGGCCAAGCAGCCTCTTAGGAGCACAAAAGCTGACGTTTCAGGCCCAGACTCTTCACCATAAAAGGGGGATGGAGAGAGGGTTCTGAAATAAATAGGGAGGGGAGGGGCAGATCGAAGATGGATAGAGGAGACGATAGGCGGAGAGGAGACAGACAAGTTAAAGGGGCGGGGATGGAGCCAGTAGATGTGAGTGTAGGTGGGGAGGTAGGTCGGGGATAGGTTAGTCCAGGGAGGACGGACAGGTCAAGGGGGTGGGATGAGGTTAGTAGGTAGGAAATGGAGGTGAGGCTTAAAGTGAGAGGAGGAGATAGGTGAGAGGAAGAACAGATTAGGGAGGCAGGGATGAGCTGGGCTGGTTTTGGGATGCAGTGGGGGGGAGGGGAGATTTTGAAGCTTGTGAAATCCACATTGATACCATTGGGCTGCAGGGTTCCCAAGCGGAATATGAGTTGCTGTCCCTGCTACCTTCGGGTGGCATCGCTGTGGCACTGCAGGAGGCCCAGGATGGACATGTCATCTCAGGAATGGGAGGTGGAGTTAAAATGGTTTGCGACTGGGAGGTGCAGTTGTTTAGTGTGAACCGAGTTATATTATGTCAGATAGAGGAATTTGATTTCAATTTTTTAAAAACTCAGGAATTAAGAATTCCAAATGACTGTTAATCCATTGTCGATTGTCAGGAAAAACCATGTGGTTTGCTCATGTCCTTTAGGGAAGGAAACACCATCCTTACCTGGTCTGGAATTTTTGTGATTCCAAACCCACAGCAATGTGGCTGGCTCTTAACTGCCCTCTGGGCAGTTAGGGATAGGCAATAGATGCTGTCTAGCCAGCGACGGCAACATCCTGTTAAAGAACAAAGGGGGGAAATACCTGTGAAACCTCCAGACAGGTTAAATTTGTGAAGCCAGAGACTTAGGGGGAGATGAGGAGCAGTGCTAAATGAATACACTCAAGTGAATAGATGTTATCTCTGGAGAAAACCCCTTGGACATATGGAAGTAGTTATAAGAAGCTAATGTTGTAGTTGCATTCAGCTCCACCCAATCTGCTGATGACTGGTATCAAGGAAGTAGAGCAGTCTAGTGCAAGGTTCTGATGGTGGCAGATGTGCTACTTCTGACTCCTGATAATCTTTGTAATTATGCTTAACTCATGCTTATGCTTTCACACAATAAACAACATCTTGTCCTGTAAAACAAGTGCTTCTGTTTGTTAAGGCACACTCTCTACCACAGCTTATTAGGTACATCCTGATACTCAACATTGAAAAGAGGATTGATGGTAGCACTTTAGCCCAATCACAAGCTACTTGTGGTGGGATGACAATGTTCAGGACAGCAAATGGCCTTTGATTGATTGGAAGCCCTTGGTGTGTGAGTCTTTGATCTTGGGGAAAGGTTCATTGCTGGAGGATTAAGTAGTGAGAGAGGTATACAGCTTAGAAACAGGCCCTTTAGCCCAATGCGTTCATGCTGACCAGGTTTCTTAAGCTTGAGTGGGGGAGGAAGCAAGATGCAGAAGGCCTCTCTTAAACGAAGCAGTGTGAATATCAGCTAGCAGAGTAGACAGGAATAAAGACCTCTGTCACTTCTACAAGATTCCATCCATTATCTTCAGCAAAGGAAGAGAACCCAGAAACATTATGTAAAAGCATTGACTAGAGAGCGAACAGTCCATATTCTCAATTCCTCTATTCTAGAAGTCGTTCCCTTCCAGAGACCAGCATTCTGAAGCATTAAAAAGATAACAATTTTTAAAATGAGCATGCGAAAGGAACACATATATAGGAATTATAAGGAACTTAAGGTGAACATTGAATTTTTAAACATTTAAACATGGGTTTAAACAGAGATCAGTCTCAGCTGTTATCTTTCAAGAGACTATGAGAAGCCGTTTCCAAAATGTTGTCAACTATGAAGGGCCTATGAAGGGTTCTGAAGAAAACCCCAGGCCCAAAGCATCAGCTTTCTTGCTCCTCTGATACTGCTTGGCCTGCTGTGTTCATCCAGCTCTATACCTTGTTATCTCAGACTATAATTATTTTTTTGTCAGGAGGTGCCAGAGATCCTGTTTGGCTAATGAAAGGGGCAACTGAGGTGTTGTCCTTTCCCTTCCTCCCAAGATCACCTTTGCTCACCTTAACCAAAATTATACAATGGCCGACTTGCAAAGTGTGGGCCTAAAACAATACCCACTCTCCTCACAAGTACCAGCATGGCACTCAATCAAAATGTGATTTTTTTTTTCCAAGCCTACAAATGGCTTGGGTGTCCTTACTCCTCCTAAGTGCTGCCTACACTCTCCATCGACACTTTAAGTTGACCCAGAGTCTGCATGCTGCTGACTGAAAAACAGTTTTTGTGTGTGGAATATGTTTCATGGGGGTAACATAACAAGAACCGAAGTATTATGGATTTCAATGCTGAACTCTTGCAGAGACTGACAGCTGTTTCAAAATCTCAGGGGAAAAAAAAACGCATTTACTGAAGGAGGGGAATTAAGCCACTTAGGTGTTAAATGAAACCAATCAGTTGGAGATGGTTGAAATTAGCTTGACTAACCCAGTAGGAATAATTCCCCTGCTCACTATTTCTGGTTGTTGGAATTACCCATTGCTGAATGTAATTGTTAGAACATAGAACATAGAACATAGAAAAGTACAGCACAGTACAGCCCCTTCGGCCCACGATGTTGTGCCATGGAATAGTCCTAATCCAAAAACAAAGTAACCTAACCTACATTCCCCTCAATTCACTGCTGTCCATGTGCATGTCCAACAGTCGCTTAAATGTCACGAATGACTCTGCTTCCACGACTACCACTGGCAAAGTATTCCATGCGCTCAGAGCTCTCTTGATGAACAACCTCCCTCTGACGTCTCCTCTATACCATCCTCCTAACACGTAAAAACTATGACCCCTCATGGCAGTCAATCCTGCCCTGGGGAAATGTCTCTGGCTATCGACTCTATCCATGCCTCTCATTACCTTGTACACCTCGATCAGGTCACCGCTCTTCCTCCTTCTCTCCGGAGAGAAAAGTCCAAGCTCAGTCAACCTCTCCTCGTAAGACAAGCCCTCCAGTCCAGGCAGCATCCTGGTAAACCTCCTTTGCACCCTCTCTAAAGCCTCCACATCTTTCCTATAATAGGGCAACCAGAACTGGACACAATATCCCAAGTGTGGTCTCACCAGGGTTTTGTAGAGCTGCAGCATAACCTCACGGCTCTTAAACTCGATCCCCCCGTTAATGAAAACCAAAACACCATATGCCGTCTTAACAACCTTAACAGCCACCTGGGTGGCAACTTTGAGGGAGCTAGGCACTTGAACACCAAGATCCCGCTGTTCTTCCACACTGCCGAGAATCCTGCCTTTAATCCTATATTCAGTATTTAAGTTTGGTCTTCCAAAATGCATCACTTCGCATTTATCCAGGTTGAACTCCATCTGCCATTTCTCAGCCCAGCTCTGCATACTGTCAATGTCTCGCTGAAGCCTGCAATGTTGTGGCAGTATTTTCCACAATCAGAATCATAGCCTTCATGCTCATGACATCTACATAACATGACAAAGTCCCTTGTAGAAATCTTGGTGCGAAAGAGAAAGCTTGTTATTGATTAAAGTGTAGAAGGGAAAGTCTGATCCCACCATAATCAAAACCTGTTTAATTAATTGCCATGACACATTATGCATGTAGGTATACTGAAATTTTAAATACAAGTGAAAATCATCAATGTCAAGGAATTTAGCTGAATTCTTTCAGACATTTGGCTGCAGATTGTTAAGGGAAGCCCTGAACCTGTCAGCAAGGAGGCTCGAAGGACAAATAATGTAAACCTCACGAAAGGACACCGGAAGTTGAATAGCATTGTCAGGGGACAATTGCTAAACATTACTTAGTCAGTCTGACCTCAGGAAAATATTCACAACTTCACAAGGTAACAAGCGACATTGACTCAGTATGATAACAAAGTGTGGAGCTGGATGAACACGGCAGGCCAAGCAGCTTCTCAGGAGCACAAAAGCTGACGTTTCGGGCCTAGACCACTCTGCTGAAGGGTCTAGGCCCAAAACGTCAGCTTTTGTGCTCCTGAGATGCTGCTTGGCCTGCTGTGTTCATCCAGCTTCACACTTTGTTATCTTGGATTCTCCAGCATCTGTAGTTCCCGTTATCCTTGACTCAGTATGATGCAGCTCGCAAATAGCTGCAAAGGGGCATAACAATCAGTGTTGAAATGCGGTCACTAAGATGTATTATAAGAGCCCAAGGACAGGTGGTAGAGGGCCTGACAAACACCATGGGGTGATGGAAGGACCTCAGGTGGGCCATGACGTTTGTCCCTCATTGATTGTGCATTCACAGGTTTGGATCTGGCCTCTCCCGCACGTGCAGTAAAAGAGCTCTGAATAAAGGTCAATTGCACTGCTGATCACGAACTCGAAACTCCTTTTTGACATCTCTTCCCAACACTGGTACAATCACTAAGCCAGAAATTTCACATTTGTTATTTCCAGCCTCATCGTCAACACTGTCGTCGAGCACCCAAAATCAAAATGAAGCATTGTAAATTTCAGATAAACTCAACAGAGAGACCATGGCAGATGATATCTGCGACATCCCAGAAGTACCTTTTGTTGTGATGACATGATTAAGACTAAAGTAGATCCAGAAAGGCAGTCCATGTAAATTTATATACAAACAAAAATACATAATGCTCAGTAGGTATACTAGTTTGTTTGATAAATAATTTAAATCATTAACATTCACAACAGAGTCAAAACTTCAATTCTTCTCTCAACACCATTGGGCCTTTGGGTTATAGATGTTATCCATCATCAACACAGGCCAAATTTCACTTTGGGAACAATAGGAAAAATCCCACTTTTTTTTGTTTCTCTGTAATTGAAAGCTCAAGGTTGAAATTGGATTTTCACAAATCCCCTTGACCTGACATATTAAAAAAAAACAGACTTCTCCTGGTAAATGAACTTCTTATATCAGCTTTCACGGAAAAAAAGACTGTAGGGAAATCCCAAATCTAATTAGTCTGACACAGGAATTTGTAGCAAAATGTAGGCATCAGCATGCCATATGCTGTGAAGAAATATGTTTAATGCATTACAAGTCCACCGGGCACAAAGACCTAACAGAATTACTTTTAAATCCTGAAGCAAGTGAGCTCAGATTCATACTGAGCCAACAAATTCATTTAATCAGTAACCAACCATCCAAAGCACAAGTTCACAGTGGAGGTGCTATTGTCATCTTAGTGCTTCTAAGGTGCACAAAATTAATTTGATCAGACTGGTTTAGCTGCTGCCCACTGATCAGAAACCCCTATTGATAAGGTAGAAGGCTGGAAAAACGCAGCAAGTCAGGCAGCATCTGGATGATGAGAAGTTTTGAGTTTGGCCCTTCTTCAGGACTGGATGTGGGGGTAGAGGGAGCTGCAGATAAAGGTGGGGATGTGGGTAGCAGAATGGTAATGATTGGCGCACACCAGTCGTAGGTATGACCTGGTTGGTTGATGGAAGGGATGAATCCAGTTGGTGGCTGGAATAGAAGGGAGGAGGCAGGACTGGAAAGAGAGTTGAGGAATGGGTGGGAAGGTTATTTGAAATTAAAGAACTCAATATTAAGTCCTTTGGGCTGTAGGGTGTCCAGGCGGAAGATAAGTGGTGGTTCCTCAAATTTGCATTCTAATTCACTGCAACACTGGAAGATGCCACGGACTGACATGTTGAAGAGGGAATGGGGGTAGGAGTTGAATTGGGCAGTGAGCGAGAGGGTAGGCTGGCTGTTTTGTGCCAGGTCAAGATGCTTGGCAAATGGTCACCTAGCCTACGTTTGGCCTCACCAACGTATAGAAGACCACATTGGGAACACCAGATGCAGTAAACTAGGTTGGAGGAGATGCTCTGTTTCACATGGTTAAAGGGGAATGTAGTGGGGTGGTGGGGGCGGCGGGGTTGTGCAAAGGTATCAGCGTGATTGATGGGGCGTGTGGCATGAACTAAGGAGTGACAAAGGAAATGGTCCTTGCAGAAGGTAGAGAGGGGTGGGGAGTGGAAAGTGTATTGGGTGGTGGGGTCTAATTGGAGTTGACGGAAATGTTTGAGGATGATATGTTGGATGCGAAGGCTGGTGGGGTGGAAAGTGAGGACAAGGGGGAAACCTATCTCTTTGTTTGGAGAGTGGGTTTTAGAGTTAAGGAGCGGGGAATGAGGAGATGCATGGAGGGCTATCTGGATGACAAAGGAAGGAAAGAATGTTGTTTGAAATAGGAGGACATCTGGGAGGCTTAGGAGTGGAACATTTCCTCTTCGGAGCAGATGCGATGGAGGCAGAGAAATTGGGAAAATGGGAAAGAACATAACATTAACTCTGTTGATATCTCCCCAGATACTGCCTGGCTGGGTGATTATGTGGAGCAGAATCACAGAATCAGTTTCTGTTTTGCTTCTTACTAACCATTTTTCCACATATTGCACAGGATATACCTGTTTCCTAATGAATTCTTTATCTCAAAATATCTTACATATACTGAAGTACTTTTACAGAATGGTCACTGGAAAACAGGGCAAATAATTTTTGCACCACAGATTACTTTGAGATAATAAACAGATAATATCTATTTCAGTGACATTGGTGGTATATTTTAAAAACCAATTGTGAAAACTGGACAGCATAGACAAGTTAGGCCAAAGGCTTGTTTCCAAGCTGTAAGCCTCTCTGGCTCGATATCGACACCAGTGTCACTCATTATTGTATCATGGGAACTCTTAATATCCCATAAAACAAAAAAAAGCCTTGAGGAGCAGGTTATTTTTATTCTCAAAAGAATACCAATGCACTTTGAAATTTGTTATAACTTATGTAAAAGGCCACAGCTTAATATTTTATAGCTGTTGAGCTATACTTTAATACTGCATTGTGAAATATTAAATTTTAATAGTACCTGAGAACAAGAATATTGGTATGCAGATCAATTTGATGCAAAAGGACTTCGATGATATTCCACGTTGTAGTTATCAGAGCTGCGGGTTAGTGGACTGCGAAGTGACCAATGACTAATTTGAACTGACACATATTTTCACAGAGGAGGAGGTGTCAGTCAGTAAGTGATCCATTGAGTAGCACATTCTGCAACCTGGAGGCATTCCCATTTGTGATCACATTCATCTTGGTCCATGGGCATTTCATGCTGTATCTTGAGATAATGATCAATGACCAAAGTTCCTGGTGTCTTCCTCTAGAGGAAGATTCATGACGTTAATTAATTTATTCCGGGGTTGTACATTCAGCTGAGAGGGATGTAAATCTCTAATGGAGCCCTGTGTGCTGGTCAATTCCTCTTAACATCACTTCACTGACAGTATTTATTTCTGACCAAAGTGCATCACATTCTTGTCACATGTTATAAATGGGTGTTTTGCCTCATTGCCAAGAATCTCTACATTGTAAATTAATGAACAGAAAAACCTGAAGGAAGCCATTGCACTAAGTGCATCTTGTCTTTTTATCAAACTATGAGTGGTGAAATATGTTAAACTGCAATTTTGATGCTTTAAAAACATCAGCAGGAACATGATATGTTGCTTTATTCTCACACTTAGGTTCTCTGTTAATATCTCAGTTTAAGGCCTGCAGCATGGAACATGTGCAAAACATTATTTTTTTCTCTCTTTAGATTCATTTTCACTACGCAATTAGAAACTTCAGGAGTTGAAATTCATCTGTTGTCATTTAAATCCCTTCATGGCCTATCCCCTCCCTATCTACACAAAATCCTCCAAACTTGTAACATTTCTGTCCTGCTCTTATTCTGCTAAATAAAAACTGAAAGAACTGTGGATGCTATAAATCAGGAACAAAAACAAAGTTCCTGGAAAAACCCAGCAGGTCTGGCAACATCTGTGAAGGGAAAAACAGAGTTAACGTTTTGGGTCCTGTGAGGAAGGGTCAACGGACCTGAGACGTTAACTCTGTTTTTTTCCTTTACAGATGCTTACCAGACCTGCTGAGATCTTCCAGCAATAGTTTCAGAGAGAGTAGGAACTGCAGATGCTGGAGAATCTGAGATAACAAGGTGTAGATCTGGATGAACACAGCAGACCAAGCAGCATCATAGGAGCAGGAAAGCTGGCATTTCGGGCCTAGGCCCTAGGCCCGTAACTTCAGCCTTCCTGCTCCTATGATGCTGCTTGGCCTGCTGTGTTAATCCAGCTCTACACCTTGTTATCTCAGATTTTCCAGCAACTTTTGTTTTGTTCTTTCTCTTATTCTGCCCTGTTATGCATAGACAACAATAATGATTAATTGGTTAATGCTCCTTCAGTTCCATAGGCCCTAAATCTTTAAATTTACTCCTTACATCTCTTTATTTCAATCTCCTCATTTAGGACACTCCATGAAAGACAAGTCTGACCAAGATTTTGGTCAGTTGATTGAACTTAGCATTATGTGGCTCAGCACCACACTTAGTTTTATAACCTTCTTGTGAAGTGCATTTAGATGCTTCATTGCTTTAAAGGTTCTCTATCAATATCAAATTCTGTAAAGCGAGGCTCATGGGTCTCACAGAAGCCATTGTTAACTTTCAATTGTCCAAGTGCTTAATTCATGAGTGTTTGAACTCACACAGGGCGAAACAACCTGTAGCATCTTGGACCTCTGTCAAGATGGAGCTGGGGAGAGCAGATTTGTGTGTACTTCTGAGCTGGTTCATTCCATGCTCCATCACTGCTTGGTCTTTCCATTGTGGATTATTATATTTATTTTTGTTCCTGCATTTCTAAAAATCTTGCCAATAAATTTGTAGTCTAGTTTCACCTTCAATGAAATGGCCCGATGGGATGTTTTAGCCTTTGGACCTTAATAAAATAGTGTACAGGTGTTGGCTTTAGGCTATAAGGAGTCACATCAGAGATTTGTGGAGAGATTGTGGTCACATGCAAATGTCATAAAATGATAAAATCCCTACAGAGTGCGAACAGGCCCTTCAGCCCAACAGTCCACACCACACCTCAAAGCATCCAACCCAGACTCATCCTGCATAACCAACCTAAACTACACATCCCTGAACACTTTGGCAAATTTAGCATGGCCAATCTACCTAACTTACACATCTTTGGACTGAAGAAACCCACACAAACATGGAGTGAACATGCAAATTCCACACAGACAGTCACTTGAGGGTGGAAACAAACCCAGGTCCCTGCTGCTGTGAGGCAGCATTGATAACCATTGAGCCACCGTGCCATTGATCAAACCTGATGGATCAGGCTAACACTTTGAGGGCATAGCTCAAATACTACCATAACTAGCTTGTACGTTTACTCCATGATACTTGGAATTAAAAGCTAGACCTCTGGACTGATATCAATGAAACTATCATCATTTGTTGCAAAACTGCTGGAACTGTTACAATCATGTTCATTAATGCTCTTCAGAGAAAGAATTTGCCATCCTTACCCAGTCTGGCCTATATGCAACTCCCGGCCCAAATCAATGTGGTTGATTCTCCACTTCCCTCTGGAATGGCCTAGCAAGGCAATCACCTAAGGGACAATTAGGGTTAGGCAACAAAATGTTGGCCATGTCAGTGACAAGAAGGGGGAACATATGATGGTGATTTTAGAAAAGACATTTCTCATGTAGTTGAACAATTAAGGTTTCTGTATAAAACCATGTTGAGATCACACCTTGAGGATTTTGTAAAGTTTCGTTCCCTTGCCTAAGGATGAAAATACATTCCATTAATGGAGTACAACAGAGGTTTACAAAACTAGTTGATCTAGTGGTGGACCTGCAATATAAGGATACTCAATGCTTTCTTCAGAATTCAGCAATGTAATTTCTTATTTACTCATAAGGAATGGGCATTGCTGACTGGGATAGTATTTAGCATCTTTCATTAATATCCCCTGAGAAGATAATGGTAAGCTGTTTTTTGAACTGGAATTGAACCCAGGTCCCTGGCACTGTGATGCAGCAGTACTAACCACTTAGCCACCATACCATCCACAAGGATTAGGGTTTTTTATTTCTGAGTATGTAATCTTTACCTGTGAGTGACGTAAGGCCCTTTAAGGAGTGATCTCATTAGTCAAACACTTACACAGTGCAGCTTGAAGACAGAATTTAGTCCAAACTATTCTAATGCTTTCCAACGTCAGCACCAAGAGAAAACCATCACAAAACAGACATTTTTTAATTGATTTTAGTCTGCATTTGAAATATTTTTACAATGATAACAATGGGAAATGAATGATGAATCTATTTTACCTCATGGACTACAAAAGATTATGGTCAGATTTATACATAAAGTAGCATTGAGAAATTGGAAAAGCTTCAAAATGATTGCTGAAATGACAGCAACACTAAATCAAACACCTACAAGTGGTGGCAAAGGAAACAATATCTATTCTCTATAAATCTGGAAAGAGCGCAGAGAGAACAAATCATGATCAAATTCAATGCATTAATTCATGTCAGCCTAGCTCTTACTCTATTATTAGCCATGGTATTAATATAAGAGACAGAGAAAACGGTAATTTGCTTGCACAAATTGGGTAATGAACAGAAAAACCAAGCATGAATTAACAAGTCTTTCCAATGTAATGGCAGTTTTTAAAAATCTCATTTTGTGAAACCCTGATGAGAACCAGCATATTCCATTTAACCGCTCCACAGAAGACAGTCCCTCCATATCTGGGATCAGTCTAAATCTATCCATATACAAGGGGTCCAAAATTTTCACGATATTTGAGCTGTGGCCTGACAAGAGTCATGAATATATAGACGTCCAGCATGGAAACAGACCTTCGGTCCAACTTATTCACACCGACCAGATATCTTAAATTAATCTAGTCCTATTTGCCATTATTTTGTCCATATCCCATTCACATACTCATCCTGATACGTTTTAAATGTTGCAATTGTATGAACCTCCACCACTATCTCTGGCAGCTCATTCCTGATGTACACCACCCTCTGTGTGACTAGCGCCTTGTATAATTTTAGCAAAATCTCCCTAATTTTACACTTGGTTTTGAAATAAAAGCCAACATTCCATTTGGCTTCCCTATTATCCACTGAACTTGAATCCTAGTGTTTTGTGATTCACAGATGAGGATTCCCAAATCCCTCTGTTGCACAGCTTTTTTTCCAGTGTTACTCCATTTAAATAATATTTAGCTCCTCTGTTCTTCATGCCAGAGGACTTAACCTTGCAATTTCCCACAATTTTTTTCCACTTGCCAAGTTTCTACCCACTTGCTTAAACTGCCTATGTCCCTTTGCAGACTCTTTATGTCATTGTGACAGATGTTGAGGTTAGGGATAGATGTTTGCTTATTCTAGGTCAAGCTGACATAAGGAAGGTGGAAGTGTTAGGTATCCTCAAAGACATTAAGGTGGGCAAGTCCCCTGGTCCGGTTGGGATCTATCCCAGGTTATTGAAGGAAGCGAGAGAGGAAATAGCTGGGTCCTAAACAGATATCTTTGTAGCATCCTTAGACACAGGTGAGGTCCCAGAGGACTGGAGACTTGCTAATGTTGCCCCCTTGTTTAAGAAGGGTAGCAAGGATAATCCAGGTAATTATTGACCAGTGAGCCTGATGTCAGTGGTTGGGACGCTACTGGAGAAGATACTGAGGGTTAGGATCTATTTACATTTGGAAGAAAATGGGCTTATCAGTGATAGGCAACATGGTTTTGTGCAGGGAAGGTCATGTCTTACCAACTTAATAGAATTCTTTGAGGGCATGACAAAGTTGATTGATGAGGGAAAGGCTGTAGATGTCATATACATGGACTTCAGTAAGGTGTTTGATAAGGTTCCCCATGGCAGGCTAATGGAGAAAGTGAAGTCACATGGGGTCCAAGGTGTGCTAGCTAGATGGAGAAAAAACTGGCTAGGAAACAGGAGACAGAGAGTAGTAGCGGAAGGGAGTTTCTCAAATTGGAGACGTGTAACTAATGGTGTTCCACAGGGATCTGTGGTGTGACCACTGTTGTTTGTGATATACATAAATGATTTGGAAGAAGGCGTAGGTGGTCTAATCAGCAAGTTTGCAGATGACATTAAGATTGATGGAGTAGGAGATAGTGAAGGGGACTGTCAGAGATTACAGCAGAATATAGATAGGCTGAAGAGTTGGGCAGGTAAGTGGCAGATGGGGTTCAATCAGGGCAAATGCGAGGTGATGCATTTTGGAAGATCAAATTCAAGGGTGAACTATACAGTAAATGGAAAAGTCCTAGGGAAAATTGATGAACAGAGAGATCTAGGTGTTCAGGTCCATTGTTCCCTGAAGGTTGCAATGCAGGTCAATAGGGTGGTCAAGAAGACATAGGGCATGCTTTCCTTCATCAGACGGGCTATTGAGTGCAAGAGTTGGCAGGTCATGTTACAGTTGTACAAGACTTTGGTTCGGCCACATTTAGAGTACTGTGTACAGTTCTGGTCGCCACATTACCAAAAGGATGTGGACGCTTTGGAGAGGGTGCAGAGGAGGTTCACCAGGATGCTGCCTGTTATGGAGGGTGCGAGCTATGAAGAGAGGTTGAGTAGATTAGGATTATTTTCATTAGAAAGACGGAGATTGAGGGGGGACCTGATTGAGGTCTAGAAAATCATGAGGGGTATAGACAGGGTGGATAGCAAGAAGCTTTTTCCCAGAGTGGGGGACTCAGTTACTAGGAGTCATGAGTTCAAAGTGAGAGGAGGAAAGTTTATGGGAGATATGCATGGAAAGTTCTTTATGCAGAGGGTGGTGGGTGCTTGGAACTTGTTGCCAGCGGAGGCAGTGGACGCAGACACGTTAGCGCCTTTTAAGATGTATCTGGGCAGGTACATGAATGGGCAGGGAGCAAATGGACACAGACCCTTAGAAAATAGATGACAGGTTAGACAGAGGATCTTGATCGGCGCAGGATTGGAGGGCCGAAGGGTCTGTTCCTGTGCTGTAATTTTCTTTGTTCTTTGTATCATCACTGTTTACCTTCCCACTTACTTTTGATCCGTCACTAAACAATATGCTCACTTTCGCCATTCAAGTCATAGCACTCCACTCATGGCAGGATACCATTCTCAAAATGTCCCCCTTATTCCAACCTTCTGTCGTCTATTAGTTAGCAATCCTCTAACCATGCCTATGCACTAACTACAACCCTAACGGCTCATATTAAATAACACACAGAACTGTGAATGCTGAAAATCTAAAACAAAAGCAGGAGTTCATGGAGAAACCCAGCAGGACTCCTCAGTACTCATCTTATGAAGTAGTTTAATGTGCTCCTGTAATGATGAGTGGAACAGGATTAACTAGACAGATCTTTGATTGATAAAGGTTAATGTTTATGGCCGATAGACTGTAAAGTGGATTTAAGACACATTCAGATCAGCCATTGTTAAGGATCAGACTAAAAGCCCTCTAAATATATCAAGGAGGTAGCCTAGGCCCTAACTTTTATCTTATTTAAAGGTAAGCATAAGGCACTGTGTTCCAGGTGTGATTTGATTGGTCAAACTTCTAGGCTTTAAACAAAGCATACTTTATTCTTACATTGCAGTTAAAATAAGACTAAAAAAGAATTGGCGTAACTTTAACTTTATTGAAATATTTAACAAAATAATATCTTCTTTAATTACTTTTCATCGTCTGTTCCAATGTAATAGCATCCTGTAAATATGCCCCTGGCCAAGGCAAATTCAGAGAGAGAGAGAATGGTTTCCAGCAACTTCAACTCCAAAACCCCAAATTCAACAAAAGTAAAAACGAAAACTCTGGGTCTCCTTGAATCTGACTCCACCTGCTTATGCTTCTTTCATCTACATTTTCAAAAAAGTCCAAAGCTATTTACCATGCTTTCCATAGAGCGGACATCTTGGACCAGGATTACAAGCCCCTCTTCAAGGAAACCAGAACAGAACAAATCCCTCTGAAGAGGCATATTTTGTCACGCCTCCCTCCTTAAACATATAGATCATCGATATACAAAGATGGCTTTGTTTTCAAAGACTTTATTTTCATGTTGTCAGTACACAACATTTTATATATATATATATATATATATATATATAAATTACATGAAATCTATGCACGCAAACATTCTATATGACAGTTGACCACAGTTGATTGGATTATAGATCATTCCTTCACTTCTTATTCAACTGTTGACACTTTACTCACACCGTCTGATACTTTTGATCACCTACAGAAACTTATTATTCAGCCTGTCAACACTCCACTCATACCATTTGTATGATGTTTTGATCTCTTTGCCCATAAACACTGTGTCTATCTGCTTCTCTTCACTTCACCTGATGAAGTAGTAGTGCTCTGAACTAAACCTGTTGTACTACAAATTGATGTTGTGTGACTTCTGACCTTGCCCACCCTGGTCCAACACAGGCACCTTCACATCATGGTTGATCTTAGTCCATTTCTTCGGCCATTCAACACCTCAGTCTTCCTTAGAACATAGAACATAGAACAATACAGTGCAGAACAGGCCCTTTGGCCCTCGATGTTGTGCCGACCTGTGAACTAATCTAAGCCCCTCCCCTACACTATCCCATCACTCCTTCATTTCCTAACATTAGCCCCTATAAGAAACACCCTATTTAAACCAACCAAATGCAACACCTGAAAAGAGAAATGCCAACAATCACCATTCAATGTCTTTGAGCCCAATAATCCCAACCCAAACTGGAATTGTTTCAGAGATAGTAGGGACTGCAGATGCTGGAGAATCTAAGATAACAAGGCGTAGAGCTGGATGAACACAGCAGAACAAGCAGCATCAGACGGGCAGGAATACTGACATTTTGAAGAAGGGTCTACACCCAAAACGTCAGCCTTCCTGCTCCTCTGATGCTGCTTGGCCTGCTGTGTTCATCCAGCTCTACAACTTGTCATCCCAAACTGGAGTTAGAGGCTTTGAGCCTGACAAGAGCACCAATTTGTAATTGACAAACCAAACCCCTCAATGCATAGCCTAGACCCTGGCTTTCATCTTATTTAAAGGTGAGTGTAAGGCATTGCATTCCAGATGTGATTCAATTGGTCAAACTCCTAGGCTTTAAGCACCAAAACACTTTATTCTTACACCACAATTAAAATGCAAAAAAAAGCATTGGCGTAACTTCAGCTCTATCAAAACACTAAACAAATTAATATTTTATTTAACTACTACTCATCAACTGATCCAATGCAGCAGCACCCTGTAAAGACACCCCTGGCAAAGGCAAATTCAGAAAATCAGATTTCTCTCATTTGTTACCTCTCCAGTCCAGGAGAAGGAACACCAACAGAATCAAGCCGAGAGAACACAAGCTTCTTGTAGGAGCAGAGAGAGGGTGGTTTCTAGCAGCTTCAACTCCAAAACACAAACTTTAGCAGCCGAAAGCAAAACTAAAACCGTGGGCCTGTGTGAGCCTGACTCTACCTGCTTATGTTTCTTTTGTCTAATATTTTTTAAAAGCCCAAAGCTATTTACCTTGCTTTCCACAGAGCAGACACATTGGCACCAGGTTTACAACACCTCTCTTTAAGAGAAACAGGATGGAACAAATCTCTCTTAAAGGCACATTTCATCACACCATAATCAGATCAAATGGAGCGGCAGGTTGAGGCTCTAATTGGCCTACACTTGCTACAATTTCTTCATTTTTGAGTTGAGAATGCATTAAGGTAAGAACGAGCTGTTGTGGTGCAGAGACCCTGGACACTGATGCATTGCATCAAAGCCAAGACAAGGTATAAACTATTTGGGGACTCCATACATCTACCATCTCAGGATATATGCAGACCCTTCCTAGAGAAATAACATTTAGAACCTTTACCCTGATCACAGATGATCACCTTATTTAAACCAACTGAATGCAACACCTGACAGCAGAAATGCTAAGATTCACATTTAAGGCGGCATGGTGGCTCTGTGTTTGGCACTGCTGCCTCACAGTGCCATAGACTCATGTTTGATTCCAACCTCGGTGACTGTCTATGTAGAGTCTGCACATTCTCCCTGTGTCTGCGTGGGATTCCTCCCACAGTCCAAAGATGTGCAGGTTAGGTGCATTGGCTATGCTTAAAGTCTAGGCTAAGGATTGGGTCTGAGAGGGATGCACTTCAGAGGGTCAGTGTGGACTCGACGGGCTGAATGGCCTGCTTTCACACTGTAGGGATTTAGTTGTCACAAATATTGGGCTATGTCTGCCAATTGGTGCCAAAGAATGGCATCATTTAAAGCGCAGTTGGGCACAATTTTGCCTCTGACTTTTTTTTGTTGTTTTTCTGTTGTGGGAAGTGAGTGTTACTGTCAAGACTAGCATTCGATGCTTATCCTTAACTGCCATTTCGAAGGTGATGGTGAGTCACCTCTGTAAACCACCACAGTCCATGTGATTCAGATGTGTTCAGAGCGTTTTTAGGATTGAATTTCTAGATCCTAAACACAGCCTCAGTGAAGGAATAACAATATATTTCCAAAATAGGATGCCGTTTGGCTTGAAAGATAATTTTCAGGCAATAGTGTTTCATGCATCTGCTACCCTTGTCCTCCTGTTCCAAGTTCCACTGTGGAGGACAAATCCCCAGTTGACACTCTTAGTGCCCTACTGTGGGAGTGCTGTTCTGTCTAAGACAACTGAAGGGGGTCAGAAGATTGAGGGGGCATCTTACAGAAACATATAAAATTATGAAGGCAATAGATAAGATAGAAGTAGAAAGGGTGTTCCCACTGGCAGGTGAAGCTAGGATAAGAGGGCATAGCCTCAAGATTAGAGGGAGCAGATTTAGGACTGAATTGAGAAGGAACTTCTTCACACGGAGAGTTGTTAATCTATTGAATTCCTTGCCCAACGAAGTAGTTGGCGCTACTTCAGTAAAGCTAAGGCAGATTTTCTTTTTAACAATAAAGGAATTAAGGAATACGGTAAGAACGCAGGGAAGTAGATCTGAGTCCACGAGAAGATCAGCCATGATCTTATTGAATGGCGGAGCGGGTTTGAAGGGCCGAACAGCCTACTCCTGCTCCTAGTTCTTAAGTTCTTATGTTCTAAGATATGATCAGTGAGACTGGGAAAGCAGAGTGGTTATATGTGAAGCTCCATTGTAACCCTTCTGTTATATGTGCAGAAGACAGAAGAATGCTAGGGAGATGCTGCAAGAGGTCAGTGATGCCTGTTTCAAAAATGGAATTTACAAGAAAAGTCACTAATTTACTAATTTACACACAAAAGTCACAGATTTACTAATCTTTGAAATCTGGTAATGTACGGCTGTCCTGCAGTAACTCATTTTAAAAAAGTATGTACACACTTTTCAAAGTGATTGACTGCAAGCAGCTCCTTTGGGCTGTTGCCCTGTGTGAAATGTCGTAGGAAGCTATGAAAAGGAACAATTAGAATATGGAACCTGGCCATTTATCCCAAGCCAATGCTTGCCAGCTTTCTCTTCATACCTCTGAGGTGCTACAATCAATTTCACGCAGACTACTTCTCTTGAAAAATAAATAATCTAACAACTTTTCAAAATGGTTAACAGTCGATAAAGCATTTTATGAAATTTAGTCATTGTAATTTAGACACAGCAAGAATGTAAATATGTGTGAAACTTTGCAAGCAAAGAAGATCCATTCTGTACCATTGACAGGTCTGCCTGGGATGGAGGTGAACAGTTTGTGAATCAAAGTCAGATGTAATTCTGTGAACTTTTGAATTAAAGTTGACTTTGTAGAACCAATGGTTCAATTATCCTTTCAGTGCAAAAGCTTTTGGGACATCTCACCCCTAAGTCATTTGAGATTGTATGGCATCTCCAGGTCTATCAATGCCACAGCTTCACCTTCACAGGACATAGAGATACCTTGTGATGGCTGGGTGCCATTGGAAATCTGCGGACCACAGTCTCTGCATTGGGAAAATAGAACAGAGGGTAAGGGAAAACTCACCCTTCATTTGGCAAGGAGATCTTTTTCAACTCATTTTTATAATTATTCATTCTTGGGTCATGGACATCTCTGACTGGCCAACATTTATTGTCTATCCCTAAATGTCCATGAGAAAGTGATGGTGAGTTGTGTTCTTGAACTGCTGAAGTCCATGTGCTGTTCGTGGGCGTAAAATGCCCTTTGGCAGGAATGTTTGACCCAACAACAATGATATATTTCCAAGTCAGGACAGTGAGTGGCTTGGAGCGGGACTTGCATGTGGTGTTCCCATTCCTTTGCTGCCCTTGTCCTTCTAGTTGGAAGCCATTTTGAGTTCGGAAGGTTCTGTCTAAGGATCGTTGGTGGATTTCTGGTGAATTTACCCTGTATAAAATAACCTGAAAATTCTGGCATATTCCAGAATAGAGCATGGCTGTTCACTCCATCCTAACTCGTCGGCTCCATTAAAGAGACAAAGCAAAACTGCAGACTTTGGAATACAAGGTAGACAAAGAGGAGAGTGGAAGAGCAGAGCAGACCAGGCAGCATCCGGAAGAAAGGAACAGTCAACTTTTTGGGTACAACTCTTCTTCAGGACTGGATGTTGGGTTAGGTGGAGCTGCAAAAAAAGAGGGATGGGGGTGCCAAAGGGTAGAGGTGGAGTGGTGGTAACAAATGATAGGTGATAGTCACCACCATTCCACCCCCACTGCTCCCTCCCTCTCTTTATCTTCAGTTCCCCCCCAACCACCCCCAGATCCAGTCCTGAAGAAGGGTTATACCCAAAACGTATGCTGCCTGGCCTGCTGTGTTCTTCCAGCCTCCTGTTTGGCTTCATTAAACAGATGGTTAGTTGTACATCTCGTATACTTTGACCTACAGCCCTGTAAAAGTTCCTCTTTTTTTTCTGCTGTTCCCTTTTGAAGGCGATTACTGCACACACTCAGGTAGTAGTTGAGATTTAAGCCCAATTTTTGAAACAAAAAGTAGGGGATTGACTTTTGTGCAAGTCATATTTTTAAGAGTTGAAAATTCATGCCAGGCATACAGAACTGTCAAACTGTCTAATAATGGCATTTACACTGGTTGCTGTCAATAGTTGTTAATTCAGCAGGAATAGCAGTCTTCGGCTTTCTACTAGGATTTCTTCTATTCAGTTGAGAAAAGAGCAATTGTTGATAAAAGACTCATGAGGCACCAACGTCGCTGTCAAAATTAACACCAGGTTCCTGAAAATTGAAGCTAATTTGAGCCAAACTTTGAGGATTATCTTATACACATGAGATCAAATACTATTTTGTTTGTATATGACATTTACCATTCTTTCAGGCAACGTGTTATAGTTCATAAAAACTAAATGTATTGAAACATAGATGTTCATTTGGCTCCCCTTTAATTTGCTGTGTCATGTTAATATGCTAAATGTAGAGGTTGCACAAAGATCAGCCAGATGGACATCTGGGCCATCTCCAGCACATCCCTCACCTTCCTGGACCTCTCAGTCTCCATCTCAGGCAACCAGCTTGTAACTGATGTCCATTTCAAGCCCACCGACTCCCACAGCTACCTAGAATACACCTCCTCCCACCCAACATCCTGCAAAAATTCCATCCCCTATTCCCAATTCCTCCGCCTCCGCCGCATCTGCTCCCACGATAAGACATTCCACTCCCGCACATCCCAGATGTCCAAGTTCTTCAAGGACCGCAAATTTCCCCCCACAGTGATCGAGAACGCCCTTGACCGCGTCTCCCGTATTTCCCGCAACACATCCCTCACACCCCGCCCTCCCCACAACCGCCCTAAGAGGATCCCCCTCGTTCTCACACACCACCCTACCAACCTCCGGATACAACGCATCATCCTCCGACACTTCCGCCATTTACAATCCGACCCCACCACCCAAGACATTTTTCCATCCCCACCCCTGTCTGCTTTCCGGAGAGACCACTCTCTCCGTGACTCCCTTGTTCGCTCCACACTGCCCTCCAACTCCACCACACCCGGCACCTTCCGCTGCAACCGCAGGAAATGCTACACTTGTCCCCACACCTCCTCCCTCACCCCTATCCCAGGCCCCAAGATGACATTCCACATTAAGCAGAGGTTCACCTGCACATCTGCCAATGTGGTATACTGCATCCACTGTACCCGGTGTGGCTTCCTCTACATTGGGGAAACCAAGCGGAGGCTTGGAGACTGCTTTGCAGAACACCTCCACTCGGTTCGCAACAAACAACTGCACCTCCCAGTCGCAAACCATTTCCACTCCCCCTCCCATTCTCTAGATGACATGTCCGTCATGGGCCTCCTGCAGTGCCACAATGATGCCACCCGAAGGTTGCAGGAACAGCAACTCATATTCCGCCTGGGAACCCTGCAGCTAAATGGTATCAATGTGGACTTCACCAGTTTCAAAATCTCCCCTTCCCCTACTGCATCCCTAAACCAGCCCAGTTTGTCCCCTCCCCCCACTGCATCACACAACCAGCCCAGCTCTTACCCCCCACCCACTGCATCCCAAAACCAGTCCAACCTGTCTCTGCCTCCCTAACCGGTTCTTCCTCTCACCCATCCCTTCCTCCCACCCCAAGCCGCACCCCCATCTACCTACTAACCTCATCCCACCTCCTTGACCTGTCCGTCTTCCCTGGACTGACCTATCCCCTCCCTACCTCCCCACCTATACTCTCTCCACCTATCTTCTTTTCTCTCCATCTTCGGTCCGCCTCCCCCTCTCTCCCTATTTATTCCAGTTCCCTCTCCCCATCCCCCTCTCTGATGAAGGGTCTAGGCCCGAAACGTCAGCTTTTATGCTCCTGAGATGCTGCTTGGCCTGCTGTGTTCATCCAGCCTCTCATTTTATTATCTTGGAATTCTCCAGCATCTGCAGTTCCCATTATCTCTGGACCTCACAGAATACAAGTTCCCTGATTGGGGCTGTTTATCTGGTCCATTCAGAGAGTTTTGGCTGACAGATGAGAACAAGAATGTCAAGGTTCCGTTCACCCAGTTCTGTTCTGAGAGCCAGCTGTGAGGAAACTGCATTAGTGTCAAGGACTCTCTCTATGTAAATAAAGGGTGACTTAGTGATCGAATGCCTGCTTCTGTGGAATCATTTCACCAAGAGTTACACTGCCCCTGGTTTATGACCTTAAGTATGGTGGCAAATAGGTGACCGTAGAGTCATCGAGTAATACAGCGCAGAAACAGAACTTTCACTCCAACCAGTCCATGCCGACTAAAATCCCAAACTAAACTGGTCCCACCTGCCTGCTCCTGGCTCATATTGCTCCAAACATTTCCCATTGATGTACTTATCCAAATGTCTTTTAAACATGGCAATTGTACCCACATCCACCACTTCGTCTGGATGTTCATTCCACACACAAAGTACTCTCTGCGTAAAAAATTTGCCTCTCATGTCTTTTTAAAATCTTTCTCCTCTTGCCTTAAAAATGTGCTCACTTGAAAACCCCCATCCTAGGGAAAAGACACTGCTATTCACCTTATCTATACCCTTTGTTATTTTATGAACCTCTTATAATGTCACCTCTCAAACTCCCACAATGAAAAGGCTACACCTATCCAGCCTCTCCTTATAAATCAAAGCCTCCATTCCCGGCAACATCCTGGTAAATCTCTTCTGAATTGTCTCCAGCTAATAATAATATCCTTCTTATAACAGGGTGACCAGAACTGGACACAATACTCCAGAAAATTCTGCGAGGTATAGACAGGGTGGATAGCAAGAAGCTTTTTCCCAGAGTAGGGGACTCAGTTACTAGGATTCACGATTTCAAGGTGAGAGGGGAAAAGTTTAAGACAGATATGGGTTGAAAGTTCTTTACACAGAGGGTGGTGGGTGCCTGGAACACGTTGCCAGTGGAGGTGGTAGAGGCGGGCACAATAGCATCATTTAAATTGTATCTAGACAGATACATGAATGGACAGGGAGCAGAGGGATACAGATCCTTGGAAAATAGGCAACAGGTTTAGGTAGAGGATTTGGATCGGCGCAGGCTTGGAGGACCGATGGGCCTTGTTCCTGTGCTTTGTTTTCTTTATTCTTTGTTCTTCGAAGAGGTCACACCAACCTCAAGGACCAGGTTGAATGGTCTAAATCCAACCAATCACACTGTCCCGCACCAAACTACCCAGCACAAAACAAATTGACTCCCAATTTAAGAATAAATCTGTTCAGCTTGCTGATAGCTGACATATGATTTCACTGACTACAACTCAAAGAAAGTTTACAACACATTTTGTATGTGTATAGCAAATGTTTTGCATTTGTTTTAACATTTGACTCTGAGCTCTGTGGACCGAAGCGACTGATGACGAAAGGAATGGGGGAATATGATTGTTCATTTAGATGAAACAGTAAATGATGCAATACAGAAATAGCACAGTTTCTATGTGCGTAATAGGTTTTATTCAGTGCTTTAAAATGTCTATATAATACTTTTAGTAACTTTGCCTACAGTTTCCAGCTATATTTACATTTCTCTAAGCCCACAATTAAACAATCAACACAGTGAGCATCAATAGTAAACACACTCATAGAATGTCTACAGCTTGGATGCAGGCCTTTCAGCCCATCAAGTACATAACAGCCCTCCAACGACCATCCCTCCCAGACCCACCCCATCCCTGTAACCCTGCATTTCCCACAACTAATCTGCACATTTTTGGACACTATGGGGCAATTTAGCATGGCCAATTCACCTAACCTGCACTCTTTTGGCCTGTGGGAGGAAACCAGAGCATTCAAACGGGGAGAATGTGAAAAAAAAACAGCACAGATAGTCACCTGAGGCTAGAATTGAACATAGACCCTTACTGCCTTGTGGCAGCAATGCTAACCACTGAGCCACCATCTGGCCCACCAACTGAATGATTAAATGGGATAAGAGGCCTGTTTTGGACATTAACCCACAGTAACATAACTGTGGGGTGAATGCCTGTTCCTGTATTATAAGTATCACATACAGTCGTAAAAAATACCGAACTTTTTATTAATAATGTAGAAGGAACTTTATCCTCTGTGCACATTACTAATAATTTGAATAGCCACTACGCAAAAATCGTGTTTACCTTTCAGTTGCATATTAAATGGGAAGAAAGGATATTAAGGAGTTGCTCAGAGCCTGAAAAAAAGGTGTTTTTGTTCACTTACTGTCAATTGTATTGACAGACCAAAGGAATAAGTCAGGTAGAAATGGAATTGTCATGTTGCTGGGGGATGTCAAGTGTGATTAACATTTCATGACGTAATGGGGGAGCAAAGACCATACTTGAAATTTCTTACCTGATACCTGAGCCTTCCTTTTCATTTATTTCAATAAAGACATGCATAACTTCAAATATTTTAAGGAATGAAATGGTCAAAATATTGAATAATCCTAATACTGAAGTTTGACTGACTCCAAGTTATTGATTTTATTTTTCACTTCCCCCTCATAGGGAACAGATGGCTCTCAGAATTGAAAGAGGCTTTTGATTTCTCATGTAAAAATCCAGAGCAAGTTTGTTTAAACACCCCATTTAATTAAATGTCCTTTAATCGTGCCTGGATCAACTGTGCCTCACAGAATTTTAACACACTTGTTAGGTAATGTATCAGGGTGGGAATGAAGGGAGAGGCAGTAAAAACAGAGCAACTGGAGACATTTTGTTCTGATCGAACCAATCATGTGTTCCATCTTTAAAAGAAATTCATTCTACCAGCAGTTACAGATTGGAGATCAAACCTCATGTCTCCCTCATCGACTCACAAATTATATATTTGCCAATCGAGTTTTAAGGCAAACACTTATCACATTTAAAATATACTCTGGAAATCTACGAGCTATAATAGCTTTTCTGACTGAATGCAAGAAGTCAAACTCAGTTGAAAGTCTGAAGCAGAATAAGGTGACTTGCACCTAGGCAATTGTTTCTTCAATATCTAAATTTAGAAGTAATCTGTCCGAAAACTGAGGGTTCCAATTAAAAGCTCTCTTTGAGCAATTTCAATTAAAGGCTGAATATTAACACTTCTGAAGCACAAGTGTATTTCAATCATCTCCAACTTTTTTTTGTAATGTTGCTCAGCAACTCATTACAGCTAATCCATGATACAAAGAAGAGGTTAGGCATTTTATATTGCTTCAGACAAGTAACCAAGACTTAGATAAAATTTAACAATGATCAAATCATTCAGCGCATGCCTTGCTTTGTTTGACAATACTAACAAATTTGAGCTTAATAGAATGAGTCACTTAAATGGTTTCACTGTACAACTCAAACCGTACATCCTTGTAAACCTTGTCTGTACCATCTACAATTTAATAAAGTCCTTCTAATAGCAGGGCAACCAAAACTGTACACAGTGCTCCAAAAGTGGCCCCACCAACATCCCCACATAATATCCCAACTCCAACAATCAATGGTCCGAGCAATGAAGGCAAATACCTTCTTTACCACCCTGTCTACCTGTGATGCAACTTTCAAAGAGCTATGGACCTGAACCGCTGAGTCTCTCTGTTCTACAACACACCCAGGGCTCTACCATTAACTGTGTAAGTGCTATCCTTATTCGTCTTACCAACATCTTGCGTTTATTCAAATCGAACCCAGGCCCCTGGCACAGTGAGGCAGTAGAGCTAACCACTGAGCCAACACGTCCTCCTAATGGGTTAACATATTAGTACGGATCGAGCATTGATTAATATACAGGAAGAAGAAAGCGCACATAAATGAGGAATTTGCAAGTAGTCATGCTGTAATAGTGGAGCTTCTCAAGGATGAGTGCAATTACATACAATCAGTGTTTATGACTTTGCTGATGAAACACTGAGTAATGAGTAGAAGTTCAGTGATGTCCTTTAGAGGATGAGATCGGCCATCCTTCCCTGGACTGGCGTAAATATGGCTCCAGATCCACAGAAACCGCTCTCTGAGCAAGAGACATAGTTTAGTGGCAATTTGATGCAGGCAATAAATGCCAGTGATGCCTGTGCCCAATGAGAGAATTTTAAAAAATGCGGTACAATAAATAGTTGCAACTAAATGGTTTATTACTTTCAACCAAGTCTTTATGTACCTGATATCCAAGCAATAGATACAAACTGAGAAATAAGCCCCCTTGTTCCGTTTTATTTTCCCTGCATAGAGAGACAAAATCTTCATTGAATCTTTTGTGTTTGTCTCTCCACAAATTATGCTGGAAGTTCAAGGACTTTGTGGGCCTTCAGTCATGCACATCGTCCTAGATGATCCACGACAGTGATTATTTGTGACGCAGGCCCTCAGAGATAAGGCATTCCTTGACAAAACAACTGAGAAGTAGTAAGAACTGCTGATGCTGGAGTCAGAGATAACAGGAAAGCTCAGGTCAGGACCCTTCTTCAGAAAGGGTGAGGTGAAACGAGCTCTGAAATAAATAGTGAGAGGCGGGCTGGGACTGGGGAATGTAAGTGAGATGGTGATAGGTGACTGCAGGTAGTCAGTGGTGGGGATTAGTCAGTGAGGTGGGAGGCATGGATAAGTGGGAGAAAAGACGGACAAGCCAAGGAGGTGGGAATGAGAGAGAGATACCCACCTACCACCATCCCACCTACCTTCCCTAGCCCCACCCCTCCCCTCTCTATTTCAGAGCTCCCTTCCCCCCTCGCCCATTTCTGAAGAAGGGTCACAACCCGAAACATCATCTTTCCTGCTCCTCTGACGCTGCCTGGCCTGACAAGACAACTGCTTTGCCATTAGTTATTCAACTTGAGTCCAATCCATCTTTTCTATCACATCTCATTGTACACCAGATAATCGGAGTCCAACAGACGTGAATCACACACACACTTGCAGGGAGTAAATAACTTCGTCGCTGAAGTATAAACTGATACATTAAACTCTGTAGTATCCAAGAAAGGACAGGTCAACCTTTTCATTATTTCAAGCTACAGCATTAATTCAAACCAGAGATAATGGGAGCTGCAGATGCTGGAGAATCTGAGATAACAAAGTGTGGAGCTGGATGAATACAGCAGGCCAAGCAGCATCTTAGGAGCACAAAAGCTGACATTTTGGGTCTAGACCCTTCATCAGAAAAATTTTTCATTTTCATCAGAAAAGGCCCACCATGCCTAATCTATGCACATTTATCCCTACTCGCTGGTGTCCATTTACCCCCATGCCTCTAATATACCCATGGACCCTTTTGCCAACTCATGCTAATTTTTAGCATCTGTCACCTATCTCTGGCACTTCAATCTCCATACCAACTGAACTATTAAACCAACCATGCCAGGAGGCATGCTGACAATGTCTATTCACGATGTTACTATTCAAAGAAATATTTTATGGATTCAAATCACCTGCAAAGCTGCTACCACCTGCAAACCACACACCTTCCTGACTTGGAACTGTGTCACCACTTCTTCATTATCGTTAGCTCAAAATCCTGGGATTCATTTCTTAACAACACTGTCTACAAAGCACACACACCACATCGATGGCATTCATATGGACAATTTAAATGGGCAATCAATACTGGCCTTGATAGTGATACCCACATCCTGTGAAGGAATGAGTGAATAAAAGAGGTACCCAGTACATCTTATACCATGAAATTGCTAATTAGCCCTGCTTCACTGCACAACAGTAAATCTAAAATGGCTTTATCCCTAATTGTTTCCAAAACATATTGCTCCATGAAACTGTAATGAAATCATTTTGCAAACCTATCTGCTAGAGCATGCTTGCCAATTTGATGGTCCCAATTCAAATGAAGTTTAACACCCCACCCACCAAAACTGATTCCATAGCCTTTGTTCCTCGCTTTTCGTGTCTCACAGTGCATTAGTAGTGTGCCCATCTGTAGGCCAAAAGGCTCAGGTTCAGATCTCACCTGCTCTAAAAGTATGCCATAATAGGTTGATTAAAATATCACAAATTCTTGTCCTGTTCAACAGTGCCATCCCAGTTTGCAATGTGAAGCCAATAATTAACAATAATTAATAATAATTACCTGCTACAATAATTAACACTTGCAATCTTCTACAGCTGATTGAAAGATCACTGCTGCAGTCAGCCATCTCCCGTTTAACAAGGCTTTCAAATAGCTTGAAGTTTTATAATTGCATGTTGACAGCTTTTGCGGTGCAGTAATGGTATGACTCTCTCTGAGCCAGGAGGCCCACGTTCATGTCACGTCTACTCAAAAGGTTTGTAATAGCATCCCTGCACAGGTTGTTTAGAAAATATTGAAAATTCCATTTTAGAAGCTGATGTCCAATCTTGTGAAAATTATTCCAGTGAACTAAATTCTTGATTTCATACTTGGCTTATCTCACACTTCTGTATGTTACTTTTCTCTGTGTTATGTCTTCTTGGACCGGAGCTGTCTGCATGATGTAGGTATACAACATCTCGTCGGTAGAATTTTGACCCGGCAGCTGAGAATGAATGACGATATGGTTCCCAGTCAGGAAAATGTATTATTTGAAGGTGAACATGCAGGTGGCAACGTAACACATTCCCTGGTCCTTCTGGGAGATAAAAGTTGTGGATTTGAAAGATAATAGTGATGGGACTTTGAAATCTTATTACAGGGCATTCCACAGATGGTGCACACTGCTATGGTTGTGTGTCAGTGATGGAGGAATTGAATGTAGAAGGTAGTGGATGGGAAGCTAGTCAGGAGCACTGCATTGTCCTGGGTGTTGTTACACACCTTGAGTGCTCCTAGAGCTTTAATCATGCAGGCTTATGAACAGTATGGCATCACACTCCTGACTTGTACCTTGATAATGGTGGACGGGCTATGGGGAGTCAGGAGGTGAGTGACTCACCTCAGAATTCCTGACCTCTGACAGCCTTTATATTTAGACATCGATTTCACTTCAGGTTCTTGTGAATGATTAGTCCCAGAATGTGGGTAAAAAGTGATTCAGTATTGGGAAGGAGAATATCAAGGGAAAGTGATTAGATTCTGCTTTAATGGATTGCCTTCACTTGAGTCATTGTTTATTAATATCTCATCCAATGGATGGCAGTAAGATCTGTGCAGTTCCCCTTCAGTACAACCTCTGTTATACACTCAGCTCCCTGGGCCTATCCTAACAATCTCCCACCTCATAAAAGGTAAAGGTTCTGCCTGCAACCCACACAACAATTTCCTTCAAGGAGATGTTACCGCACAGTTTCAATATTATGGTGCGGGGGAACATTCTCTCTAAGCTATTCTGTAGAAAAGACAATTGAAATTCACACGCATCCAGAAACAACATCACTGCAGATTAGCATCAGAAGTAAAAATAGCTGCATTCATGCGACACTGGTACCTTCCTTATGTTACAGATACATTCTTTTAATGCATGTTGACACTTTTTTTTGTTTCCCTGCTAGGAATCCTATGATACACCTGCATTTAAACAATAAACTGCTTCCAACAAAATAGAAGTGGGACAATGATCAGCATTAAATCTAATGGATTGTGATGAACATTCACAGGTCCTCTTCAGAAGGCTTCTCTTCCTCAGACAATCAAATGTGACACTCTTTTTTCCAGCAGAAAAAAAGGAACAAAGGCATTAGCTCCGCTAATATAAATATCATGGAATTTGAAAAAATTCAACAAGGGGATTGTCATGCAAAATGAGTCTACACTTGCTGTTTCCAAGGTCAGTAACAAGCTTCATGTTGCAGCAGAGCCATTATCCAAGCACACAAATGGTCTGTCCTAACACATTAAAAGAGAGATGAGGAGGAATTTCTTTTCTCAAAGTGGAGTGGATCTGTGGGATTGTTTTCTGTGTGAAGATGTCATTAAGTACATTCAAAGAGCCATAAAGGTGTACAACAAAGAAACAGGCCCTTTGTCCAACTTTTGTTTAAATTCACTCACGGGATGTGGACATCTCTGGCTAGATCCACATATATTGCTCACCCCTAAGTGGGCAGTCACGCATTAATCAATTGCTGTGGGTCTGGAGTCACATGTAGGCCAGACCAGGTAAGGATGGCAGTTTCCTTTCCTGAAGGACATTAGCAAATCAGATGAGCTCTTCCAACAATTAGCAATGGTGTCATGTTCATCATTAGATTCTTAATTCCAGATTCCTTATTGAATTTCAATTTCACCATCTGATATGGCAGAACTTGAACCCAGGTCCCCAGAATATTAGCTGAGTCTCTGGATTAATAGTCCAGTGAGAACACCATGAGACTGTTGTCTCCCCTCGTCCATGCTGACCAGATATCCTCACTGATATGGTCCTGTTTGCCAACATTTTGCCCACATCCCTCTAGCATAGCCCAGGCAGAGTGCACCGTATCATCCTGGTGCGCTGTGCTCTGCACAACTGGAGCAGGCAATGAGGTGATGCACTGGATGCTGAGGGACTACGAGAATTTGAGCTGTATTCCAAGGAGGAAGATAAGACCACTGAGAGTGAGAGAACTGCCGTTGCCCATGTCAGGACAGTGCTGTATTGTGTATACAAGCCAGTCATTGGCATGCACTTCCAATAGATGAGAGATAAGTGCAGCAGAGAATCATAGATCATAAAATGACCTTTGGTGATGGTACCAAAACTGGTTTGCATTGTCAAGACAAGCTTCACTTCTATTAATTTTGTTTATGTTTCCTCTTACTTACTGTAAATGCAAGCTCATTTCTACATTTGCCTGATTGCATGTCTGTACTTGATGTTCCCCCGCTGGACAACATGTTATAGATGTCCAGGCAACTCTGTGGACAGGGTAGCACTCACTTGGAAAGTGTTCAGACAGGATGTAGCTACGGACAGCATACTGTGGAGCCTGGTGATTAAACTGCAATTTGGAAGAGAATGAGTTTGCACAGGCAAGGGAATGTCAGCCATTGTCAGTTTTGCATCATTGGCAGTGTGGCATTTGGCCTACTGTGCCATAACATTGCTGCTAAGGTGCAATTCCAGACTGCAAACACTTATCCAGATGCTCAGTGGCCTTTCGTAAATGGCATGGGCACCAGGAAACAAATCAGATGTCTAACGCATGGGAACGGAAATGGTAAGATGCAATCAGAATCAGGCACAAAAGACTGCACATGGGAATCGAGAATAATAAAAGAGGTACATTGCACATAAATGGTAAGGGAATTTGCTAGACTTCACAGCGAAAAGCCATTAAACTTGAACTTAGCCGAAAAAAAGACATTAAGGTCCAACCCCTGGTCCTTTCAGATGAAAAGGCATTTTCAGTTGCTTGAATTAGAAAAAAAAAGTAGTTTCTTGGATGCTTGAACTCCAAAGTGCCAAATCAGTAGGTTACTCTGACTGATCACTTATTTCAGTTTTTAATCATTAATGATTGCACTGTTCACACCCTCACCAAAATAGCAGCCACAGCGGCCATCAATAAGCCTGTACATGTGATTAAAGCACCATTGATGTGAATTTAGAATGTAGCTTGTACCCATAGTTTCAAGGTGACTGTTGCTATGTACTTTTTCAGCCATGGACTCAATAATGCTTTCTGTCTGATTGCATCTGAGCTTAATATATTTTCAAAATAATAATAGCAATACCTGATACACCGAAATAAACTAAGGAAATGATGGGCATTGTGATAAGTGGCATCGAGTATAAAACAATTCAAAGGAAAAGTAAGCCTATATCAAACTTTAGTGATACATCTACAGTAGTGGCCACATTATGGGAAGGCCACAAGATTAAAGAAATAGTAACAGGAGTGGACCATTCGTTCCATCGAGCCTGTTCCACCAATAAATAATGGGTAGCATTGTTGCCTCACAGTGCCAGGGAACTGATTTCAATACCAGTCTGGGGTGACTGTAAGTGAAGTTTACATGTTCTCCCCATGTTTGAGTAGGTTTCCACTGGATGCTCCATTTCCTTCCCACAGTCCAAAGATGCGCACATTAAGTGGATTGACCATGCTAAATTGCGCCATAGATTTCAGGGATGTGCAAGCTGGCTGGATAAGGAATGGTAAATGCAAAGTTACAGGGATAGGGTAAAGTGTTGGGTCTGGGAGGGATGCTCGGTGCACTCTCGAAATGGCCTCTTTCTGCATTGTAGAGATATTATGACTCTATGATCATGGTTATTCTGACAATTTCATATTAATATTCCTGTGTTTTCCCTATCATCTTCAATTCCCGATTGATCCAGAATATGTTTATCTCAGCCTTTGGGCTCGTTCATTCACCCCAAATCCTGAATAAGCTCTCTGTGTCAAAAGATTCACGCTTCTGAGAGAAGAAATTACTCCTCATCTTAGTCTTAAATCGGCATTCCTTTATTCTGTGACAATGCCCTCTCATTCTAGACTCTCTTATGAGGGGAAACATCCTTCCAGCATTTACCCTGTCAAGCCCTTTAAGAATCTCATATGTTTCAATGAGGCAAACTTTCATTCTTCCATCTCCACTGACATTTGCTCATTAGACATACTCTTCCATACCAGGGATCATCTTTGTGAACATTCTCTGCTTCCAATGAAATGATATCATTCTTAACATTGAGGGACCAAAACTATTCACGATATTCCAGATGTGATCTCACCAGCACCTTGTACGGTTACAGTAAGACTTCCTTATTCTATACTCCAACCTGCTTGAAATAACAGCCACTATTGCATTAGCCTTCCTGATTACCTGCTACACCTATTTGCTAGCTTTCTGCACAAGCACCCCCAAATCCCTTTGTGTTGCAGCTTTTGGCAAATATCCTTCACTCAAATAAAATTCTGTTCTTTAGTTCACCTTCCAAAATGAACAGCTTCACATTTTCCAACATTGTACTTCATTTACTAACTTTTTGTCAGCTTTCTTAACCTATCAATATCTCTCTGTAAACTTTCTGTATCCCTCTCACGACCTACTTTTCCATTTAATTTTGCATTGTCTGCATAATTGGCTACAGTTCATTCACTTCCTTCCTCCAAGTCATGGATATATATTGTAAATAGTTGTGGTCATAGAACTGATCCCTCTGAGATCCTATGGGTCACAGGTCACTAACCTGAAAAATAACACCTTTTCTCAATTTGCTGCTTCCATCCTATTAACTAAGTCTTTATCCATTCCAATATACTGTAAGTTTTGATCTTATGACTTAAACATTTGTAAGATACTTCTAAATGCCTTCTGGAAGTCCAAATAAACACATTAACTGGTTCTCCTCGATCTACATTGATGGAAACCTCTAATACATTAATCAGACATGATTTCCCTTTCATGAATCCATGTGGACTCTGCTTAATTAGATTATAATTTTCCAAAATGTTCTGCTATTACTTCTTTAATAGCTGATTCGAATACTTTTTCCAATAAGTGAAGGTGATGAGTTAATGAAAGAGGTCCTCAGATTTACTAAGATTTTAGCTCATGTGGTGATATACAGATGTCAAGAAAGACTTGAAAAATTGGCTCAGGTTTCATTGAAATAGAAGAAGTTACAGATTGATTTGATAAGGGTTTTAAAATGCATGAAGAGATGGATGGAGAGAAACCTAATGTTTCCACTACGTTATGCCATTAGAAAAAAGAAATGTTTAATTTTAGTAGTTGTCCATCTTCGCTATAATTTCTATGCTTCTACATTTGATCTTCTGTCAGAACTCAGCTGGGCATTAATCTTGAGTGAGCATTAAGCTAAAAGCAAAATAAATGGGAGCACTAGGTGCTCGCTGCAGACGCATATCGTGGAAGCTGTTCATTTTTGAAATGATTTGAAAACTGTTGTTGTATCATTTCCTCACAACCAACCTCACCTTATTTACCACCAAACTATGACATTCATTCCATTCTTTTTTGCCTTTACTTTCCTCCTTCTACACACACACACACACACACACACACACACACACACACACACACACACACACACACACACACACACACAAACTCCTGGAATTCCCTCCCTAAGGGTATTGTGTGTCAACCTACATCAGGTGGACTGCAGTAGTTCAAGAAGGTAGCTCACCATCACCTTCTCAAGAGCATCTAGGAACAGGCAATAAATGTTGGCCAGCCAGAGACGCTCACATCTCACAAATGAATCAAAGAACAGTAAAGACAAGATTGAACCAAAGGTCTAAAGTGAGAATGAACAGGTATATTTCATATCTGTCATTTATCTTATTTTATCTTTAAAACTCCTTCACCAACCCAAGGAAACCTAAACAGATAAATAGAAAGCGGGACATCACACCAGCACTTCACCGGAAGCTCACTGATGATGTTACCTAGAATGGTGACGAAACGTCTGAAAGTGAACCTTCCAGATCAGCGAGCAAACTCACATCCTGAACTCCCTCACTGTTATGGTGTGGGGCCTGTTTTACTCTGTAGGTAATTTAATGGAAAAATTATCATGTCCATATTATTTGTTCTAATTCTTCATGAACTTTCCAAATGACTCAAATGTACATTATGTTGTTTCCAATTTGCCACAACCAGGTCTTTCAGAACAACACAAGGAATTTTAATGGAAAGTTTTTTTTTATCAGCAATGAGAAATTTGATTCCAAGCAACAAATCACTGTGTCAGCTGAACTTTCCCCAACATGGAAAATGGAAAACATCTCTATATTTCAGCTGCTGCTTTCTCCAAACTAAATTATTTGATTCTTGAAGTGGACTGACACAGGATGAAATGCAAGTCTATTGCATTGCATTTGAACACAACCAAACAGAGGCAAGGTACAATGAATGAGTCACTTGTTAAAAGTTACCTATGATTAATCACCACATCCCTGCTGCCTGCGCTTGCAATGTTTGCACTCACCACTCTGGGGAAATTGCTGCATGATATTCTCTCCACTCCTCTGTCTCTGTGTTTGTTCCCAGTTGCCACAATTAACAATGTAATAGACCGGTAGGCACTGAAGGGATATGTTGTTCCAATTCTATAAAGTTATGGGTAGAAAGCTATCCTGCAAGATGGAAAAAAAAATCCTAACCCTATGGTGTGTGGCTTAATCATTCTGAAATAGAAGCGTAACAAATACTTCAAATGTTAGACTTATAATTGCCCAATTTATCCTCAGGTATGAAATATTACATTGCTTCTTGTCCTCTTGGCCCTCTACAGAAGAGTAATGACAAAACAACTGAGGCGTATTGACAGAGCAAGTACTCAGTATTTCCAAAGCAAGAAAAACAAGTGGCTGATTCAGTACCATCCAATTTCTGTTCTTGCTGCACTTCAAATTACTCAATTGAGCTTCACAGCTCCAGTGAATGGCTCGTATAGACAAGGGCCAGTTATTTCTGGATGATTTTTGAACTGAACAGGATGGACTCTATTATTTTATCCAACTTTATAAAGACAGTTCACAAATGCTTCATAATTAGAAATCATGGTTAGTCAGCGGAAACAATTATTTTGTATCACTGTGTATTTTGTCTGCGATACAGCACCAGCATTGGAGAAGTCAGTAGGGGCAGACCTTCTGTGACTTTGATTTAAGACAACAAAATGTGAGGCTGGATGAACACAGCAGGCCAAGCAGCATCTCAGGAGCACAAAAGCTGACATTTCGGGCCTAGACCCTTCATCAGAGATGCTCTCTGATGAAGGGTCTAGGCCCGAAACGTCAGCTTTTGTGCTCCTGAGATGCTGCTTGGCCTGCTGTGTTCATCCAGCCTTCATTTTTGTTGTCTTGGATTCTCCAGCATCTGCAGTTCCCATTATCTCTGTGGCTTTGATTTACACAGGTTGTTGGGAATTCAGAATATAACACCCATCACACGTGTAACAATGATGCCTCTGAGCAACATTAAACAAAGGTCTTAATGCTTAATATTTTGCAGAAAAAAATACGTGGTACAAACACGAGACGGTTCATATTTTCAGAAATATGCATTTCTTATTAGTAAGGAAAGTGGCTGAGATTAATAAGGAAGTTTAGGAAGTTTTTTTTAAGAAAAGCAGCAAGTGAGTTTCATAGTTTCATTTCCATCAGTCCAGAAAGGGCAAGTTCTGGCAGTCCATGTGACCACATGTTACACACTTCATCTTTGAAGCAACTGAGAAGCTTGGCACATGACACAATGGATTGCATGGTTTGCAAGAGGTGTGTTCTTACCACTTTCATGACCTTCTGGCTTCAATGTTCTGGCACCATATTTAAAGTCCAGCTGGAAAACACTTTAGACTGCTAGGGGCTGGCCCTCACAATTTCAAGTTTGCTTCTAAAGTTCCAACATATTGGGTAGGAGAAAAAATTAGTCAGCTCCTGCTTCATGGAGGAACGTCTTGAGATATGACTGGATGGGGGTTTGGAGAGAAATGGAGATCTCCAACTGATCACACCCTCCCAGATTCCTGAACAGAGGTAGCAGCATGGGTTAGTGTGCCTTCACCAGAAGCTCAATCATCTTCTAAGCTTTTTAAAAGTGAGTAGCACCGTCTTTTCTTGGTAACCTTACACTCACAATACCACTATTCACATTGCCGCAGAACATTCATCTCACCAAAGCAGCTGAATGACAAACATCAGCTATGAAGTATATTCTGTCATTGACTCACAGCTGTCTCATCCTCAACAACTACTAACCCTTCCTGCCCTCTGTGCTTCCGACTCACTCACCTGAGGCACCTCACAACATGCTCGGCCTTCTCTTTCTTTCATGGAAGGAAAACCTGGCCCACTGAAAAGTTGGGCTGACAAGTGGCAAGTGACATGCACGCCAAACAAATGCCAGGCTACGCACATCACCTAAGAATTTAGTCATCATCCCCAGGCATTCAATGGCGTTACTATCACTGAATCCCCCACTATCAACATCCTGGGGGTTACCATTGACCAGAAACTCAACTGGACTTTTTTTTTAATACAGAGGCTACAAGAGCAGGTCAGAGGCTAGGAATACTGCAGAACGTAACTAACCTCCTGATTCCTCAAATCCTGTTCTCCATCTACTAGGCACAAGTCAGGAGTGTGATGGAAGACTCCCCACTTGCCTGGATGAGTGCAGCCCCAACAACACTCAAGAAGCTTGACACCATTCAGGAAAAAGCAGCCCGCTTGATTGGCACTAATTCCACAAGCATCCATTCCCTCCACCATCGACACTCAGCAGCAGCAGTGTGCACTATCTACAAGATGACAGCAAAAATTCACTAAAGGTCCTCAGACAGCACCTTCCAAACCCATGATCACTTTTATCTAAAAGGATAAGGGCAGCAGATATAGGGGAACACCACCTTCAAGTTTCCCTCCAAGTCACTCACCACTCTGACTTGGAAATATATCACCGTTCCTTCACTGTCGCTGGGTCAAAATCCTGGAATTCCCTCCCGAACAGCATTGTGGGTCAACCCACAGCAGGTGGATTGCAGAGGTTCAAAAAGACAGCTCACCACCAACTTCTCAAGAGTAATTAGGGATGGTCAAGTAATACTGGCCAGCCAGTGCCACCCACATACCGCAAATGAATAGGGTAAAAAAAAACTGGACTTGCAGATTCCAGACAGTTGTGAGCTGGCAAACATTAAAATCCTCACAGCCTTTAAAGAAGAGGGAATGGAAATTGTTGAGGAATACTATGCGCCTTTACATATTAATGAGGAGACAGCAATGGGCAACCAACCCAGAAAGATCCATTCTGTTGTAGAGACAATAAGGATTGTGTGATACTGGAAACCAGAGTCTATAGTTGTGATGTTAGAAAAGCACAGCACATCACTGAGGTGCAGAAAAGTCAATGTTTTGGGCTGCAACCCTGCATCAGGACATCTTCAGAACTGAAATGTGACATATTATTTGTTTAGAGAGAGAAAGTATGTAAATGTAACAATAGGGCATGGTTCACTGATACCAGAGAAGAAACAGGCTTTTGCCATTGAGTATCAGAGAATCCCCACAGTGTGGAAACAGGCCCTTCGTCCCAACATGACCACACTGACCCTCAGACCACCCACCCAAACCCATTCACCTATAACCCACACATCCCTGAACACTATGGGCAATTAAGCATGGCCAATCCACCTAGCCTGCACATCTTTGGACTGTGTGAGGAAACCGGAGCACCTGGAGGAAACCCATGCAGACACGGGGAGAAGGAGCATGTTCCATGCAGACAGTCGCCTGAGGGTGGAATCGAACCTGGGTCCCTGGCACTGAGAGGAAGCAATGTGACCATTGTTCCACCATGCCGCCCCATTGATTGTTGATCCCATTGAAGTTGTGGGGCAATATGTTGCTCTCTGGCAGAGCTGTTAAGGGTGCTCCTCCCTGGGTCTTCTTCGTCTTCTTCTAGTCCATCTTCCACCCAGAAATAACAGCATTCTGAGGACTGCCCAATGAGGGCCACTGCCTACAAGGTCTGCTTAATGAGCAATGACTTCACCCTCATTTGAGCCATAGAGTTACATAGCATTGAAAAAAGCCTCTCTGCACACAAATCTACGCTGACCATCAAATACCAACAATATTACCTTTACCCACACAAAGTCTATAGCCTATTATGATATGGCATGTTAAGTGCTTCTTAAATGGTGTGAGAGTATCTGTCTCCAACACCACCTTAGAAAATACGTTCCATATTTTTACCATTGTCTGGGTGAAAAAAGCTTCCTCACATCTTCTCTAAATAACTTACTTCTCATGTTAAGTTTATGCACATGAGTCTTAGACACGCTTGCCAGGGGGAAAAGATTCTCGTGAGCTACCCTGTCAATGCCTCTCGTAATTTTGCATACCTCAATTAGGTCCCTCCCCCAAAGCCCTCAGCCTCCTCTGCTCCAAGCAAATCGAACCTAATCAATTCAGATTCTCCTCATAACTGACACTTTTCATCCCAGACAACATCCTGGTGAATTTTCCCCACACTTTCTCCAGTACAATCACAGCCTTCCCGCAGTGTGGTGACCAGAACAGCACACAGTAATCCATTTGTGACCTATGTGTTTTATAAACTTATAACATGACTTCCTTGCTCCTATAATCTTTGCCCAGGCTAATGAGGAAATGTGTCCCGTATGCCTTCTTCACCATCCTGTCTACCTGTGCTGACATCTTCAGCAATCTATGAACCTGTACAACAAGGCGCATTTGTTTCCAAGTACTCCCTAAGAACCTGTGATACTTTAGGTCTATCCTTCCCTTATTAAATCTCCCAAAATGTATCACCTCACACTTATCAGGATTAAATTGCATCTGCCATTGCTCTGCCCAATTTGCCAGCTGATCAATATCAGGCTGTAGCCTGACAACATCCTTCTCACTATCAACAGCACCATAAATCTTCATGTCAACTGTAAACTTACTAATTATAAGTTCTACATTCACATACAAATCATTAAATGTACACAACAAACAGCAAGAGTCCAAGCCCTGATCCCTGAAGTAGATCACTGGTCATTGGTTTCCAATCATAAAAATAATCCAGCACCATTATCCATTGCCTCCTATCTGTAAGCCAGTTTTGGATCCAATTTGCCAACTTGCCTTGAATCCAAGGGCTCTTACCTTTTGGACCAGCCTGACATATGGATCTTGACGAAGGCCTTACTGAAGTCCATGTAAACCACATCAATACTTTCTGTCACATTTTCAAAAGACTTAATTAAATTAGTCAGTCAGGATATCCCTTTACAAATACTTGCCAATTTTCCCTGATCAATCCCTACCTTTCAAAATAATGACTAATCCTGTCTTTCAGAATTTTTTGCAATAATTTCCCTCCTACAGACACGCGATAACTGGTCTGTAATTACCTAGTGTATTTCTGCTGCCCTTCTTAAACAAAGGAACCACATTAATTCTCCTTCAGTCTTTTGGCAGTTCATCAGTGGCCAGCAAAGTATTAAATATCTCTGCAATCTCCTCACTTGCCTCCCATAGCACACTGGGCTATATTTTATCATGCCTCAAAGATATGTACACCACAAGTCGCTAAAATGTCTAATCCTTATTAATTTTAACATATTCTAAAAACTTACTATCGAAACTGAAATTCTCAGCTACAATATCTTTCTTCTCTGTGATTACTGATGAGAAGTATTCATTTTTATTTATTCACACATGGGATGTGGGTGTTTCTGGACAGGCCAGCATGTATAATTCACCCTAAACCACAGCACTTTGGGTCTGGAATCACACTAGGCCATGACAGTTAAAGTTGGCAGATTTCCTTCCCTAAAGGACATTACTGCACCAGCCTTTTTTTTTCTCAACAATAAACAATGGTTTCCTGTCATCATTAGACACTCAATTCCAGATTCTTTATTGAATTCAAATTCCACCATCTGTCATGGCAGGATTTGAACCTGGGTTCCCCAGAGTATTAGCTGAATTTATAGTCTAGTGATAATGCTGGTAGGCCATCGCCTCGATGATAAAATCCTTACACATGCCCACTGGTTACAAACACGTATTTGATTAACCTAAGGGCCTATATTCAAAGGGCTTCATCACGGTCAGTATTACTACCTGATAGTGCTAGGATCCTGGGTTCAATTCCACCCTCTGACAAATGTTTGCACATTCTCGTCGTGTCTTTGTGGGGCTACAGGGATAGGTTCAGGAGTGTGGTCTGGGTGGGATGTTCTTAGAAGGGTGGATATGGATTTGGTGGGATGAATGACCAGCTTCCACATTGCAGGGATTCTATGACTTATGCTATGTCAATTAATTACCCGAATCCTTCTGACCAACGGCCATGGGACAACTACTCATTATTACCAGAATGAACATTGTCCCCTTCCTATCTTCATCAGCCAGTAGATTAATCATTCTTTCTGAGAACAAAACCGTATTTTCAAAAACAATACGCTGATAATTGAGCACATTTGGCATCAGATATACAATGTTGGCAGTAGTTAAATAGGGAATCTTGATCCCAGTGCTTCTTACAAATCTTTCCTTTTGCTTTCATATTTTGTAAATTGTGGAAAGTTAATTATTGTTGTAATGGGTATTAAATGAGATTTCATGCTGCACAGCCAGAATCACGAAAAACTAGCTTTTAGGAGTCCCTAATTTCCAGCAATGAGTAGCAGCTGCTTTGGTGATCCAGGTCAAGTGTAACACTCAGTGGCTACCAGATACATACTTTGGACCTGCTCTCCATCAGTTCAGCAACAGGTATACAGTGTCAATTGTAAAGCAAGGAGGGAGGTGGAGTTGGAGTTGGTGAGGGATCTTGACCTTACTCCAGGTGCTTCAGAATGGTGCCTTCTAGTAGGTATCCACAGGAAGGAGGATCCAGACACAGGACCCATGTAGTTTCCTCTCAGTCTGGAGGTTTTCCACCCTACCCCCCGTTGTGTCAGGTCAGCCTGAGGAGGGGAAGCATACATTAGGATCGACAGTGGATTGGAAGGGAACCTTCAGGTGATGTTGTTCCAGGTATCTGCTACCCTTGTCCTTCTTGAAAGTAGTGGCCATGGGTTTGGAAGATCCTGCCTGAGGAGGCTTTGTGAATTTCTGCAGTACGTCTTGTGGATGACATACACTGCTGCTACTGAATGTCAATGGTGGAGGGAGTGAATGTTTGTGGATGTGGTGCCAATCAAATTTTCTGCTTTGTCCTGGATGGTATCAAGCCCCTTGAAAGTTGTTGGAGCTGCACCCATCCAGGCATGTAGAAAGTATACTCCTGACTTGTGCCATGATCACTCAGGCTGTTGATAGTAGACCTAAACATAGTGGATGTTAGAGGAGCAAGAAAATATACTGAATGGCACAGAAGCTACATTATTGTAAATGACTAATTACCTGAGCACTGAGGTATCCTACCTTATCAAATATTCAATGGATGATCTCAGTCTCTCTGCTCCATTAGCAGATAGTAGCATTTTTTAAAATTCATTTGTGGGATGTGGCCATCGCTGGCTGGCTAGCATTTCTTACCCATCCCTAGTTGCCTTTGAGAAGGTGGTGGTGAGCTGCCTTCTTGAACCATTGCATTCCTCCTGCTGTGGGTTGACCACAATGTTATTAAGGATTGAATTCCAGGATTTTGACCCAGCGACAGTGAAGGAACGGCGACATATTTCCAATTCAGGATGGTGAGTGAATTGGAGGGGAATTTGAAGGTGGTGGTGCTCCCATGTATCTGCTGCCCTTGTCCTTTTAGATGGAAGTGGTTGTAGGCTTGGAAGGCGCTGTCTGAGGATCTTTGGTGAATTTCTGCAGTCCATCTTGTAGATAGTACACACTGTTGCTACTGAGTGTTGATGGTGGAGGGAGTTAATGCTTGTGGGTATAGTGCCAATCAAGTGGGCTGCTTTTTCCTGAATGGTGTCAAGCTTTTTGAGTGTTGTTGGGGCTGCACTCATCCAGGCAAGTGGGGAATATTTCATCTTATTCCTGACTTGTGCCTTGTCAATGGCAAGTGGGCTTTGGGGGAGACAGGAGGTGAGTTACTTGCCACAGAATTTCTAGCTTCTGGCCTGCTCTTGTAGCCACTGTGTAAATGTGCTGAGTCCAGTAGAATTTCCGATCAATGGTAACCCCCAGGATGTTGATAGTGGGGGTTTCATTGAAGGCAATACTATTGAATGTCAAGGGGCAGTGATTAGATTGTCTCTTGTTGACGATAGTATAGCCTGGCATTTGTTTGGCGTGAATGTCACTTGCCATTTGTCAGCCCAAGCCTGGATATTGTCCAGATCTTGCTGCGTGTGAACATGGACTGCTTCAGTATCTGATGAATCACAAATGGCGCAGAACATTGTGCAATCATCAGCGAACATCCCACTTCTGACCTTATGATGGAGGGAAGGTCATTGATGAAGCAGCTAAAGATGGTTTGGCCTAGGACACTACCATGAGGAACTCCTGTGGAGATGTCCTGGAGCTGAGATAACTGACGTCCGACAACCACGACCATCTTCCTATATGTTAGGTGTGACACGATTGATTCCAGTTTTGCCAAGGGCAAATCAGTGAATGTAAGATTACTGCAATTGCATCTTGCAGGGTGTCAAAAAGAACGTTGCTAACTCAAGCCCCACAGAGCAATAACTTACTCCTTCAACATGATATATGTTCCCAGCAATTCTATGAACTTATTGCATAGTTGATTTTTGATCCAGTACAATGAGGCTCCAATCTTTTGGTCCACAAGTGGACCTGCAGTCTCTTCCCACAGATTGCTCTCCATTCTTCTTGTTTCATTTTGTATTGATGTACCGTTGGCCCTGACCACCAGCCACCTTCAACCTACTTCGTTTGGTTAACATTATTATTAATGTCAGAGATAATGGGAACTGCAGATGCTGGAGATTCCAAGATAATAAAATGTGAGGCTGGATGAACACAGCAGGCCAAGCAGCATCTCAGGAGCACAAAAGCTGACGTTTCGGTGATGAAGGGTCTAGGCCCGAAACGTCAGCTTTTGTGCTCCTGAGATGCTGCTTGGCCTGCTGTGTTCATCCAGCCTCACATTTTATTATTATTAATGTACCTGCTTTACCCCGAGCCTGCGATTCTAGATGTTTCTCTGCCTTTGCAGGCCCCACACCCTCCCCAAGTAGAGGCCAGAATAACCATGACCTACTAGAATGACACCACCCTCTTTGAAATCTCTACTTCTCTAATCATTAACTCCTGAAACAGATATGATGAGCTGAATGGCCTTTTTCTGAGCTATTACTTTTCTGTAGTTTCTAACGATGATGTTTTCATATCATCATCTACAGGCAACCACTTTAACTGTCACCATTCCCAATGGAAGTGAAGAAGATCTCAGACCTGAGCTGTTCATTTTTTCCTCGACTATCTCTGGTAAAACCCCCAGTGACTATTGGCCAAACCGCCATGAGTGACCGTGGCCCACTCCCACTCATTACAGACTAAAATCTAAACAGCACCCTGACTGAACTACATTTCCAAGACCATTTGTACATCCCTGGGTTCATGTAGGAGTGAGTGCCAGACTGACGTCAGCTAAGACAGTTCTCAGCTGAGTCCCTTGACTGATTGCTGACTGATCCATCTCTCCCCTCTCACACACCCCGAATGATTTTCCACAAATGCATGCGATGCCTTTGTGACTAAGTTCTGGTGTTGAAGTAACAGGTTGCCACCCAGCAACATGACCAATTCCGATCTGAGTGTAATTCTTCAGTGCCCTATACTACCATAAGCTTCCTGAGCTTTGAAAAAAAAGCAAGGTCAACTACAGAGACTGCCTGGCTGTAAAATCATAGTGCACCTAAAAGCTAACTCAGTTACAGGGATTGCTTACCTCTAAGTAAATTCTAAAGACCTTATCTGCTAAAAAGCAGGCCAAGGGCCAGAAGATGCCTGGCCCCATGTCACTGCAAACTGATATGTACAAACAAACTAGTCCTATTTATCCCTCAGTTCCAAAACACTTTGCAGGAGCCTTGAAATCATACAAAGAACAAGTAAAATCACAGTACAGGAACAGCCCTTTTGCCCTCCAAGCCTACAACGACATGCTGCCCATCACAACTAAAACCCCCTCCCCTTCTAGGGGCTTTATCCCTCTATTCCCATCCTATTCATATATTTGTCAAGACACTCTTTCAAAGTCACTATTGTATCTGCTTCCACTATGTCCCACAGCTGCAAGTTCCTTGCACCTACCACCCGCTGTGTAAAAAACTTACCTCGTACTTCACCTTTAACCTTGCCCCTTGCTCCTTAAACCCATAGCCCCTGATAACTGACTCTTCCACCCTGGGAAAAAGCTTCTGTCTGTCCACTCAGTCCATGCCCTTCATAATCTTGTAGACTTCTATCAGGTCACCCCTCAACCTCCATTGTTCCAGTAAGAACAATCTAAGTTTCTCCAACCTCTCCTCATAGCTAATGCCCAACATACCAGGCAACATCGTCGTAAATTTTTTCTGTACCCCATCATAATTGAGTACAAGGAGAGCTTGAGTTTTGAGTTATAAAGAGAGATTGAATGGGCTGGGGCTTTTTTTGTCCCCCGGGGGGTGGCCCTATTGAGGTTTATTTAATCATGGGAAGGCAAGGTCAAAAATCACACGACACCAGGTTATAGTCCTACAGGTTTATTTGAAAACACTAGCTTTCTGAGCCTTGCTCCTTCCTCAGTGTAGGTATATCCCTTCTTCCACACCACACCTGAGGAAGGAGTAGAGCTTAGAATGCTGATGTTGTCAGATGAACCTATTGGACTGTAACTTGATGGCATGTGATTTTTAACTTTGTCCACCCCAGTCCAACACCAGCAACTCCACGTCATAGATAAGGTAGAGAGCCAACAGCTTGTATCAGAGATAATGGGAACTGCACATGCTGTAGAATCCAAGATAACAAAGTGTAGAGCTGGGTGAACACAGCAGGCCAAGCAGCATCTTAGGAGCACAAAAGCTGATGTTTTGGGCGTAGACCCTTCATCAGATGAACAGTCTAGGCCCGAAACATCAGCTTTTGTGCTCCTAAGATGCTGCTTGGCCTGCTGTGTTCATCCAGCCCCACACTTTATTATCTTAGAGCCAACAGCTTGTCCCTGGCAGAGGAGTCTAAAACTAGAGGACACAGTTTTAAGGTGAGAGGGGAAAGATACAAAAGGATCCAGAGGGGCAATGTTTTCACACTGAGGCTGGTGAGCATCTGGAACAGGCTGACAGAGAAGACGATGGACTTGAGTATAATTTTGTCATTTAAGAAACATTTAGATAGCTACATGATTGGGATAGGTACAGAGAGAAATGGACTAAACACAGGCAAATGGGAATAGTTTAATTGTGAAAACTGGGTGGCATGACCAAGTTGTGCCCAAGGGCTTGTCTCCATGCTGCAAACATCTGTAGCTCTGAGTAGGCGTTTCTCAAATGTGAAGAGGAAATTTGGAGGAGCAATGTTAACATGGAGAGTTGGGCTATTAACGAGATTCAAATGCATGGAAACAAGATTCTCACCACACAACACTGAGGTTGTGAACTCCCCATCCAACCTGCGGAAAATTAATTGGGTGAGCTTTTCCTTATCATTGAGAATCTGATTTTTGGACCCTCACCTGCAGTCATTCTCACCACCTGAGTGAGTAGAGAATCTTGCTCAAAGAAATCGTTGATATTACACCTCAGAGTTAGATTATCATTCTCCTGGATGTGGCAATTTTCAGCTGTCAAAAGTGAGAACCAGCAGTCATAATAGAACAGAAAGCTGTGAACAGATTTCAATTGGATTTGCAGAAGCACTATGTCCTTCACAGTGTCAACAGCTGCAGTAAAAAAAAAGGACACACAATTTGTGATTTCTGAACAAACACTGTCATTTTCTCAAAGTTTTCCCATGCCAAGTATTAACCATCTCAAGGGTCTTTTATTTCAATCTAACCAGTTGAGCTATCAAGACGCCTTCTCACAAATGACCAATTTGTAACTGCCAGCAACAATAATGTGAGTTCAGCTTCATTCAAAATGTGAAAGCACTTTGAAAGTGAGAGGAATATAAATTTTAGCTTCTAATGGATGGTAAGGTAGTAAAATTTATAATCATTTTAAAATGATTTTAACAATTATTGCACAGAATTTATTATATATATAAAACTATTGGATTTTACAAAGCGCTGATTGTGAGATGATTGGTTCCCATTGTCATTCAAATGTAAGTTTAACAACAAACTATTGCAAACCGAAACGTACAGATTAAGAAATTAAAATGAAGTTATAGGGAGAGGCTCAGTAGACTGGAGCATTTTCCCTGGAGCTTCAGAAGCTGGGGTGCAGTGGTGGTGAGGTGGACTTTATAGAGATTTATTACGAGTTTTGAGAAGATTTGTAGCTCAGGTTGAGGTTCTGGATGTGAGTTTGCTCGCTGAGCTGGAAGGTTTTTTTTTCAGACGTTTCGTCACCATTCTAGGTAACATCATCAGTGAGCCTCCGACGAAGCACTGGTGTTATGTCCCGCTTTCTACTTATCTGGTTAGGTTTCCTTGGGTTGGTGATGTCATTTCCTGCGTTGGTGATGTCTGGTGACGAAATGGTGACAAAACGTCTGAAAACTAACCTTCCAGCTCAGCGAGCAAACTCACATCCAGAGATTTATAAAATCATGAGAGCCATCTTAGAAAACCTACAGTGTATGGGTAGGGTGAATAGCTAAGGTCTTTTTCCTAGGATGCGGTGTCTAAAACTAAATGGTGTAGCTGTAAGGTGAGAGGGGAAAGATTTAAGAAGGACCTGAGAGGAAACCTTTAGCAGGCAGAGGGGTGTTTATGTTTGGAAATTGCTGCCAGGTGAGGTGGTGGAGGAGGTAGTACATGGATAGGAAGGGTTTGGAGAGATATGATCCAAATGCTGGCAAATGGAACTAGATCATATTGGGATGTTTGATTGGCGGGGATGAGTTAGATCGAAGGGCCTGTTTCCATACTGTATGACTCAATGATTCTATAATGAGAGGCGGTGTTATTGAAAGAAACAATATTCTTAAGGGACTTAAGAGGGTAAATGAAGAAGATTTCAAGATAACAAGGTGTGGAGCTGGGTGAACACAGCAGGCCAAGCAATATCTTTGGAGCAGGAAAGCCAGAAGGCCTAATCTCAGCATAAACCGGATCCATGACAGAATGCCAATGATTCTGGACAGAGAGGAGGCTGGGTGGAAGTGGATGGATTATGAACAGGTTCAGCCATGGAATCTCTCAAACTCATCCACCCAACAGAAAGAATTGCACTCCACCCAGTCTCTAACACAGTTAAGAATTCCAGAAATGACTTCCTCCACTGTAATATAGATATTGAACTGGGAGTTAAAAAGGTAATCAAGCCATTTGAAGAAAAATTAAAGTGAAATTAAATGAGTCTTCACGCTATAGGAAGGATGTTGTCAAACATAGAACTTGAAAGTGTTCAGAAAAGATTAACAAGTTTGTTGCCAGGTTTGGAGGGTTTGAGCTGTAGGGAGACACTGAATAGGCTGGGACAATTTTGGAGCGCTGGAAGCAGAAGGGTGACCACATAGTGGTTGAGAAAATCAGGGGGGGCATGGATAAGGTGAATATCCAAGGTCTTTTCCCCAGGGTAAAGGAGTCTAAAACTAGAGGTCATAGGTTTAAGATGAGAGCATTTAAAGTGAGAGATGAAAGTTTTGAAAGGGACCTGATGAACAAATTTTTCACACAGAGGATGATGTATATATGGAACGAGCTGCCAGAGGAAGTGGTGGAGGCTGGTACATTTATAACATTTAAAAGGCATCTGGATGGGTTTTTGAATGGGAAGAATTTAGAGGGACATGGACAAAGTGCTGGCAAATGGGATGAGATTAATTTAGGACATCTGGTCGACTTGGACAATTTGGTCAGAAGGGTTTGTTTCTGTGCTGTACAGCTCGATGACTTTGACTCTAACTGGTTGCCCACTTAAGACAAAGATAAGGAGGACTTTCTTCTCTTGCAGAGTTGTTAATCTATGGAATTCTTTACTGCAGAAGGCTTCTACTTTAAGAATATAGAAAGCTGAAGTAGACAGATTTATAATTAGCAAAGGAATCAAGAGTCATGGGGAAAAGGCAGGAAAGAGGAATTGAGGATTATCAGATTGAACGGTGGGGCAGGCTCAACAGGCTGAATGGCCAGTTTCTGCTCCTACACCTTATACAGTTAAACATGGAAGTGAGAAGTTCCTGTTTAGCTTTCGTTACTCCTCCAGAAGTTTCACTATATTGACATCTCACTGAGTGACCCGATATTCACACACGTGATATGGCATGTGAAGCTGAATTCTTTAAGTGATAAATGCCCATGAAGTACATCAGAGAAATTCATGGCTTGTCCAGTCTGGTTGCATAAAATTTTAATAATATGTTGGTTCAGAGCATTAAAGATTAGCTGAGATAGATACACAATCTTGTTCATTCAGATTTTAATAATTCTTTGAGATACTTAAAAATTTGAGAACTTCTTTTGAACCTTTTACTTGCAACGCCTTTATTGTTCTCTATGAATCCCATCTCTCTTTCTCTCTCAGTGCTTTGTTTTCCATTTTTCAATTTGGTGTTGAGTTAAACATCCTAACTCACATTTCCAGATTCAGCATGTGTCAGGCAATGTTCTTCTATCTGGTTGATATGGGAAACACATTTAAAAAAAACAGGCCAGCAGCTCCAGATCAATTCAACAAAATCTGAATTATTCAGACAAGAAAATATTCAAATGTTTCATATGAAAAAGCCACAAACAGTTTTTGCAAATACTTTCAATGAAGATAACTTTTAACTCTTCTGCTTTTATTAATTCCAAACAATTTTAGCTGTGAATATTCTCTCCCTAACCATTGCTTTATTATTTCCATCAAACTGATGATGTTCCTTCCTTCCAAGTCAGTAATGCCCTAAACATTAAAATATCCTTCTTCCATGCCTGATCACATTATGTCCAACATTCTGTCTTCCCTTCTCTCTGCCTCACCACATCACGTACTGGAGCACATGATCACAGCTGGCTTCTGACTGCAGTAATGAGGAATGCCACAGTTTTGAAGGTCCGTTCGGAAATTCAGGTAAGCTTGGGTAAGTTGAGTTGTCTTTTTCTGAATAGGAAAGAAAAAAACTTGTAATGCTTTTCAAAGAAGGGGAAAGGAGTTCTCTTCTTACCCTGGTCACTGCCCACCTTTTAATGAGCATTAGAAAATAACAGTTATCAGGCAGTTTATGTCTTTCTATTTCTGAGACCTTGCAAAACACATTTTGGTCGCTGTGGGCCCCTGTATACTTTTTAAGCAGGGAAAGGCTCTCTGGTCAGTTGTATGCCTTACAGTAGATATGCAATACACCTTCAGGAGACATACTGGTGATGTTATTACCCAAAGTGTCCCATTGGCACAAAGCTTTCAGTATCTATCTTACTAAACTCTGTTCCCTTAAAGCATGACATGCTGAGGGAAGCATGCTGCAGAAAATTTGAATTACTTAGCTTGTGCCCAGACATGCTTGTGATTGTTTTTTTCTTTGTATATTCTTGAGATGTGGGTGTCACGAACAGGACCGCCATTTATTGTCCATCCCTATAGGGCCACAAGATTACAAGAAATCAGAACAGGAGAAGGCTATTTGGCCCCTTAAGTATACTCTGCTATTCACTAGGAACATGACTGCTTCAACATTCCTGACCTTTCCTCATAACCCTTGATACCCCTACTGATCAAGTATCAATCAATTTCAGCAAGGACCCTGCCCTGACAGCTCTCTGTGAAAGGTGTTCCAAAGACTC